>NW_026087631.1:280922-615091 GCF_022539395.1 Myiozetetes cayanensis
AGTCTCTATCTTGGAATACACTCCTGGGGTGGAAATCTATCCTTGCTACAGTGTGTGGTTTGAGGAAAGAGCTGGAAGAGCTGAGCTGATGCCACACAAGAGGTGTGTGATCGCAAGCACTGCTGCATTTGGTGGGAGCTGATGTATTAAGTGATCTTGCCCATCTAATTTAAAGATAGGAGGGAAAGGAAAAGTTACTATCTGTCCTTGGCAGGTTTATTGATTTGAGACTGCCTGGGAGAGAGAATATTCATTGGAAGACAGGCAGTTGCTGTATACAGCTTTTTTTTTTCCTTCCTTTTTTTTCCTTTCTTTCTCCCATTAGTGCCACGTTCAACATCACATCAGTTTTTTCACCCAACCATTTAATCAGCCCACCCATTGGAATGCTGTTTTGGGAATTTTCCATTTCTGCCTGCTTGTTATGATCCTCATTTGTCTTTTCTTAGTGTAATTCAACATTAAGTTTGGCATCACCCTTCTGTAAGGTGCAGCCTGGTGAGGGAGATGGCATGAGCCTTAAGTGGCTTCAGTAAAAATGGGAGATGTGCTGCATCTTCCAGGGTGTTTTGATGATATTTATCACCTTTTCAGTGCCTGTTGTGACAAGTTCAGCTCCGTATCCACAAATACCAACACAAAGCAAATATTTGAGGTTATTCTTTTATGGAGTAAGGGCAGGAGCTACAAGTATTCCAGAAAATGAATGCCATTCATGCACTGAATGGGTTTAGTTTATTGTTTTCTATGGCTTAAAACCAACAAATTGCCAGCAAATTCCTCCCTTCCCTTCCACCTGCTCTTGCGTGTCAGCGCCTACAACTACCTAATATATTTGGTGAAAGCCTTGGGCCTTTAGGTGACTTTAATTTTACTAAACTGTCAAAAAATTACACCGGAAGAAGATAGCCATACGTGGATACAAGTAAGGCTGCTGCAAAATAAATTAGTGATAGTGTAATAAAGTAGGGATAGTGTGAATTAATTATTTAATTATTAAGGCTGCCATAAAAATAATTAGAAATTATGTGGGAGGAGCTGATGGTAATTACTTGGATAGAAAGTGGTAGAATCTGTATAAAATTAACAAGGGAATAAAGTGACTCAAGGACATTTTATGGCTCTCAAAGTTAAGGAAGGAAAGTATTTTTACTGGTGTACAAAGAGCAGAAAAGGCCTGAGCAGTGACTGACAAAGGGGATGAGCTGATAGCAACACAAGAGGGCAGAAATACCAGATCTTTCCATGTGCACACCATTCCTGGAAACAGAGGCAAAAAACCACACAGCAACAGGGACTGCCAGAGTGGTACTGAGGGGTAGCAATAGCCCACAGAGGAAAGCTGCTGGCCCTGAGGTGCAGACACCAGGTGGGCAAAAGCTCCTGACAGCTCCTGGAGATTGTGAGGCACAGAGCTCACTAGCATGGCTTCACACTGTAAGACAGTGGAGTTAGGCCAGATGTTAGGAAGAAATTCTTGGCTGTGAGGGTGGTGAGGCCCTGGTACAGGTTGCCCAGACAGTCTGTGGCTGCCCCATGCCTGGAAATGTTTAAGGCCAGGTTGAATGGGGCTTGGAGCAACTTGATTTAGTGGAATGGCAAGGGATAGAACTGGATGAGCCAACCCAAACATTTATGAGATTCTGTGTTTCTATGATCTGTGCATTATCCAAGAAGAGAAAGATGGTGAAGCAAAGCACAGCAGGTAGCGAGCAGTTTGCAAGGAGAATAAAGTACTTGATAGTGTTACATGGTACCTGGAAAAAAGGCAGAACTGTGGGAAGCATCCCAGTCAACCTGGCTCGCCAGACATGGCTAAAACTGTGTGTACAGTGGTGAAAAAATCCACATTCCTGATCAAAGTGTTTGGGAAATAGTCTGACACACATGTGATGCCAGAACCAGCCCCTTTCTCACCTCAGCTGACTGTTCAGGGCTCTCTTCCTCTTCCCTACATCCCCATGCACACCATCATGAGTCAGGATTTACTTTTGGCTTGTCCGTGTGAGATCACAGCACATGGTTGGAGTGCCCACCCTGGCTGCTGTCAGGCTGAGGGAAAATGCTGCCTTGGCATTGCTCCTCACCCCCTTTTGGCCTGCCACACCTCTGCAGATGCCTTCACCCCAAATGACCCAGGTGCCGGGGCTGCTCTGCCTTACTGTTTGTCTCTGAGGGGGCTGGGTGTGTGGGAGCAGTGGGAAGCAGTGGAGCAAGTGTCGGGGTCCTGCCTGGCCGTGGGACAGCCCTGTCCCTGTGTCCAGCAACATTGTCAGCAACTCACCTTGATGTTTACACCTTGGTGTTTACCTGTCCTCATCTGCTCCTTCTGGTCTGCTCTGTGGGTGCTACAGACATGTGGTAACTGTAGAAAGAGGATTCCTTCTGTGTGCTCACACAGTGCCAGCGTTTGGGTGTGCACAGGAGGGATTATGGGCTGGTAATGAAAATGTCAGTGCTGGCCACATCCCCAGCAGGTACAGACCAGCACCTGCAGGACTTGGCCCATTTCTCTTCCAGGAAAATTGCCACTTAGCCGCCTCTAGTGACCTGAAATGTGTTTTGCAGGAGTGCTCAGAGAAGCGGATGCATGGGAGCATGTTCCCCACATCTCCCTTCGTCTACTACTACGATGATGAATGCGACATCAAGAGGAGAGCAAATAGGTTAAAAAGAAAGGTGGCAGGTACAGGCTGTTTTGGGAGATCCCTCCCACCTTTCAGTTCTCTGTTTGCTGCTTTTTAGAAACATTGTGGAATTATTTTCAAGCGTCAAGAAAAGGTGCATGGATTTGAATAGGTAGTCTGGTGGTAGTAAAAAATTTGTGACTTTATTCATCCATGTCTATTGTGGAAATTGATTGTGTCAAAGTCACTCAGTGGGTATTGTCAGATTTTGGTTCTGAAAAATCCACTGGCATTAAAAATGCCATAAAGTAACAGGAAGGGAATTAAATCGTAATTTGTTAAGATTATAGCCTGGTGACATGAAAATATCTGTCAGAGATAAATTTTTGTCTAATTTCATGCATTCTTAAGGAGCTGTGATGGCTTGGGCACTAGGTTTTAGGGTTTTTACGTTCTAAACTATATGCTCTGCTTTCCAGACCTGCAGGAAGCTGGCCTTCTGCCGGAACAGTCCAAAGCGCCGTGTCAGGAAGAACAGCTGGAGGAGCACAGCCACAAGAAAAAGAGCAAACCTTGGAAAGGACAACACAGGAAACAGAACAGGGATGGCGAGCAGTACAAGAAGATGAAGGTGCCCCAGGCAGGGAAATCCCGAGAGAAGAAGAACAGGAGGGGTGTTGAAATCCTCTGTGACCCAGAGGGAGACTTCCCCCGGGGGTGCAAGCAGCAGCTGCACAAGGGCAGCAGGGTTCGTCGCAAGTCCATTTTCCAGGCATTCTCAGGCAGGAAGGCTGGGTGTGTGCAGGAGCCTCTGGAAGGTGTCAAAAGGAAGAAGAAATGGAAAAAGCAGAAAGATGCTAGTCCTGACAGCAAGGACAATCTATTCCTCATAAAACAGCGGAGGAAGAAGTCCAAACAGAAATGCTGGTGACAGGGAGGTAGGCAGGTAGCACTGGCATTTGCTGGCTCTGATTCTGCCTCTGCCTTCTCTTTATTTCTGTCTCTGTCTTAGCACATGAATTTCAGCCCGTCCCTGACCTGGCATGCTGGCCACACACCCAGATCACTCTGTCTCTGTGAGCTGTCACTGTGGCCAGTGGGTCCCGGTGCTCCCACCTAGGGTGGTTCCGGAATAGGCTGTATGTTTCTTTTCTTTGCTTGGGGATATTGGGGGGCATGCTGGATTTGGCAGGGTTTGTTTCTTCACTGGTGAGATGGGGCTCTGCTGTCAGAGCAGGATTTGCTGCTGTGGAACACGGCTCCTTTGGAGCCGGAGACAGGGAGACTTGCATCAGGAGGGGTCAGGATGGAGAGCAGGAAGGTGGGTGTAAAGCACATCCTCCCACACATCATTCCTCTCCAGAGCGCAGAGGGGAACTTGGCACTTTCCCTCCTTCCTGGAAGGGACAGCCAAGTTGCTGCTTTACACTCTGGGATGTAACAGTTGCCTGCCTCACACTTCCATGTGGTTCCATGAACCCACTGCCCTTGGTGCTTGGCTCTTGGGACTGCCTCAAGGCCCATCCCTGTCCTTGCCAGCTGGTCAGCTGGGCAGGAGTGAGCAGCTGGGCATGGAACAGAGTTTACATCTCACACTAAATCTGTCCTTGTTCCCCTTGATATGGAAGCTGTTTCTGGAGAAAAGAGAACAGAGTATGAAGAACGTACTTGATTCCAGTCATATTGTGATAAAATTTAATAATTTTTTTCAAATACAGTTATTTTTGTACACTGGAATTCAGCGTGTTGTTTTAAGGTTTGTAAGAATGAAATGCTTCATGAAAGGACTAACCCAAATAAAACATTACATGAGGAATATGAAAAAAAGTAGGTTTGTTCATTTCCCTGCATTCCAAGCATAATTGAAAGCAGTGTTGTGTTCTCTTTCCTGAGCTGAAACTATATCACCTCAGGCAAGAGAAAAGAGAAAAAAGGATAGTATTTATACTCTACTATTTTGAAAAGGAATTTACTATACCCTGCTGCTCTGTTCCCTGCTCTCTACTGTACCACTCATTTTGTGAGCAGTTGATGGTAACTAACAGCAGTGTCACTGAGGTGCAAGTCCTCTCCTCATGCTGCAGTTCTGTGTTAAAATTAGAAACTCTTTGTAGTACCTGGAAAGGGAAATTGGCACCCAAGTTAAAATTCAGGACTCATTCTGCCAGTGTTATCCCATGCTGGTACTCCCTAAATTCATCAGGTTTTTGTTTGGCAAAGTCTCTGATGAGAACACAAGCATTCTGGTGATCCTGTGACCCCATCTCAGAGGTGTTTGGGGGAGACCTAAACCTGCATAGCACTTGGGAACATAATGCCCAGATTTGCTTCAGTGTGTACTTGGCAACAAAAATTGATTTTTACTTAACTTCACTGATTGATTGAGTGAAAAGTTCGTGATGATACTGAAAAAAAAAATAGTTTTAACCCTCATGAAAAGAAAAATAATTCCATCACTGAAAATGCTTGCACTTAGTATGGAAATTACTTTTTTCCTGGGCACTGTGTTTTATTCCGTTTTTAGTTTTCAGTACTGGGTTCTATTTGAGTAAAAGTTCCACTGGCCTTTAGACAAACCAGTACAAACCTGGCATTCAGGGAGAAGGGTAGTTTTAGGTGAGGTAACAAGATCAACTCCAGCTGTTCTGATGGGTCAGTTTGGTCACCTGTCCAACTGAGCTGTCTTGAGGTGAGTGAATTTCCTGCACATACGAGGTGCATTTATGTTACCAGGTGCCGTCCCAGAGGGTGGTCAGGTGTGGAGCAAGTCAGAGTTCTTCTGAACTCCTCCCCTGATGAGCAGGTGCCTCGCCAGTGTGGCAGGAGTCAGATCAGCCAGGAGTCCTGAGTTCTTTCTCTGATGTTCAGTGGCTTCAGCCAAGAAGATTTCACCTTGAGCAGCTGATACACAGTTTTTCAAACCACACAGTGTGCTGCCTTGCCTTGGGAAGGTAGAGGCAGGGAGTTTAGGCAAGGTGACCTACACATGTACTTGGGTGAGACCCACCAAAGCCTGGCTGCAGATTGTCTCCTGCCTGTCACTGGCAGCACTTGCTGCCAGTGTTTGTGGTAAAACTGCCTCTGAATGTGCCTCTGAGTCCTGCAGGTACCCAGCCCTGCAGAGCCTTTGCTCTGATAGATGTCTGCTGCTTGCAGTTGCAGAACCCTGAGTAAAAGACAGAGAAAGCAGGTTTTTTTGGGGCCATGGGAAGGGGAGAAGGTGATGCAGTGACACTTGGAAGCAGATGGGGACAGGGTGAGGGAATGTGCTTCAGCCCCCTCCATCACAGTCTGGGATTTGTTGCCACTGTGGGAAAAAAAATAAGATCATGCAGCTGCACATCCAACCTGGAGCATGAACCACGGTGCATTTGGGTTCCAGCAGGTAACAGCATCAGCTCTGGTGCTGACTGGTGTCAGGCTTGCAGGACTCTGCAGTAGAGCACCCACCAGAGCATTTGGGGGAGAACCAGGGACTCTGGATAATGCCACTAGCTAGGAAAGAGGGACACAGGCAAGGCTGGTTTGTTCTACAAAGAAGCCCATGGGTAAATCAGGTGCAACAGAAACTGGCACCCAGGGCTCTGTCTGGCACTGCTTGGAACAAGGCGGGTTGTGTCCAGTGCCAGCTGTCACCGGTAACCAGTGCCACCCAGCACTCCCAGTAAGGCTTCTTCATCAGGCAGCTGCTGGATCTTACAGAGCTCAGTGCCAGAATAATGCAGCAGGAGATATGTTTGCATGCAGTGAGAAATAGAGGACGAGAAAAATGACAAAAGGGGGTGATGGATTTTCCAGCAGCACAAATATCACCACGTCAGGTGCTGTGAAAGGGCAGCTCTGCATTACAATCCTGTGCTGGGCCCAGGAATGGTCTGCTGAGCTTCCATCGAGCTCTGCTTTATCCTATTAAATCACAATGTACTTCAGCCTGTCACTCCTCCCGCCTGCTTCCCCCCCCGCTTTAAAGAACTGTCAGCCCTTACTCCAGAGATGCCTGGGACTGGAAAACATGCTCATCCCAGGAGAGGACGGTGTCTCGAGGTCACAGTCGATGTGCACTGGTGAAGCAGCATGAGGAAACCTACATTGCGTGAATAAATAAAGGGCTGCAGCTCAGCCCTGGCACTGCAGAGGAGACAAGATGGATGGATCAGAAGGTCAGAGCCTTGTTGGGTAATGGGGGCAGGTGTCCCAGGAGTGAAGAGGGGAAAAGGGAGTATTGGGTCCATTATTTGTTGCAGCCACTACACAGTGAGGTTGAGGAAGAAAGGAGCACTGTGATTTGAGGTGTCTGTGTCTGTTGCACACCTGTGGGAGGAATTGGATGTGTCCTTGTGACATAGCACAGAGCTGGCTCCTCCTAAAAGCGTTCCTTTCCCTAAAGTCTACCAGAAAATATCAATCTCTGTGTCCAACTGTTGTAGAATCTGCTGGGAATGTCACTTAACTGTGTGTGCCCGTGGCCACGCTGTACCCAGCACTGGTGGTCCACGGGTGATAACACAGACCCCTGTGCCTCAGGTCAGTCTCACTCTCGCTAACAGACCTTGTTCTGCCCCATGTGTCGCTGAGCAGCTCTCCAAGGCCAATGAGCAAACCAGAGGTTCAGTTCACTGACACCTGAGCACCCAGGGCTCCCATGCTGCACCTTCTGGATGGGAACGTGGGTGACAGTGACAGAGCAGGGTCAGCAACAACCATCCATAGCCCTGCATGGCACAGCAGTCAGTAATTGCACTTTTTTTGCATTGCAAAATGATTATTAGCACCTTGGTTCATTATCAGAGCAAATTTAATTTTTCAATGTAAAGGAGCCAGTTGTATTTATAAAGGAAACACTGTTGATACAGGCGGAAAAAATTAATTCATGGCAAATGTAAGGAAAATTAATAGTCTTTAACCAGGGCAATATTTGACTGTGTCTAATTGTGCTTTGCAAGGATTGAAAAGTCCTGACAGAGATTCTTACAGAGGTTTTACACTTCTCCTGATGAAACTGCATTTAAACATTGGGATTTTTTTTAATTAACCTGCCAGTCTGGTCAAATCGTAGAAAAACTGTTGTGGAAACCTGGTATTCTCCGCTGTATTTGTCCATTGGTGTGGGCATTGTGTGCATTTGGGAAGGTCTTGTTTAATCCAAACCTGTTCAGGCAGAAAACAAGGAAAAGGAAGAGGAAGAGGAAGAAAAAAAAACACCAAAGGTGGAACAGCTGCAGGAAGCCCCCAGGCAGCCAACAGAGCGTGCGCAGAGGTGGCCACAGGATCCCCAGAAGGGGAAGGTTCAGCAGGCACTGAGGGATTTGGGGTGGGGAAAATTGCACAGAAACACCATGCAGGAATCTCTGGTTCTCCTCAGTTCACTGATGAGAACATGCGGGCACAGGTGACATTTGGAGTGACAGGTTGACTGTGTGTGGGCAGAACAGGTCCAGTGGAAGAGGAACAAGCCTAGCTGAGGCTTTGGTGCCTGCTTGGGTCAGAGCTGCAGGGGGGCTATTCCTGCTGCACCCTTCAGAGGTTTCTACATCCCAGCTGTGCCCCAGCCCCACTATGGCACCAGCCGCACTGCAGTTGTCCCAGTCTTCCTCCACGTCACGAAATCCCAGGAGCAGGCACTCCCAGGTGGGGTACAGGCTTGTGAACAGTGTCCCCGTCACACCTGAGCAGAACTTTCTCAAGCAGCTGGTTCCAGCACCAATGCTCCCACTGCTATCAGAGTGGCTGCTTTGGTAAGGCAAACAGGAGGACCCGGGTTCATGAAAACACCTGGTATGTCCCCCTGTTTCCTTGAGGGGTGCAGGTGTTGCCCCCCAGTATTCTCCCTGTTCAGCTATATGGACAGTCTTAGCCTCTTGCTCAGCTCTCCTCAGGACAGCTTGAAAACCTGCTGTCTCAACTCAGCTGCCAACTTGAAGCCAATTTGCATTGGATAATTATTTTCAATTAAGTGATAACAATCGTGTTCTGAACAGAAATAATCTTGTCCAAAGGCCAAACAGTTTATCCCGTCTCGGAGATGAGGCTGCTGCTTTGTGCGGCGCCCATCGGCGCCGGCACCGTTATCAGCCCCGCGGTGCCGAGGGGTTCGGCTGGCGGCCAGGGAGGCTGCCAGGTCCTTCCTGATGGGACCCCAGCCACCACCATACCCCAGATCCCCACAGGCACCTGCCTCTCCACCAGTGCACGTGTCTCCCCACCCACTCACCTGAGGAGCCAAGGGGTTTTACCACCCGAGTGGCTTTATTCTGGTCCCTGGGTGGAAAAAAACCACTTTTTCATCCACAGACCTCACCAACCAATGTTTCTCCATCTCCTGCAGCCCCACATACAGCAGGCATGCGCTCTGCATTGCAAGGGACACCCAGGACAGGTGGAAGTGACCTCGATCCTCTACCAAGCACCCTGACAGAGGAGACCCCAGGGTGTTTCCCACCAGGCTGGCACCTCTGCTCAGCATCCTCCCCACCCAGGACACCTGGCCTCTGCAGGAGACACCTGGGTGCCCATGGATGTCCCTGGCTGTGCTGTGACGATGTCCCTTGCTCTCAGAGTGGCACCACCACCGAGGGTCCCTCCTGCATGGCCGGGGTGAGTGTGAGCAGTGAGAGCCCCTGCGGAGCTGTGCCTGCCGAGTGTCTGTCTCTAACCCTGCTGTCACTGGAAAGGACAAGTGGGGCTGCTGCTGCCAAAGTGCAGGCCCCTCCCTGCCCTCTGCCGGGTAAGGACCACCCCAGACAAGCCACTTGCCAATCTGACAGAAGTCATATTAGTTTGGTGCTAGATTTGGGATGCTCTGGCCAGCTCCAGCACAGGAAAGGGGAATAATGGTAGAGGCAGCTGCCATCCACGGCAGGCACCAGTGCAGCTGCACCAGGATCTGCGCAGGGACTGGAGAAGAACACAGAACTCTCTGACCACAGCTGCAGCCTGTCCTGGATGGTTGCCCCTTGGCCTCCTGCACCTTGTCCCTCCATGCCCAGCACCATGGGAGGGCTGGCCCGAGTGGCTGCACCTCGGAGCCTGCCGGGAGCC
The DNA here is from genome assembly GCF_022539395.1 of Myiozetetes cayanensis. NCBI lineage: Eukaryota > Metazoa > Chordata > Aves > Passeriformes > Tyrannidae > Myiozetetes > Myiozetetes cayanensis. The sequence goes on from NW_026087631.1 coordinate 290,588, forward strand.
AACACAGGCCAGCGTCGGAGGCAATTTGGCACACACAGATCTCTACACCACACTTTGCTGGAAGGAAGTTGGGGTGGGGGATTGTTGGGGTTTTTAATCCACCAAAGCCCAGTCAGTTGGGAAGATTGGACTCCAGAGCTCCTGCAAGTAAAAAATAGCAAATCCAATATCTTTTTAGTGGTGTTTTTATATTCAAATTAGACATAATCTCTATGAATAAAATTACTGTTCCCAAAGGGATCATGCCCAATTTAAATGTATAAAATGTCATTAAAAGGGCGCTGGCTTGCTATTAAAATTTAACTTCAGCAAACCCCCAATGTCATTTGTATTATAGTTTTACAATTAAGCTAGAGATGTTGGAAATAATAGTTTTGATGTACAATCTGGTCCTGTACAGTAGGAGCGCATTGTTCCTCAGAAACTGCAGCTGGACCTATTGCTGGGAACACGGCCACCAGATGCAGCTCCTGGGGAGGGGGCACAGCCACGGCACTGCCTAGGGCCAGCCAGTTGGGAACAGGACTGTGCCCTCCCCCCTGCTCACAGAGGGCTCCCACACGAGACCGACTGCCGCAGTGAGGATGTGGGTCTGCTGGAAGGACCCCACCCCATGCATGGGGCTGGGACCTCCTCCATTTTGGAACCCTTCCAGGCAGAGGATGTGGGTCCCTTTCCCCTTGCACAGCTTTGCTCCTGGTTTGTCCCAGCTCTGCCTCACTGGTGCTGTGTGTCATGGCCTGGCTCCATGGGGAGCTCAGCACTGCTCTCGAGGGCAGATGATCCCCACAGAGACCATCCCCAGGGGCTGGTGGGGCTCCAGGAGTGTCTGGGAGCAGCAGCAGGAGGAAGGGAGGCAGTGGAACAACATGCCTGGGAAGAGTGAACTGTGCCAGTTCAGTATTTGATCTTTAAGCCAGTGCCAGTCCAGCTGCTGAGAGCTGTTTTCCACAGGATAGGGGTGGGAGGTCAGGAAGATCCCATTTACCTAACCCATTTACCTGGGTGTTCTTGTCAAGGTTTGTGAGCTTGTAGACATACCAACTGCTCCTCAGTCACTGACAAAGGCTGTTCCCACTCTCCCTAACAAATGGAGACTCTGCTAACCTCTCACTGACGTGCCACATTCCAAAAGCCATCCTGGAACAGCCTGTCCTGTCCTGCCCCAAACCCTCACGGTCATGCCCCAAACACTGGTGGTCCTGCTCTCCTTACCCAGGCAGGCTTCAGCTTTTACTATCAAGACAGTGCAGTGAACATTTTCTAAAAACCAAGAACACAGAGCCCCTGCTGAAGGTTGCCGGGAGCTGACCCTTTGGTCACCAAGTCTGGAGCCTGTGCTGACCATGAGCAGCCAAAACTGGGGCCTCCTCAGCTGGGATCTGCAGGGGAAAAAGGAATCTGAGCATCCTCCACAGACCTTTCCTAGCCAACACTGGCTGTCACCCCAAGTGCATGTGTTCCCCCAGGGAAGGAGTGTTGCCTGGCCCAGTGACCCCCAAAGCCAACACAAACACTGACTCCTCGGGAAGGGGCGGCTCAGGAAGAGCCTATAATAATGTACCAAATGATTACTGTGCATTAAAGGATATCATGCATATTCAAACGTGCATTTAAATGTAAGAGCAAGGAGGTGAGTGAATACATGTTGTAAAATACACGTATTTAACTAATGTGCAATTAATGGGGCAAACCAGTGAAAACTATCTATTACTTCTGGGAACAGAACACCTTTCCAAACATTTTAATTACTGCAGCAATATTCTAAAAATAAAGATCACATTTGGTCTTTCACACTCTGTCTCCTTTTTCCCCGAAGAACATAAAACTGTTAAAACCCATCACTCCTGTGCATAGGAAGGAAACACTGAGAAAAAGGAACATGCAGAGCCTTGGGAAGGTTGTGATCGAGCAAACGACTGCCTCAGGGGAGAAATAAATAACACTATATAACATTTTATATACGTATTATATATTATATTTTATATATATTATGCAGAATTTGCAAAACACAACCCAGCTTCTGGACCTGCTCTGGCAAGGTGGCGCTGCACCCCAAGGGATATGAAGGGAATGCCATGGGGAGCAGTGCCATGAGGACTCTGCCCAGCAATGGCACAGAGGGGTTAGCACTGCCAAATCTCACCGTTCTGGCTGGGCTGCTGGCCATCCCTAGGCAGTGAGAGGTCCCAGCCACATGTCCTCAGTGACACCCACTGTGGCACCACAGTGTCATCCCCTGCCATTCTCTGCTCCTGTCACCCATCTGGCCCCTTTCCAGGTCCCTCCTGGAGCTGCTGGAGCACAACCAGCAGACTGTGGAATGGGATGTGCAGCCTGGCTGCCCCACAGCTACAGACGGGTGGCCTTGCCATGTCACCATGTCCATGAGGGGGAGGGAGTTCCCTGGCACTGCAGTGTTTTCCCTTTAGCTGTTACATGGAGATGCTGGTGGAGGGGACAAGGAAAAGGCTTCTCCTGTGTATGATTGACCTGTGCAGCCCAAACTTAGCGGACAAGCTGTGGCCCACGTAATTCTTATCTTAATTTCCATGTTGAAGCTATGTAAAAAAATCCACATTTGCTTCCCACACCCTCATGTCTTCAGTCCAGACCCTCCCCAGGTCCAGCCCCAGAACCACAACCACCCTAGGGGCCTGTATCCCACCAGAGCCAGTGGGTAGCACTCCAGGCACTGCTGTGCTTTTTCAGCCATGCTCCTCCTTCCCTCCGTGGGGGGACACCAGCAGGCAGTGGCCCACAGGAGGGCCAGCAGCACCTGAAGCCCAGGTGTGGGGCAAAGCCCATATCTCCCCAGCCTTTTCCTCTCATGAAGAGCTGCCCCAAACCAATGGAGTCCCAAATCTGTCGGTCCCCCCGGGATACCATGGAGCACCCACCCACAGGAGAGAGCTTGGCTTCCGCTGGCAGGGAGAAGCAGCCAATTAATTAAATACACTTTTTCTTTCATTTTCGAGGAAGTTTCCAAATTTATGCTAATAACTGAGTGCTTCTGAGTCACTAGGTGGCTGACAACACACCAGGTCATATTTTGCATTAAAATACATGAATCCAAAATGAAAGTATTGGCAGATTTGGCATCCAGCAGTCCAGTGGGGAAATGCCCCATCCAGGCATTTCCAACAGTAGATTAAATCTAGAGCAGGTCAGAGTGCAGGCCTGGCTGCTCACCCACCACACGGCTGTGTGGAAAAGGTCCCTTTTAATTCTTAAAAGAAAAGCAGTTTAATCATTGTGAGGAACTATACCTTCAGGGTATCATTTCAAAAATACAGACAGAGATTAGGAGGGATTTGTGAGATTGTGTTTATTCCCAATTTAGGTTCTTTCCATAAATTAATTATAAAAGCAAGCCCAAACCAGTCAGAAGTACACTGGGAAATTCTCAGAGTGTTAGTCATTTCCATGCACTAATATTCATGCCATCTGCCTGTCTTTTTTCTGCATTTTTTCTAAATACTCTGTGGTTATCATGTCCTGCTTTCCTTTGCTGTGCCTCATCCCTCCGCCCCTTGCCCTGCTGCAGGTACTACCCTGAGCACGGTGCTGTGCTTCTACTGAGAGCATTAAAAGGAGAAAGCCATGTTTTCCAGTTGGAAAACTGTCGCCACGAAGGTGGGAGCTTTGGTTTATTCCCTTTTATAGGATTTGCTGTTACCCCAGACAATCCCTTGCCCCGCAGGCTGCAAAGGTTGATCTGCCCACTGTGAATTCTCTCCAGGTAGAGCTTTGAGCCTTCTTTTAAATGTCTCTTTTAAAAAAAGAGATTAAAATATCACTCTTCGAACAGCATAATGTCCATTGCTCCCAAATACAGCATCCCAGGTATCCCTTAAGGACTATTAAAAAATCAGTGTGGGTGAAATCCCTAACGGGGACAATATGTTTTCCTTTCTACAGGAAACCTCTAAAAATGCTTTAGAAATAAATGTGTAGCAACAGTCCAACAGCCCAATTACACTCCTGCCCTCCAGGTGGGATTTCACCCAGCTGATGGACTCCTGAGCATTGCAGAGCCCGAAGTGGCAGGACTCAGCAAGGCACACAGGGACGTGGGCACACAGGGGCACGGTCACAACAGGGACATGGAAAAAGGAGGGACATGGGCAAAGGAGGGACATGGGCACAGCAAGGCACACAGGAATGTTGGTACAGCAGGGACGTGGTTGCAGCAAGGTGAAAGGGGATATGGTTACAGAGGGACATGGGTGCAGCAGGAGCAGCAGCAGAGGGAAATTCTGACCAGGGCAGAGTGAAAAGCCATCAGGTGGGCATTGTGATCCCATGTGCAGCTCTGGGTCCCTCTGCCCAAGGGACTGGTGGGAGTGGCACGACACCACCAGCCCTGATAATGTCATAGAATCATAGAATGGTAGAATCAGCCAGGTTGGAAAGGACCTCTGAGATCATCAAGTCCAACCCTTGATCCAACCCCGTGGTGGTTTCCAGACCATGGCACTGATGCCACATCCAGTCTCGTCTTAAAAACTTTCAGGGACAATGAATCCACCCCCTCCCTGGGTAGCCCATTCCAATGGCTGATTACTGTCTCTGTAAAATATTTCTTCCTAATATCCAACCTAAACCTCCCCTGGCACAGCTTGAGACCGAGCCCCCTTGTCCTACTCCTGGTTGCTTGTAAGAAGAGACTGATACTCATCTGGCTCCCCCCTCCTGTCAGGAGTTGCAGAGAGTGCTGAGGTCTCCCCTGAGCCTCCTCCTCTCCAGGCTCAGCAACCCCAGCTCCCTCAGCCTCTCCTCACAGCACCTGTGCTCCAGTCCCTTCCCCAGCCTCGTTGCCCTTCTCTGCCCCTGCCCCAGCCCCTCCATGTCCTTCCTACCCTGAGGGGCCCAGAGCTGGACACAGCACTCCAGGGTGGCCTCACAGGGACAGAATCCCTTCCCTGCTCCTGCTGCCACTGATCCTGAGCCAGGCCAGGATCACCCTGGGCACACTCTGGCTCCTGTTCAGCTCCTGTCCCTCCACACTCCCAGCTCCCTTCCTGCCTGGCTGCTCTCCAGCCACTCTGTCCCAGCCCTGGGGCTGCCGGGGCTTGCTGTGGCCAAAGGGCAGGACCCGGCACTTGGCCTGGTTGAGCCTCATCCCCTTGGAATCAGCCCATGGATCCAGCTTGTCCAGGTCCCTCTGCAGAGCCCTCCTGCCTTCCAGCTGATCAACACACCCCCCAGCTTGGTGTCAGCTGCAAATTCACTAATGGTGGACTCAATCCCCTCATCTAAATCATCCATAAAGATGTTCAACAGGACTGGGCCCAGCACTGATCCCTGGGGGACACCACTGGTGACCGGATCCCAACTGGATGCAACACCATTCACCACCACTCTCTGGACCCGACCCTCCATCCAGTTCCTAACCCAGCACAGAGTGCCCCTGTACATGCCATGGGCTGCAGCTTTTCCAGGAGTGTGCTGTGGGAGACAGTGTCAAAGGCTTTGCTGAAGTCCAGATAGACCACATCCACAGCCTTCCCCTCGTCCACCAGGTAGGTCACCTGATCATAAAAGGAGATCAGGTTGGTCAGACGTGACCTACCCCTCCTAATCCTGTGCTGGCTGGGTCTGATCCCTTGTCCATCCTGTAGGTGCTGTGTGATTGCACTCAGGATGATCTGCTCCAGAACCTTGCCAGGCACTGAGGTCAGGCTGACAGGCCTGGAGTTTGCCAGGTCCTTCTTCCGGCCCTTTTTGTGGATTGGTGTGACATTTGCCAACTTCCAATCACCTGGGCCCTCCCCAGTGAGCCAGGACTGTTGGTAAATGATGGAGAGCGGCTTGGCAAGCTCTTCCACCAGCTCCCTCATCGCCCTTGGGTGGATCTCATCTGGTCCCATAGACTTGTGAGGATCCAAGTGGCTCAGCAGGTCACAAACTGTTTCCTCCGGGATTACAGAGGGGCTATTCAGCTTCCTGTCCCTGTCTACCAGCTCCAGAAGCCAGCTGTCCTCAGGACAACCTGTCTTACTGTTGAAGACTGAGGTAAAGAAGGTGGTAAATACCTCAGCCTTTTCCTCATCTTTGATAACTGTGTTCCCACCCATGTCCAATAAAGAATGGAGGTGTTCCTTGCCCCTCCTTTCACTATTGATGTATCTGTAGAAGGACCTTGTCATCTTTAACAGAAGTGGCAAGATCAAGTTCAAATTTTGCCTTTGTCTCTCTGATTTTATTTTTACAAGATCCAACTATATTCCTAAACTCTGAGCAGCCAGCCCTTTTTCCCACAATCAATAAGCTCTCTTTTTCGCCCTAATTTCCTTTAAATTCTCCCTGTTCAGCTAGATTGGTCATCTTCACTGCCAGTTTGCCTTTTGGTTGGGTTTGGTTTGCCTGTTCCTGTGCACTCAGGACTTCCTTCTTGAAGCCATCCCTCCTGGACCCCTTTGTTTTCAAGGGCCATTTCCCAAGGTACCCTCTGAATCAGGCCAAAATCTGCCCTCCGAGAGTCCAGGGTAGAGGTTTTATTGATTGCCCTCTTTGCATCCCTGAGCATTGAAAACTCTGTTATTTCATGGTCACTGTGCCCCAGACGGCCTCCAACCACCACATCTCCCACCAACCTCTCTCTGTTTGTGAGCAGCAGGCCTAGCAGGGCCCCATCTCTGGTGGGCTCATTTACCAGCTGAGCAGGAAATTATCCTCTATACACTCCAGGAATCTCCTGGACTGTCTCTTTTCCACTGTGTTGAGCTCCCAGCAGACATCCAGCAAGAACAAGGGCTGGCGATTTTGAGATATCCACCAGCTGCTTGTACAGTAATTCATCTCCCTCGTCACCTTGGTTGGGTGGTCTGTAACAGACTCCCACCAGGATATCAGCCTTGCTGGTCTCCCCCCGATTCTGATCCACAGCCACTCAACCTTATTGCTACTGACTTCAAGTTCTATGGAGTCAAGAGACTCTCTAACATACAGAGCCACCCCTCCACCTCTCTCACCTTGCCTGTCCTTCCACTGCTGTGTCACAGTGTGCAGTGGCTTCGTGTGTCTGCAATGGCATCGCATGTGTGACAGCATCGTGTGTGTGTGACAGCATCAGGCGTGTACGATGGCACTGAGCATGTGACAGGGCATTGTGTGTGCAACAGCATCACGTGTGTGCAATGGCATCGTGTGTGTGTGATGGCATCACATGTGTCAATGGCATCGTGTGTGTGATGATACCACATGCGTGCAATGCCATCACATGTGTGTGTGATGGCATCGTGTGTGTGTGATGGCATCACGTGTGTGCAATGGCATCACGTGTGTGATGTCATCACAGCAATGGATCCAGTCTGGCACTGGGACACTTCCAGCATCGTGGGAAATGGAGGGAAGTCTTGGAGGGAAGTCTTACAGGAAGGAGACTCGTGCCAGGACAGTCAGTGAGGGTGCAGCAGTGATGAGGCTGAAGGATCAGGTCCCACTGCTGGGGACACTGATGTGGTTCTGTGCTGCCTGGTTCTGGCTTAGGGAGGCCCCTTCCAGCCAAACGTTGATGATTTTGTCAAGAATGAAGCCAGGCAAGTCCACACACCACTACCAAGCCATCATTTCTGCCATCCCCAGGGTGTGGGGGACAGGGAGTGGTCGAGGGTGAGATGGGGTGGGATGGGATGGTATTATAGTGTAGCTAAATGAAGAAGATTTTTTTTTTTAAACTTTATCATGTCATCGTATAGTTTTGGAGAGCACAATGAACACCTCTGCTCTCTCTCTCTGTGCAGGGCAGGGAAGGATGAAGGGTCCTGTCAGGAAATACCGTGAGAACTTAATGAAATAAACTTGCTAGTGGTTCCATAACTCAATGTCTTTGGTTCTGATGGGGGGTACCAACACTTTCTTTTTTTTTTTCCTGTCATTATTGTATGTTTTGTTCTGTTTTGTCCTCTCTTTTTTAGTAAAACTGTTATTAATTTTGCTACTTCACTCAGACGCCTCGTAATTTCAACAAAAATTCATCATTTAGGGGCAGGGAAACAAACAAAAGAGGAAAGCAGCAGTGAGTGCTCTATTCCTGGTATATATTGTCACTAAACCAAGACAGATGGGCAGGATGGGATGAGATGGCTGGGCAGACAGAGACCCAGCCATTCTACCATCTTTTTGCAAGGAGCTGCCACATCTCCACACTCCCATAACCTCCACAGAGCTTCTGGCTCTGCTGGGGATGGCTGGTGGGTTGAAGGACATCACCTTCACGGAGGGAAGGCTGGTGGTTATTTCTGACCTGCCCTAACATCTCATCAGACTCTGGCTGTACCCAGGGTGGGAGCATTCCCAGCTCCTCTGGTGTCCTTCCCCCTCAGCAGCAAGCAGAGGAAGACATGGCACCCTTTGATCTCCCTCATTTACAGATAGGATTTGGAGTTTCCCAGCAATGGGACTGTCAGCAGGTCTGCTTGGAGTGAACCAGACAGTGAAAACAGAATTCACAGTGCAGTGTTCACCGGGTGTCAGGATAACAGGAGGAGATTAGAGTACATATAGAAAATATTAACTGTAAATTAAGCATTTACGTATGGATGGGGGGTGTATATGCACACCTACATGTGTGTAAGAGCTGGAAAACATCCAAATGGGAAATGAGGGACGGTTATAAAGCCAGGGTGATCATGCCCTGAGCAGGGTTGCACATGGTGACCTCTGGAGATGCCTCCAGCCTCGAGGACCCTCTGGCTCTGCTGCCAAGAACCCCTGAGAGGTGCAGTGTGGGATCACAGCACCCCAGCCTCTCCAGAGGGATCAAGGGGAGCCAGGGGACTCCAGACCTGAAGTCACACAACAAAGAAAGTGGTTTAAAGGTGCTTTTAATTGATAAACACACACTTTTGCCAGCATTGTGCATTTCATTTTGTAAATAAACCCTCTGGCTGAAGGGACTGAACCAGTGCTTGGAGGTTGCCAGAGAGCCTGAGGCAGCAATTCCACCTCATCTGCTGGGACCAGCACTGGGAAGCAGAAAGGAAAAACCCAGCAGGATGAGTCTGGATTTGTCACACTGGAGAGCAGGTACTCCCAACACAAATCTACCTGATCAGTGAGGGAGATAAGGTGTCAGCTCAAAACATAACCCAGCTCAGTAGCATAAAATAAACTTTCAAGCAGTTATTAAAAAATAACATCAATTCTGCTGGTGTAATCTGACAGCACTCTGAAGGTGTGTCACATTAAAGACAAATCCACCTGGAGCAGCAGAAGGAATCCCACATGGAGAGATATTCTGGGACATGTACTTTGAACTCCACTTTCCCTTCACCCACAGCCTTGTTGTCTTTATCCATCTCTCCCTGTTACCAGACACAACACACCTGTGTTACCTGTGGAGCTCATGGCTCCCTTGGGTTCCCTGCAGTCACAGAGCGCATTTCAGGTCAGGACTCCAGACAATTTAAATCTGGGTTAATTAACAAGCAGTGTTTTGAGATCAGCGCCTTGAGAGGCAGCCCTCAGACCATCTGTGGCCTCTGGGATCCTCCAAAGCTGCCACCAGAGGCTGTCAGGGGGAACTCCTCCCAAAATAGAACCCGACATGGGTGTGTGTGAAAGAATGTATGTATACACAAGTATATGCACACATGTGTACAACACAGAATCACTGAATCACAAAACATTGGGCTTGAAAAAACCCTACCAGCCCATCGAGTCCCCCCTGTCCCCCATCCCCACCCTGTCCCCCAGCCCAGAGCACTGAGTGCCACGGCCAGGCCTGCCTGGGACACCTCCAGGGCTGGGCACTCCAAACCTCCCTTCCAGTGCCTGACCACCCTTGCCAGGCAGAAATTCCTCCTCATGTCCCACCTGCCCCTCCCCTGGCCCAGCTGAGGCCGTTCCCTCTCCTCCTGTCCCTGTTCCCTGGGAGCAGAGCCCGATCCCCCCCCAGCTCCCCCCTCCTGTCAGGGATTGCAGAGCCAGAAGGTCCCCCCTGAGCCTCCTTTTCTCCAGGTTGAGCCCCCCCAGCTCCCTCAGCCCCTCCTGCTGCTCCAGCCCCTTCCCAGCTCCGTTCCCAGCTCCGTTCCCGTCCCTGCCCACGCTCCAGCTCCTCCATGTTCTTGTCTGAGGGGCCCAGACTCAAACACAGGACAGGGGCCCTCAGCAGTGCCAGCACAGGGACAGGACTGCCCTGGGGCTGTGACACACCATGGCTGGGACAGTCCAGGGGCCACTGACCTCTTGCACAGCTGAGCACACCGGGGTCCAACCACTGTCACCAGCACCCCTAGGGCCTTTCCCACTGGGCGCTTTCCAGCCCCTCTGCCCCAGCCTGGAGCGTTCATGAGGCTGTTGTAGCCGAAGTGGCCCATAGGCCTCGGCCCGTGGATCCAGCCTGTCCAGATCCCTCTGGAGAGCCTTCCTGCACTCCGGCACATCAATACTCCCACCCAACCTGGTGCCATCCATGGATTTGCTGAAGGTGCACTTGATCCCCTCATCCATATCATCAGCAAAGACATTGAACAGGACTGTGCCTGGTGCTGATCCCTGGGGGACACCACGAATGACCAGAGACGAGCTGGATGTGGCACCATTCCCACCACCGTCTGGGCTGGGCCATCCACACAGTCCTTAACTCAGGAAGACACACTTGTCCAAGCCGTGGGCTGCAGCTTTTCCAGGAGTTCTACACACGTGTGTATGCATGAATGCATTTACTCAAGTACACATTTGTAGGAATGGCCATATATCCACGTGTGACACACACGTGTGGGAATGCCCATATTGCTGGGTATAAACAGACGTATGTAGGAGTGTTCATACATGCCCACCCATGTAAGAGCATACAGACACATACATACACACGTGTCCGTATGTCCCTGTATGAACACACGTGTCCGTACGTCCCTGTATGAACACACGTGTCCGTATGTATGTCTCTGTATGAACACACGTGTCCGTACGTCCATGTATGAACACACGTGTCCGTATGTCCCTGTATGAACACACGTATCCGTATGTATGTCTCTGTATGAACACACGTGTCCGTATGTCCCTGTATGAACACACGTGTCCGTGTGTCCCTGTATGAACACACGTGTCCGTGTGTCCCTGTATGAACACACGTGTCCGTACGTCCCTGTATGAACACACGTGTCCGTATGTCCCTGTATGGACACACGTGTCCGTGTGTCCCTGTATGAACACACGTGTCCGCGTGTCCCTGTATGAACACACGTGTCCGTACGTCCCTGTATGAACACACGTGTCCGCGTGTCCCTGTATGAACACACGTGTCTGTATGTATGTCCCTGTATGAACACACGTGTCCGTATGTCCCTGTATGAACACACGTGTCCGCGTGTCCATGTATGAACACACGTGTCCGTACGTCCCTGTATGAACACACGTGTCCGTATGTCCCTGTATGAACACACGTGTCCGCGTGTCCATGTATGAACACACGTGTCCGTGTGTCCCTGTATGGACACACGTGTCCGTATGTCCATGTATGAACACACGTGCACACACCGGCACTGCCGCCAATGAGGCGCGCGGGGGGCGGGGTCAGGGCGTGCGTGGGGCGTGGCCTGTGCGGTGGGTGGAGCCGTGTGCCGGCCGGGGCGGGGCCATGGGCGGGGCCTGGCCCGTCCGTCTGTCGGTCTGTTCCGGTCGGTCTGTCGGGCCCGGAGGGGCGCTCGGAGCGGCCATGTCGGTGTTCGTGACGCGGCGGATCCCGGCCGAGGGGCTGCGGGTTCTGTCGCAGGCGAGCGGGTGAGAGCGGGGCCGGTCCCTGTGCTGATCTCGGTGCCTGTCGGTGGCAGTACCGGTTCGCTCTCGGGGCCGGGGCCGGTCGGTGTCGGTGCGGGTCCCGGTGCGGGTCCCGGTGCCGGGGGCTGACGATGTCGGTGCGGGTCCCGGTGCCGGTCCCGGTGCCGGGGGCTGACGGTGTCCGTGCGGGTCCCGGTCCCGGTGCCGGCCGGTGCCGGTGCCGGTGCGGGTCCCGGTGTGTGTCCCGGTGTGTGTGCCGGGGGCTGACGGTGTCGGTGCGGGTCCCGGTGCTGTTCCCCGTGCCGGTCGGTGCCGGTGCCGGTGTCGGTGCGGGTCCCGGTGCGGGTCCCGGTGCCGGAGGCTGACGGTGTCGGTGCGGGTCCCGGTGCCGTTCCCGGTGCCGGAGGCTGACGGTGTCGGTGCGGGTCCCGGTGCCGGTCGGTGCCGGTGCCGGTGTCGGTGCGGGTCCCGGTGCCTGTCGGTGCCGGTGTCGGTGCCGGTCCCGGTGCCGGTCGGTGTCGGTGCGGGTCCCGGTGCCGGTGCCGGGGGCTGACGGCGCGGGTGCCCCGCAGATGCCGCGTACAGCAGTGGGACTCGGAGGAGCCGGTGCCGCGGGCCGAGCTGCTGTCACGCGTGGCTGGGACGCGCGGGCTCCTCTGCCTGCTCTCCGACCGCATCGACCGCGAGGTGCTGGACGCGGCCGGTGGGTGCGGGTCCCCCTTCCCTCCGCCTCCGTCCCCCGCGCCGCCGGCACAGGCTCGGCAGCGCTGCTCGTGTCTTGCAGGGCCCAGCCTGAAGGTCATCAGCACCATGTCCGTGGGCTTCGACCACCTCGCTCTGGACGAGATCAAGAAGCGGTAACGCCACCGACCCCACCGCTGACCATCGCACCTCTGACCCCCCGGCTCTGACAACCCTCACCCCGCGATCCCTCCCTGCACCCCTCTGCACCCCTTCCCCAGCTCTGCCGGTTCCTTCTGGCAGATGGGCTTCCACACAGCATGGAGCTGGTTGGGTTGGCCATCTGCGGGCACTCCCCTCCTGGTAGATCATTGCTGGGGTCACCCCACCCCACCTGGGCTGGAGGAGCCTCTGGGTTCCAGGCCAAGGCAAAGACAACCTGGGGAGAGGGTGTGGCGGGAGGACTGAGAGACAAAGGGATGTCCCCCAGCATCGGGGACAGGTTTAGTGTTGGCAGCCAGCCCGGAGGTGCCAGGGGAGCACCCCGAGGCTGCCCCAGAGCCCCCTCTGTCCGGGCAGGGGTATCCGCGTGGGCTACACCCCTGACGTCCTGACCGACGCCACTGCAGAGCTCTCGGTGGCCCTGCTGCTCTCAGCGTGCCGCCGGCTGCCCGAGGCGGCCGAGCAGGTCAAGAGGTGAGTGCCAGCTGTGGGTGGCCCCAGCTCCAGAGCTGAGCCACGTGGGGCTGGGGACACAGGGCCAAGACCAGCATTTCATCCAGCTCACACCAAGCACCTGGGCTGGGCTCTGAGTAGGCTCTCCCTGACATCTGTTCCTGTCCCTTTCTCTCTGCCAGTGGCGGCTGGACAACCTGGAAGCCCCTGTGGATGTGTGGATATGGCCTGTCTGACAGCACGGTGGGCATCATTGGGCTGGGCAGGATAGGTAAGTGCAGCTCAGGGGCCAAGTTTCTGTATCTCCAGCAGTGGCAGGGTGGCTTTGGAGCTTCACCTTTAACCTAAGCTAGTGGAAGGTGTCCCTGCCTGTGGCAGGAGGCTTGGAATGAGGTGGTCTTTGCAGTCCCTTCCAAGCCTGGGACTTCCCAGTCCTGTTCTGGGACTCTGACTCAGCCAAGGTGCTGTCCCCAAGGGCCACCTGTTTAAACGTGAGCAAAGCAAGGGGAGCTGCACATCAGCCTCGCCCGGAGCCACCAGCTGGCTCATCAGGCTTCAGCCTTAAAAGTCTCAAGCATTCAGGTGACTCCACCACCTGCAATCCCTGCAACAACCTGTACCTTGTCCTCCTGGCCTCCAGTTAAACAAACGGTGGCAAAGTCCATGCGGCACTTGGTACCATCCAGCTGTGGACTTTGCCAGCAGGCAGCCGGACCTGTCCTTGCTCCCCAGTTTGCTCCTGAGGGCAGCTGTGGGTTCAGTGTCCCATGGGCCCTTTTCCACAGCGCAACACCTCCATTCCCTACCCTGTTGTCCAAACTGGGAGCAGCCGGGCAGGAGTGATCCCACCACAGTGGCCCTTCCGTGGCTTCAGGAGCTGGTCCCTGTGCAGCTCATGGAGCCCTGGTGGCCTGACACCCTGCTCTGTCCCTCCTAGGGCAGGCAGTCGCCCGGCGCCTGAAGCCATTTGGAGTCAAGAAGTTTCTGTACACTGGCAGTGGCCCAAAACCAGAAAGTGCAGCAGAGTTTGGGGCTGAGTTTGGTAAGGACAGCACTGGGTCAGGGCCAGCTTTGGTTGGCAGTCACAGAGCACCGTGGCTGGGACAGCTCCATGCGGCAGAGGGAGGGCACCAGCTGGGAGTTTTGGGGGGCTCCTTGGGGTGCCCAGTGTGAGGGGGCAGCGAGGGAGGAAATACCAAGTCCTAGACAGGCCCCACAAGGTGGTGGGGGGTGACAGGGAGGCACCTGCCTTCACTGGGCCAGGCAAAGACTAGACATGCAGAGGCTCATCAGACCCCTGCCAGAACCATGGGCTGCAGCTGTTCTGCCACTGTTGCCCTTCTCTGCATCCATCCATCGGTGATTAGTTTCATTCCCACAAGGAAGAGGGACGCAGTGGACAGGGAGGGAAGGTGGCAGCTGCTCCTGGGAGGAAGGGAAGGATCTGAGGACTGTCCCCAGGGGCTGAGCACCAAGGTGTCCTGACGGCAGAAGGGGTCAGGCTGCAGCTGCCCATGGAGCTTTGCTGAGGGCAGGTGTCAGCTGCAATGGGACATTCCTGTGTTCCTTCCCTCAGTCCCACTAACGAGGCTGGCCGAGGAGTCAGACTTTGTGGTGGTAACCTGTGCCCTGACGCCAGCCACCCAGGGAATGTGCAACAAGGACTTCTTCAGCAGGATGAAGAAGACTTCTGTGTTTGTCAACACAAGCAGGTATGGCAGCCCAGTCCCCTGCCTGGGAGCATGGCTGTCACCTTGCCGGGCTGTGGATGCAGAGGATCTGCTGTGGGTCAGACAGCATGTACAGTCTTAATGGCTGCACACACTGGAATTGTTTTCCCAAGGTCCCCTGTGATCCGTCCAAAGGCAAGATAAGTTATTCAGGGAGCACGCAGCTCTTCCCCACTGCAGGCAGCTGGAGTGGGAACAGCTCACTGTGCTGGGAGGTTCATACACACCCAGAGCGGGTCTGAGCTCCATCAGGCAGCCCTGGGGGCCTGCTGACACCACCTGGGCTGTCCCCAGTGGGCTGTGGCCCTGGGAGCCTGTGGGAGCCTTGGAGTGGTGCCAGCCTCTCTCCTTGCGTTCACCAGGGGGACTGTGGTGAACCAGGAGGACCTGTACGAAGCGCTGTCCCAGGGCTGGATCGCTGCTGCCGGCCTGGATGTCACGACACCAGAGCCACTGCCCACTGACCACCCCCTGCTCTCGCTCAAGAACTGTGGTAAGTGCCCAGCAGGGCAGCCAGAGCCCGGCTCTGCCAGGCTGCCCACACTCCTTGGGGGCCACTGGCAGGGATCCCTGGTCCCTGTGACCCCTCTGGTGCCAGGGAAGCATGGAAGGACCGACAGGTCAGGTATATTTAATTGGGGTGTAGGGAGCTACTGTACAATGTGGGGGTCTGCTGTGGGGTAAGAACTCATCAATGCAATGTCAAACAAGTGTGGGAGCTGTTTTAATTCTCCAGAAAGCCACCCATACCAGCTCAGGTTTAGCACCTTCCTGGTGGGTCTCTGTTCAGTGTGTCAATTCATGGAGGGTCCAATACCAGCACGTGCCTCAATACGAAACCAAATCACAGCTCAGGCTCTGCCCAGCTCAGGTATTCTGTAAGCTCCTGGGCATATACTCTGCCTGAAAAGCTTCTGGGATGGCTAAAGTGGGTCTCTGAGTCTGCCCAGAGGAGCCTCAGCCTTGAGAGCGCTGCCAGGCTGGCTAACCTGCCAACCTGTCACAACCCCAGGCAGCCTGTTACCTGGGTAGTACCAAGCAGGTGGGAAGGGCAGGTGCAGGACTGACACCTGTCTTCTCTGGAGGAGGATGAGTCAGGTGACGAAGGATGGCTAAGAGGGGGCTTGCTTGGCTGTTCTTGTGCAGGATGTCTTCTTTCCAGGGAGGACGTTCCTGGAGTAGGGAAATTCTGTTCCAAAAAGAAACCATAGGGACATCCATGAAAACTTGGAACCACCCATGACTGAGTGTCTGCTTATGAAATACGAATCTGTAGCTGGGTTTTTTTTTTTTCATTTATCTTTTTGCTAAAACTCATTTTTTGTTTGTTTTCTTTGGTTCCCAAAGTAGACAGTGTGGGGAGGGATAGAAGCAGAGACTTTTCTTGAAAAATTTGCAGGACTTGGGAGATTTGAGAGCTCTGGAACAACACCAAGCAGCACAAAATTAACACGTATTAATTAAATATGTAAATTATAAGAGTAATAGTAATTGTTTATTAATATGTAAATAACAATGCATGTGTATTGTACACCGGTCCGCGAAGGTGATGGGTGTCCCTCCTGTCCCCGCAGTGATCCTGCCACACATCGGGAGCGCTACGTACGCCACGAGGAACACCATGGCAGTACTGGCAGCCAACAACCTGCTGGCCGGGCTGCGGGGGGAGCCCATGCCCCACGAGCTCAAGCTGTGACAGCCCCTGTGGTGCGGCAGGACGGGCCAGCCTGGCCCCTCGTCTCTGCGGCAGCCAGGAGCCATTAAAGAGCAGCAGGGAATGTGTGGTGCTAGTGTCATTTGAGAACAGGGTGCCCTGGGCACGTGGGAGAGCACACTGAGGGGGCTGTGGGTCCCAGTAGGCCATGGATTGGGGTTTGGATCTGATTTGGGGAACACTCGACACGTTGGAACTGCTCTCTATTCTGCTCACTGGTGTGGGCGGTACCACGAGGGAGCTGCTGTGGCAGCACCTCTCCTCAAAACCTGGTTGCTGGTCACAGTGAGAGGCCAACAGTGCCATACCTGAGCTTGTAGCCAGGCAGGGAAGAGAGGTAGCAGCCCTGTCAGCACAGCTGCTGCTGCCACAGGAGCTGCTGCCAGCCCACACGTTAACTGGTCCTGTGAAATCAGTGCCACAGCACAATCCTCTTCCTGAAGTGCCTAAAGAAAGGCAAAACACAGGCTCATGCAGCTCACCTGGCACCTCCACCTCTGCCTTTTGTATCCACCAAAAATTCTAGGCATGGCTCCAAAGTGGGTGGCAAACTGAAATTCACTGGGAGGTCCTGCAACCCCTGCAGGTTCCAGCTGCAACTCGTTGTTTTTCCCAGATGTGCAGTGACTCATTAGTGCAGAGGAGACCTCTGCCTCCTCCTTCTCCTCCTCCTCCTCCTCTTCCAACTCCATCACACTTCCCCTTGGTGGCCAGTCCCACACAGGAGGACCACAAACCCCTTTGGCACTTCCAGGTTGAATGGTGGCTCCAGCAACTAATCCACCCCTCCAAGGTGGGTTGGTACAGGTTTCCCATCCCTCTGGCCCAGGACCTGCCTCCTGTGCTTTCCCCCCAGGCTTTCTCCCTGGCAGGGGACAGCCAGAAAACTCACTTTGTGGGGACAGCAGCATAACGGAAGGAATAGGGAAAGGGAGGGAGGGAAGAAGAGAGGGGCCTGCAATGGGCATAAGGGAAGTGTCCCAGGGTGGGGGGCAGCAGCTGGTGGGACCCTAAACCTGGTGCAGGGAGGGAGCCAGAACACAACACAGAGCCTGTGATGGGAATTAAAGCTCACCCAGTACACTGTGTGCTTCCTGTCCCATGACAAGTGTCCCTCATGCTGGACTCTGCTGGAATTTCTCTGGATGTTTATATATAAAGCACTCTCTGACAGCAGTAATGGCTGCTGGAAGTTGCTCTGCCCCACACCTCAGAGGGGTTCTGACACATTTAACAGTAAGTTTTGATTCACAATCCCAGCTGATTGCCATGCTGGGATTCTCACTCACTAGAGTGAGTTTTGAAGGTTTCTAACCTAGGCTGACCGGGGAAGGCTCGTGGCTGTGGCAAGGGAGGGAGTCGAGCATCCCAGCTGGCTGGGGGAGTTTCCAACTGACCCAAAAGAAATTAGGATTTACTTTGGTGTGAAAACCCAGGGCATGAGTCCAGCAGGGGAGTTTACTGTCTCCAAAATTTGAGTGTTGACACTGAAGATGCTGCTGGTGGTGATGTTACTGTGATGCTGAGAAGTGTTGACCAAATACCCGAGAGGTTACTGTGACCCCCGGTGATGCGAGAAGCAGTGAATGGGAATAACCTGGTGTCCAAGCAGATGTGTCAGATTCCCCAGGTATGTTAAGAAATAGACACAGGCTGGTAAATCAGCTGCCAGAGTGACTGGAGCACATCTCAGGTGTGCATCTCAACTCCTTCGAAACAAGCACCTCCTCCACCTGCATCATCCTCCCACAAGGAATTCAGAGAGTAGCAGTGACCATGGATCATGAACTTGACGGATGCTCTGTAGATATTATTTCAGTAAAAACATACTAAGAAGTTCTTATGAAGAACTCTACCGGGGACAAAATTATTACCAAGTACAGGCTTTTATAATCACTTTTAGAACCAGGAGTATTTCTGTATAGGCTGGTGTGAAGAGCAACATATCAGTGAATCCAGTCAGACACAGAAGCACAAAAATGCAGGGTTTATTTCAGGGTGTTTCAGCGTACTGACACACTGAACCCTCCACACAAGACCCAACTGTGCTTCTGAGTGGAAACAGGGGCAATACACTCTCCAGGCTGTAAGGTGAGACACTCTTTGCACAGAGAGGGAACAGCTCACGGTACCAGGTGTTTATTCATGCCATTCCCAGGAATTTATTGCTTCATTTGGGAAGCAGCTCTGCAGCCATGGGCTCCAGGCACAGGGTGTCAATGGACAACAAAATTTAAAGGTGCCGCTTCCAAAAACACTCCAAGTCAAACTTTTTCTCAGAGAAAGAAGACAGAAGTCCTCCTGCACTGTCATTCCATGTTAAAATTTTTATAAAAAACCAGTTTAAAAGTCCGGTTAAGTGTTTATCTGCTTATATTAGTTCTTAATTACTCAACTTGCTCACACAGATGCTTTATTCCCATGCATTATAAGAAATCAAGACATTTGGATGGGACGCCAAAAAATCCCACACCTTGTTTCTAAAAATGAAAACAGCAGAAATGCAAGAAACACAAGAAGATATTAAAGTACAAAATACTGCATTTTATTGATGCTTGGGTGAGTGTTTATTCAGCTCAATGCTGTTAGTCCCCAATACTGAAATTATTATCTAACAAAACATGGCATATCCCAATGCTTTAAAAAACTGCATTTTTTTAATGCTTAAAAAAAATCAAGAGCCAGAAATATGACCATTAAGTAAACCCTATAGCAAAGTCTTAACATTTTAAAGGAATTAATCTAACCATCCCCTGTATTTCCATGTTCCTGTTTACTTCAGATGCTCAAGTGCAAATGACATGCTGACAGGTCCAGGGAATCCTCTGTCTCCAACCTGATCCAGCTCCTGCACACCTGAGCAGCATTCATCATCAGCAGAAGTGCTCCAAAAGTTTATTTAAAAAGCTAAAGATGCTGACCACCAGCTCGTGTGCACCTGTGGCAAAAGGAGCCTGCAGGCAGTATTAAGTTACAATGGCATCAAAGAATAGGAAATTAAAATGAGATTTACACACCTCACATGGCAAATGACAAATTTCCACTACCCAAAGGGTACAGTGCTATTTTTTAAAATTAAACTTAAACTAGTTTTCTTTTAGTTTATGTGGAAAAGTACTTTTATGACACTAGTTTAAGTGGAAGGCCTGTATTTGACAATGACATTTTACAGAGAGACATAAATATATATGTCAGCAGTGCCCTGGCAGCCAGGAGGGCCAACTGTATCCTGGGGGGGTATCATGCCCAGCATCGCTGGCCGGGCCAGGGAGGGGATTGTCCTGCTCTGCTCTGACCTGGGGTGGCCTCACCTCAGTATTGGGGCAGTTTGGGGCACCACAATATAAAAACAACATGAAGCCACTACAGAGCATCCAAATGAGGCCATGAGGATGTGGAAGAGTTTGGAGTGGAAGCCTTACGAGGAACAGCTGAGGGCACTTGGTTTGCTCAGCCTGAGGGAGACTGATGTCAGATGTCATTGGGGTCTTCAACATCCTCCAGAGGGGCAGCACTGATCTATTCACTCTCAGGACTAGTGACAGGACTCAGGAGCTATGTCAGGGGAGGGTTAGGCTGGAAATCAGAGAAAGGTTCTTCCCCTGGAGGGTGGTTGGGCACTGAACAGGCTCCCCAGGGCAGTGGTGACAGCCCCACAAGGCTGTCTGAGTTCAAGAAGTGTTTGGACAACAGTCTCAGGCACGTGGTGGGATTCTTGGGGTGTCCTGTGCAGGGCCGGGAGCAGGACTCAGTGATACTGATGGGTCCCTTCCAGCTCAGGATATTCTATGATTCTATGAGATATGGAAAATGAGGATTGTTCCTGACAGTTCAATCCAAGGAACAACCCACAACTGTGAAGGGAAGTCAGTAAGTGTGCAGAGGAGGAAAGTAAAGGCTGGAGATAAGAGAAAAGGACAACATGCTCACACAGTAACGGGGACCAGATGGACTGTCGGCATCTGGAAACAGAGGGAGACTGTCTTACACGGCTAAAAAAGCCATCACAAACTACCTCCCTCCTTCAAAACAACAAAGACAAGCTCTGTTCAGACTTCTGCCTATATAGAACTGTAACAGGAGATACAAACCGGTTAAAATACTGCTAGGAATAGCACAAACAAGAGACAGTACTTCACTTATCACTTAATACGTGTTTCTACGGGAAAAAAACAAAAAGTCAGCCAAACATCCAGATCTTGCTGTATTAAAGATATATGTACACCTGGCAGTCCAAAAGTTACTTGTCTGGGATTTAATTTAAGCACCTTGATTACACAGTGTCCTTTACTACAAAACAGCCAAACATACATTCATAATCCTAGAACTATTGTTATAATAAGCGTATTTGAAAGCATTATGTCAGACAGGTGCAGCCAAACGTGTTTCTCTCTTTTAAAGGTAAGTGGTCTGCACTACTGTCCACACATAATGCAGCAACTCGTTACAGTAATTATTTAAATGCTTTCACTGTTACAAAATGCTTTAGAGAAAAAAAAAACAAACACACAAAAAAAGGGAAATTTGCACTTCAGTTTCTCGTTCTCTAAACGTGCTATTTCACAAGCCCCCCACGCTGTCACCCCTCTGCCCTGCAAAGGGAGTGCTTGGCTGTGGGGGTCACATCCCCATGGCCGCTGCACGGCTCGCGGCGGGCGGCCGAGCCCACGACACCCCGCGAGGTAGTACCGGATATCCCCAAAGGCAGAGCCAAGCTCTGTGTGTGTGGCACCACCGCACGCCAGTGTCTGTCGGCCCCGCCGCCGCAGCCCGGGCAGCGCCCTAGAGCAAACTGCTGGGCAGGTTGCTGCTCTGCCACCTGAGGCAGGTGGTCTTGGAGTGTTTGTAGAGGTGGCTGGACTGGCTGAAGCGCTTCCCGCACTTGAGGCAGGCGTAGGGCTTCTCCCCCGTGTGCACGCGGATGTGCTTCTTGCAGTCCGTGAGCGTCAGGAAGGTCTTGCAGCAGATCTTGCAGGCGTACTTGCGTGCCCCCTCCACCACCAGCACGTTGTGCTCCGACAGAGCCTTCTTGCACTTGGACAGCACGTCGGCGGACGCCCTGGTGAGCTGCGGGGGGCCGGGCTGCGACAGGTGCCCGCTCTCGAAGGAGGTGCTCCCGTTCATCAGCAGCTGGGACCCGGACGAGCTCTCCTGCAGCTGGGAGCCCCGCACAGAGGTCACCACGGGCATTTTGGGGGCAATGCGGCGGTAGCCAGGAAAGCCACCGGCTCCGCCTCTCACCGAGCCCATCATGGCCCGGGACAGCGAGTGCAAGCCCAGGCCTGAGCGTGGGAAGTCCATGCCAAACTGCTCCGCTGCCCGGTACCCCGAGGTCTGCACGCAGGGCAGACCCATCACATCCTGCATGGGCCTCACAAAGTGGGAGTCTGCGGGCTCGCTGAATGGGTTCTCCACGTGGGAGACAGTGGTGGACGAGTGGCCACCAGCAGGCCCCGACTCCGGGCTCATCAGGTAAGAGGTGTCGCTGTCCATCCTGCAGTCACTGGTGGTGTTGGGAATGTTGTCGTCGCTGTTTTGGCTGGCTCCAAAGCCACTGCCTCTGCTTTTATTCAGAAAATTTGAAATGCTGAAAGACGACTTGTGTTCCAGGTTGTTGGACACCTCCATGATGTGGATGTCTCCCACCCTGTCGGTGCTGGACTGTGGGTCAGAGAAGCTGCGGTCGCTGCTCTCAGGACTCAGCTCGATCTTCTCTGCACTCACCACTCCTCCTTCCACCTCCACAGACTCACTGCCCTCTGCCTGGGAGGTGACATCGCTCACCTCATCCTGGGGCTCTGGGGAGCTCAGGGGCTCAGACTTCACCACCACCCTCATGTGCTCCTTCTCGTTCAGGCTGACCTCCGGATTCTCACATGGGAAGTTGCTCTTTTCGGCAGCAGCCTCCTGGTCAAAGCTGGTCTCCACTTGCGTGGCCTGGGATGCCATGGACATCTGGGAAATATTTGCCCCACCGTTGTCTGACTGGCTGGGCACCTGAGCATCCTCCTGAGCACCAAAAGACTGGTCAAACATGATCGTGTTGTCCTCCTGGTTATCAGCAACAGCGTCGGCCTTGGAGTTGTCCACGATCTTCAGCGAGTCCGGAGAGAAGAACTCCTCGCGCGAGTGGACGGGCTGGCCGCCCTCGGCGGCCCCGTCGGCGCCGGGCTCCTCCATGGCGGGCCGGACGCGCGGCCGGGCGCGCTCCTCGGAGGGCGGCTTGCGCTTGTGCAGGCGGCGCATGGGGAAGGCGGCGCGCTGCTCCAGCCCGCCCCGCACGGGGCCGGGCGGCTCCTCGGTGCCCTGCGAGGAGCCCAGCGCCGAGCTGACGATGCTGAGCCCCAGCTGCTGCAGCATGAAGGAGCGCTGCAGGCGCGCGCTCTGCTCCTGCGCGCGCTCGCTCGGCGGCGACAGCGGTAGTGTCCGTGTGGTCAGGTAGTCCTTGCAGGCCTTCACCACAGAGTTGAGGTGCAGGTGGGATGCAGCCAGCAGCACATCCATCACATTGCTCTCCTTGAGCATAAGCGTGGACATGTACATAGTGTTCATGGCCTCGGCTGTCACCACTTCACTGTCCAGCTGGATCATGTTCATGGTCTGGTCCCCCTCAGCCACCAAGAAGAGTGCTTGGAAGCGGGTGCTGCACGCGGCCAGCACGGAGCAGTGGGCTTTGAAGTGCCTGTTCCCCACCACAATGACACAGTCACAGAGCTGGCCATGGAGCCTCTGGTAATTGAGCTGTTGGAAGACTTGCTCAAAGTGTCCTGGGAAATCCATGATCCTACAAAACAGAAGAAACCATTATAGGGGCCACCAAGTTGATCAGAGGAATGGAGTACCTCTCCTGCAAGGAAAGGATGAGTGAATTGGAATTGTTCAGCCTGGAGAAGAAAGGTTTCAGGGTGACCTAACTGGGCCTTCCAGTAGCTGAAGGGGCCTACAAGAGATGGGGCAAGACTATTTACAAGGGCCTGGAGTGACAGGACAAGGGGGAATGGGATCAAATTGAAAGAGAGCAGGCTTAGATTAGATATTAGGAAGAAATTCTTCCCTGTAAGAGTGGTGAAGCCCTGGCACGGCTTGCCCACAGAAGCTGTGACTGCCCCATCTCTGGAAGTATTCAAGGCCAGGTTGGACTGGGCTTGGAGCAACCTGGGATAGTGGGACAGAGATGAGCTTTAAGGTCCCTTTCAACTGAAACCAGTCTGTGATTCCATGGTTGAAGGTCACAGTCAGGCTGCAGTGAACTTGGGTTTAAAGAGGAAAGATGACAGCTGCATGACAGACAAACAGTAACTGATCTGAATTTGCCACACCACATGAGTACAAGATCAAAGCTGGCAGTCTGGAGAAGGAGAAGCAAAAGGAGAAGGAAGAAAATCCAGGTTCTGCCACAGAGCTGACCTCAGCACCAGCCATGTCACGGTGCTGCAAACCAAACAACACAGATCATCTCGCCCCCATTAGCTCCCATCCAAACTAAAACAACTCAGTAGTAAAACACTGAACCCTGGTTTGTAAAATGATCTGATTGCAAATAACCTGCTGCACCCTTTGATAAACTGCTCACACAATTAAGTGACCTCCCACTCCTGGACTTTAATCCTCACCTCACAGGGCTGAGAGGAAAGTGATGGGAAGTTTTTGGTATAACAAAAATTTGAGCAAAAACCAAATTTTTATTTGGTATAACAAAAATAGGAGCTGCTCAAGGAGACAATCAGACAGACTGAGGGGTGGCTTTTTCTTAACTGTCCGTTAATAGAACCGAAGTCACATCTTAGCAGACTCATCTTAAGACTGAAGAGGTGATTTTTGGCAATACCTCTACTTTTGAAAAACAATTAAGTGTAAGATTTGGGGAGCAGAAAGGCTGCATGTCCAAGGCAAACACACACATTCCTGTCCTCACATTTATTTTCCAACAGCAACACCACAGTACCACTGGACATATGGAGACCATAAAGCAGCCGAAATAAAAGGTCACACAGAGAGAATTTTGCTTTCGAGGAGGGATCAAATGTGAGTCTGACAATTCAGAAAAAGTCCATTTTCAAGCACACGTGTTTGCTGCTTTTCTAAATAAGAAACAGGAACACAAATAATACATGAATGCATTTATCTTACACTGCCAATGAGTGTTCAGGAGTAAAAATAAGACAACATTTTCAAGCAGAGCAAAAGGAATGAAGCTGGACTCCAGGAAGGAATGTGGGTTAAAGGGATGGTCCAAGCACTTCTGCCCAGGGAGCAACACGCATTTGGAACAGAAGAAACAGGGAAGAGTCGTTGTTTCGACCGATCATTTGGGATTTCAAAATTCCGAGGGAGTCCTGCTTACAGGCACCAAAAGTGGCTGCATCCTTTGTGCACCTGAAACAAGACAGACTGCAGTGTTGTTTCCAGTAACATGGCTTTGGCTTGCTAACTCTCACTACACAGAAAGGCTGGAGCTCTCGGGCCAGAACAAACACACACAGCCTCCAGGGTGATGCAGAGACCTTGTTGCCACAGGAGAGGGAACTGCACAGTTCTACAGCCAAACAAAGGACTACAAGTGAACACACAGCACACCAAACTGTCGAGCTACAAGTAGTTTTACTATAAAAACAAATAGTCAGAGCCAAGAAAAGTTTAAGGCCAAGTACTGAAAAAGATCTATAAAACCCTGACTGGAAAGCCACCATCCTGCCTGTCCCTGGGCTAGGGCCTGTGCCACAGAACTACAGGTACTGGATTCCCACATTTCTTGTTGAAGTTGGTGTCTGGAACTAGATTCTGAAAGAACTCAGAGAGTCATGGCTAATTCCTTTATTCTCCTACACGACCCAAAATCCCCTATAAGGCAAGGGACATATGTTGACACAATCATGTGGCAGAAGGGCAGTGCAGGTTTTTCCACAGGAATTCAGGTTTTATCAGCACAATCTCTACTACATTTAATGGCCACAGTTTCCTCTCCGGGTTTCCATTCCCCGGAAATAGATGACTGGCACAGATGATTACACTGCAGCCCTGACCCACTGTGGGGAGGTCAAACACACAGCCAAAACAGCAAACAAAAACTAAATACAACCTTCAGTTCCCCCTAAAGAGGCTTCTAAGGAGTTTGCCAAGTAATCAGTTTTGTGTCACCGAAACCATCGACAAGAGCTGTCTCAGCTGCACCCGTCAGAGAAATCTCACCTACAAATATGCTACAGAAAACTTCAGGCCAAGGCACTTGTCCTTCACTGACCTGGTGAGGAAAGACCAGTTTATGACTTGCACCTGAAGCCCAACAATCTGTACTTAAATGCATTTGACGCCCAGGGTGCCAAGCCCACGGGAATTCCTGGAATCCACAGGGCCAATGCGCCACAAGTAACTGTTCGATTCACACCCCACACAGCACCACCCCCCAGAGCTGAACCTCGGTGCCTGAAGGGACAGACCTAGCGAGAAGCTTCCCTGAGGCCTGACACACAAACACAGACCCAGCCGGGAGCTGGGGGTGCTGCTGTTCCCTCAGCAAACGCCCCGTGCTCCCAGGCATGCTGTGCTGGACCAGCCGGCGGGGAAGGAGCCTCTGTTCTGACCCCTTCCCACCCTGAGTCACCCCCAGCAGGGACAAACTGCACTGCCACCCCCGGGCAGAACAGGGGGCTGCTCACTGTTCTCCCAGCACCTGGAATGTGCCACAGGCCGTCCAGCCCACAGCGACTCCAGCTCAGGAACAGGCAGTGACAGCAGAGCTGGGACAGCAGCCATAAAAACCTTCCCCAAGAAAGAGCAGGTTTCTCCCGGACATTCCTGGTCACCTCCAGAACAGACACCACCTATGGCACAGGCATCCTCCTGCTTCCCGGCACTCCTCCCAGCCCCGGGTGCCTCCCTTCAGGGGGCACAGACACTGTGGCACCCCCGTGACACACACCTGTGCTGCCCCTCACTGCGACCCCCCAGCCATGGTCCCTCCTCAGCCCTACCTTCTGACCCCGGAGTGCACGATCACCCCCCTCCTCCTTCTCCTCCTCCGGGCCACGGGGGAGCAAGGCAGGGGAAAACCCTGTGTGCTCACTGAATATTCTGAGCTGGAAGGGCCCCATAAGGACAGCAGAACCCAAATGGCCCTGCACAGACACACCAGCAATCCCATCGCTTGTCCTCGGACGGAGTCAGGACACGGAAATCATTCACCAGTTACCCCCCGAAACACTCGGCTGGGGGATTAACTGACTGAAAGCCTTTTAAAGCTCCAGGACGCCCGATGGCTGCTGGATAACGAGGGCCGCTCTGCTCTCCTGAGGGCAGCGCTTTTTTTCCCCCTTCCCTCCCCCTTTTCCTTCCTTTTGTGCTCACCTGGACCACACAAGTTCTGTGTCCCTCTCAGGGCGGCACCCGCATCCCAGCGCTGCCTCAGCACCGCTAACACAGCCGGGACTCCGCTCCGTGCCGCTGCGGGACACACAGAGGAGCCCGGAGACCGCCGGTCCCGCCCCGGCGGGGGGGCCATCGGTTCTCGTCCCCGGTTCCCGTCCCCGGTTCCCGTCCCCGCCGCCCTCCCTCTCTCCGCCCTCCCGCTCACCTGCGGTGTCCCGCGGCAGGGCCGTGCGGCAGGGCTGTGCGGGGGTGGGTTCGGGATGGGTTCGGGAGGGGCCCGGTCCGGGGATCGGGATGGGATCGGGATGGGATCGGGATGGGCCCGGGATGGGATCGGCCCGGCCCGGCCCCGCTCCCGCCGACACGGCCCCGCCCGCCCCGGCGCGTCACTTCCGCCCGCCGCGCCGCACGCGCCCACCCAACAGCCAATCGATGGCCTCCTTATTTAGAAGCGTCAGAGGCTTCCCCTCCCGACCAATTGGGGATGAGCTTATTGGCGCTGCCGGAGGGGGTGGCGGCGCGGGAGCGGAGCCCGGAGCGGGGAGCGGAGCCCGGAACCGGGAGCGGAACCGGAGCAGGCGCGGGGAGCGGAGCCGGGGAGCGGGCGGAGCCGGGAGCGGCAACGGGAGCGGAGCCCGGAGCGGGGAGCGGAGCCCGGAACCGGGAGCGGAGCCCGGAGCGGGGAGCGGAGCCCGGAACCGGGAGCGGAGCCCGGAGCGGGGAGCGGAGCCCGGAGCGGGGAGCGGAGCCCGGAGCGGGGAGCGGAGCCCGGAACCGGGAGCGGAGCCCGGAGCGGGGAGCGGGGAGCGGAGCCCGGAGCGGAGCCGGGGGCGGCTCCGGGAGCCCCCTCGGCCGTCGCCATGGCCGCCGCCACCTGGCGCTACCGCGGGGACCTCGGCGCGGAGCGGCCCGCGGCGCTCGGTGAGCGGGGCGGGCCGGGGTGCGAGGGGGTGCCGGCCCTCGCCGGGGCTCACGGGCTCCCTTCCCGCAGTGCGGTTCGCCAACGGGAGGCTGCGGAGCCCCGAGTCCCTGCGCTTCACCGCGTACCGGAGCCGGGACACGACGCACCCCCGAAAGAGGCACCGCAGGATCCTGGTAAGGCCCGCCCCGGGACGCTCGGGCAGGCAGATCGCTCTCATCTCGAGGTGCTGTGATAGGAGGAGGGTTAGGCTGTCCTGTGGCTGGTGGAGCTGCAGGGTGGGGGAGGCAGAGCAGGGACCTGCCGCAGGTCATGAAGCCTGTTGTGTTCTGTTCCCACATGACAGCCTAACCCTGGTTTCCCAGGTCTCGGAGACGGAGCGCCTTTGCTACGTGGGGCACAATTTCGGCAGCGGGGTCATGAAGTGCAACTCCCTGTGCAGGTATGGAAGGAGCTGGGAGTAGAGAGGGGCTGGTTCCTTCCTTGGGCCTGGCTCAGAGCTGTGATGGGATCTACATTTCACCTGATGTAGTTGTCTTAAGACTTCTACATTTACTTAGAGCAGTGAGATGTTATGTTTTTGTACGTACGCGTGCCTTGGAGGTAACTTGGTTGTCGTGACATTCCAAATGTGCAAGGCAGGAAAAGTGGCAGGGGTGGGAAGACAACGCAGTTTAAATCATCTCTGGTTCTCACCAACCACTTGACCCTGTTCTCCCCAGGTACTTTGTGGGTGTGCTGGACAAGGACTCTGGGCAGATGGAGGTCTACAATGCCGAGATGTTCAACATGCAGCCCCTGCTCTCAGGTGGGACGTGCTGGCTGTTGCCCCAGCCCACGCCAGGCCTGTATGTGCCTCCAGCTCTCAGTTGCTCTGTCCTCCTCATTCCTACCTTGTTCCCTCGGCACGGAGGAAGGAGGGTGCCTTCACTCCTGCATGCTGTGAGGAAGAGCAGGAGAGGGGAGCACAGCGAGCTCAGAGTGGGGGTTGTGAGTGTGAAGGGTGGGAGTCAGAGTGTCCCTGCTCGAGTGCAGCTTTATCTGGGTGTACTCTGCAAGGGAGGACTGGATCCCTGGAGAGCAATAAAACAAATTGCCTTCAGCAGAACTAGTTTTTGTCACAGGACCCAGCAGGGTAACCTAAAGGATCAGGTCATTTTGGAGCTGCTTTTCACTCTGGGAAGGGGGACCTGGGTTTGGCCACACTCCGTTGCACCCGTAGGCTCCTTTTTTGTTGTAGGTTCTCATGTTTGGTGAGTTCTTTTGAGTGGCCAAGCCCTGTGGAATTGAGCCAGATGTGATGTGTCAAGTCTGTCCGTCACGCTGAAGGCATTCCTGTCCTGGCTGCACATCCAAGCACACTAACTTCTGTTCTTTTATAGATAACTTGATACCTGATGACACGAAGGATTATCAGAAAAAGTCCTACAGGGAGAAGGTAAAGTTGAACCCCCATGTCACCTTCTGCTGTGAGTATCCAGCCAGCAGGGGCAGGTGATGCTTCTTTGAGGCTGGGGTGTTTGGTGTCCTGCAGGG
The DNA here is from genome assembly GCF_022539395.1 of Myiozetetes cayanensis. Taxonomy (NCBI): domain Eukaryota; kingdom Metazoa; phylum Chordata; class Aves; order Passeriformes; family Tyrannidae; genus Myiozetetes; species Myiozetetes cayanensis. Next base: position 319,935 of record NW_026087631.1, read on the forward strand.
TAAACCTTTGCAGGTGCAGCACTGTCGCTGTGCCCTGGAGGCAGCACAGTTAGTGCCTGACTTGGCAGCGTTTTCATGGCTATTTTAGGCAGAGTCACCATCCCAGGGACTTCCTGCCCCTTGCAGACCAGCACATCCACGCACAGGTTTTACCCTATGAAGTGTTTGAAGTTTTATTAGAGGATGTGTCTGTGGAATGAACGATGGGGCTTGTGCTCTCCTGGGTGGACAGGGTGCTTTAGTGTGTGTCTCCTGCACAGGTGGATTTGTGCATCGAGGCCTTTGGCACCAGCAAGCAGAAGCGAGCCCTGAGCTCTCGGCGCATGAACGCTGTGGGCAGCGACATCGTGAGCACGGCTGTGACAAAAGCAGCAGCGAATATCATAGATGCAAAGGGAGTTACAGGTGAGAGGATTCTGTCTCGAGGTTTAAGGGTGGTAACCTGAAAGGTCTTTTCCTGTCTGTCCTTGCCAAGTGTGGAGTGACTGAAGAAGCGGCTGGTCTAACAGCTGAGAAAGGCACCCATGGGGGAACTGCTTCCTTCTGCTCCTGCTGGACTTGGTGTGGGAGTTGCCTGAATGAGGGAAAGGCCCTGTGACATCAATGGAACTTTTGTGGGAGTGCCTGGAAATGAGTTCTCTGGGATAAAGGCAGTGTCCTTAGTCTGCACTCAGTGGCATGGCTGTGGAAAATGGCACAGACTTCCCTCAGAGACTGCACCCTGGGGACAGGTCACAGCGTGGTGCAGGCTCACCATCTCTGGGGATTTCCAGGCTGTGGCAGGACAGAGCTGGGGCCGTCCTGACTTTGTGCTGTGGACCCCCCTATACTGAGCAGGAGGGCTGACAGGAGCCCTCCAGAGCACTTCTGGGATCCTGAGTGTCATTGGCTTGCTCAAGAGAGGTGTCTGTTAACTGTAGAACACACTAGCTTTCATCCCTTTTGTTCCAGGGTGGATACTGACAGTGATCCCAGAGCTGCTTTGTGTCAAGTAGGTGCCCACTAGAACTCAGGGTGCCAAAACTGTGCTCTGCCCATCGTGCAGCAGCCAGACATCTTAGTGCCCTGCTTTCCTAAATGTTTCTCTAGTCTTGAATGGTTTTTCTAAATTTCAGGGAGCAGCAGGTTCTTGATAGAAGTTTTAAATGTTTAAAACTCCAACTGTGACTAAACTGGTGTTAACACAAGAGCTACCATTGAGTAGACTTGCGTCTAAAGGGAGAATTTGGGTTGTGTTCTTGTTCTCTGCATTTTGCTTTGCACAATCCAAACGCTCCCTTCCTGTTTCCCTCCCCAGCTCTGATGCAGGATGTGGCCCAGGATGACGTGCAAACCGTCTCTGCCTTCCTCCCGCCGTGCCACGAGGATGCAGACAGGCCAGAGCACGTGTACAAGTTTGAGGACAGTATCTTTTCTGGGTCACAGGGGTTTCCTGCGCCTGTAAACCTCGATGTGGCCGTCTGGAGTGAGCCCAGCCTTCACCTCTCACAGTGCAAAAGCTGGGGCCAGTATAATGTTGTGTTGAGGTTTTGGGGCCTGCCCCTTTCCAACAGGGAGCAGGATTTTCTCCCTGTTGGCAGCAGTTCCACTGGGAGTAGTGGTGAAGTGGCCATGCAGAAGTGCCACAGTCTGTTATAGAGGCCTTGGTTCCTGGCTGGGTTCCATTCCCCTGCCCTGCCCACCCCTCCCAGAGTGAGTGTGGACAGAGCTGCTGTTCCTGGAGGAGAGAGCCCAGGCCTGTTCTGTTCCTTAACGCCCTGCCAGTCCTGTCCCCCGCTGAGTACGAGGCGCTGCGGGTGCCGGCGGCTGCCCTGGCCAGCGCCACCGCGGAGGACATCGCCAAGAGGGCAGAGGAGAGGAGGTAAAGCTGCTGCTGAGGGCCTTGTCCTGACTGGGGGCAGGAGAGCTGCCCTGGAGCAGAGGGGAATGTGTTGTTCAGGCGTGGCTGAGCAACACCTGCTTGGGGAAACGTGGAGGAGAGTTGTGTGCACAGCAGTGAGGTGCTCTTTGTGGAGCTGAACTCCCCCTCTCTCTCCTGCAGCCACTGCTCCTTTGTTTTGGAGGAGCTGAAGTTCCTGCCTGCTGATGAGAAGAGCAGGGACCACAAAGCCCGATGCCTCTGGTTCCTGGACACCCTCATTAAGTTCAGCCACCTGAAAGTGATCAAGAAGAAACGTAAGAGAGTTTTCAGCTCATACAGATGTGCTTTTGGGAATGTCTTCAGCATCCCCAGATGCCTGAACATGGGGATTTCTCCTGTCCTCAGGGTCCTGCTTTTGGAACAGAATCATACAAAACACTTGTTTGAGATTTTCCAGGCTTGCTAGTCTTCCATAGAACTTGTGTATCTGAATGTCCTTGTCAGTTCTTGGCAGGGCAGATGGAGGAGGAAGTGGCAAGCCTGGCTGTAGTATCCTCCTGTGTTCCTGGGGACACAAGAGTCACCCACAGGACTACTAAGGAGAATGTGGGAATGACTAGTGTTGGTGGTAATAGGGACTTGTAAATGTGGTCTCAGCTTTATTAGGATTTTGTGGCAAAAGAAATACACACTTAAGCATGTGTGTGTTTTAGATTGTATAGTGTAGAAGTGGGAGACCCCTTTTACAAAGAAAATAAAAGCTCTAAGGAGCCTCTCAGACCTGAAAATTATGAGACCTAGAAGTCAAGGGCCCAAGCTTCTTTTAGGGTCTCTGTGTTCCTGGGAAGAGGCAATAAATGGTGGGATTCTTGGGGTTGGACACAAGTATCCTTGTGGGTCCCTTCCCAAATGGGATGTTTTGTGATATTCTGTTATAAGAGTCAGGGTGATACATGTGCTGCTGTGATGGGTGGGGTTGTGTTCCTCATCCTTTGCTAAACCCCTCTCTGCTCTAGATCCAATGGGTCCCGAATGCCCACACATTATCAGCAGGAAACTCATGAAGAATTTCACCTCACTGACCTACAACAACGGCAGGTAAGGGGATGCTGTGTGAGGTTCTTGAGGCACAGGTAGGGCAGAGCTCAGCTTGATTGTCCACAGACACACCACCAGGAACTCCCCTACACTCCACATCTCACGAGTTCTCTCTTTTTCCACACAGTGTCCAGAATTTGGTCTCTGCCTCCATGAAGGCTAAAATCACCGCCTACGTCATTGTCTTGGCTCTGCACATCAACAACTTCCAGACGGACCTCACCGTCCTGCAGAACGACATGAAGCTCCAGGAGAGCAGGTGAGCCATCCTTGTGTTCACACCTGCTGGGATCCTCCTACAGGGAGACCCTGGGAGAGCCCTGAAACTACTCTGGCATCTGGGTCAGGATTTAGTTTTCCACGGGCGTTTGTAGGTTCAGGACCTGCATTTCCCTGCAGGTGCTGGCTGCTCCTCGGATCAGGGCAGGACTTGTCTGTCCCTGGCCCCACAGGATTGATTGGAACTGGGATTTGTGGCTGAAAACTTGTTATTATTGGACCTTATCAGAGCCTTTGATCACTGCTTCGTTTTCAGCTCTCTTGTCAGCCTTCATGGCATCCCTTCTGTTTTTGCTCTTTATTCTTTGACAGGTAGTAGTAGGTGTCATAGCAATGTTTGCTGTTTGGTTCCATCCATTTTTTTTTTCTTTCTGTAACTAAGCTTTTTCAGGAATCCATGTTGGTTTTGGCAGTTGGTGCCCAGGTTTAGTTAGTCTGTGCTGCCCTGGAGCTGGGATCATGGGGCCTAGGATGCTGTAGGGAAAAGGGTGGAGGAGGCTGAGACCTGCTGGAAAAATCAGTAGCACTCTGTCCCCAGGAAGGCTCTGGCTGGCAGCCCTGGCACTGTCAGCTGCTGCTTCCATGGCATTCCTCCACTGCAGAGATGCTCTGGGCCTCTCCCCCGGGGGAGGAGGCCGCAGATGGATGCAGTGTCAGCACAGGAGGCTCAGCAGCCCCACCCATGCTGTTCCTCCATTGTTTTCCAGGATCCTGGACATCGCCAAGGCCCTGCGGCTGAAGGTGTCCAAGGCCAAAGGGGTGCCGGGGCTGGAGAGCGACCAGAACCACAAGCTGGGCACTCTCTCCCTGCCCTTGCCCGTGCAGAAGGCGCCGGTAGGACAGCGGAAGCGCAAGAAAATGAACTGAGAAGCCCAAGAGGGCCCTCCCTCAGAGTGTTATGGGGATGGCTTTGTCTGCTGGAGTTGGGTCCAGCACCAGGATGGAGATGTTTGCTTCATTACAATGCTGCTTTTTTCTATATATGTAGAAAAAACTGTAATAAAGCGTTTTCTTTTTTTCCAGTCTGTCTCTGGGAGGGGAGCATTATGTTGTGCTGGATCAAAAGGGCACGGGTTGAACTTGCAGGTCCTGCCTGACACCTGGTGTGACTCATGGTCCCTCACAGGTGGAGGTAGGAAGCACAGAAAGAGACAAAGAGGGTAACCTACACAAACCTTACGGTTTCCCTGGAGTGTCTTTGTAATCCTGTGTTCAAAAAGTGTAAAGATACTTCACACTGTTTCTGCTACTTCTCCTATCCTGGCTGCTTGCCTGGGGAAGGGAGAGTTCTGTGAGTCTGAAGTGATGTCACTGCAGGGGGGTGATGAGTGTGAGGCCACAGCTGTGGATTCACAGTCCTGGGGAAAGAGATTCTGGACTGGTTTCTCTGAATTTTCGCTCACCTGGGGTATCAGCCTTGTGGCAGGTGTTTACTTAGGAAGGCTGTGGGAGTCAGGCTCGTGAGAAACAGAGGATTGCCTCCAAGAGTGAAAAGGTGTGTGAAATGGAAGCACAGAATGTCAGGATCAATCCTCTTTGAGGTGGCTTTGCTTCAGACAGTATTTGGTATATCCTCTTGGGATTTAAGGGTATCACATGCACTTTAACAACCCATCTTGTCATTGCCAGTGACACAAACTCCTCTGTGTCCTGGAGAGAGGTTAATTACTGCTGCGGGAATTGCAGGTTCCAGGTAATCAATAGGAATGGTTGAGGTTGGAAGGGACCTCTGGAGTGTCCTTTTGTCCAGTCTGCCTGTCCCGTCAAGCAGGGCCACCCAAAGCCAGGTGCTCAGGACCATGTCCAGGTGACTGGAGTGTCTCTGGTCACAGGAACTCACAGTGAAGTGGTGTTTCCCAACGTTCAGAGAGCACCTCCTGTAATTTCTGTGTGGCTGTGGCATTTGGCACCTCCCCCTCAGATGTTTATAGATGTGGATAAAGTGCCCCTGAGTCTTCCCTGCTCCAGGATGAGCCATCCCATTTCCACCTGCTGTTCTGTGCAGGAGTGATGCTCCAGTCCCTGCTGCACCCTCGCTGAACTCAGCAGTGTGCCCATGTCTCTGGAACAGGGGAGCCCAGAGGTGGATATGGCACCCCAGGTATGGCCTCAGCAGTGCTGAGCAGAGCAGGAGGATCCCCTCTGTTCTCCAGACTCCTGCTGGCCACTGCCACAGGGGCATTGCTGGCCAGCTGCTGGAGAGACCCAAACAGGACATGCTGTCCATCCCTGGCCCTTTCTGCACAAAGGTAGTCACCGACAAAGCAGCTCCAAAGCAAGTGATCCCCAGGTAAATCATGGCCCAGGATGGGGGATTTGTCCAGAGCTCAGGCTGGGGCCCAGCAGGTCCTGCCTGGAGTGTGTTTCCTCTAAGGACCTGCTCGCATGTAAATTACCCCAGCAGCTGCTTCGGGGGGAAAGAGGGAGACATTAACAGCTGTTTTCCAAACCACTTCTTATTTATTGAGGTGCCACTGAAGTTGGTCTGAAAAGGGTCCACATCCCTGAGCTATCAGAGCTTCCCCATGTGGCTCTGAAGAAACAACAGAGAGGACGGTGAGAATGCCCATCCTCGTCAGAGAATGGTGCAGAAGATGCTCCGGGGGCTGTGGCAGCACCATCTACCCTGCTGGTGCTGCTGGAGCCCGCCCAGGCCCCCCAGTGAGAGTAAGGCCATGCTGGGGGATGGTCAGCATGCCAAGTGTCACCTGTGGGAAAGGAGAGCCCCCCGGACACATCTGTGATGGGGGCTGGGTGGGGGAGCTGAAGCAGCCATGGAAACACTCCTGGGAGCTCAGCCTCCAAGGAGGAACAGGGCAGAGCAGGGCAGGCATGCAGCTCTCACCACACTATGACTGTTCCAAAACCCAGGTGGGACAGACATGATTGAAGAATTGAGACTCCTGAACATCCTGCTTTGCTGAAAAACACTACTTTCTTTGATTTCACAGCCAACACCTCTAAGGGAATGCAAGTTCCAGCCTTCAGAAGGAAAATCAATGCTGGGACCATGCAGGAACCGCTTAAAGGGAGCCAGGTTTGGAATCCTGATTGAGGAACCATGGGACTGAGGTGCTCAGAGTGCTCCCCAGCTAGTACACCTGACTTTCCTGCTCCAGGAGGACCAGGTGGGTGCATCATGACCACACATCCTGACATCCTTCCAGCAGCACCAATCTCACAGAGTCTTCTCCCACCCCCTGTACACAGATTTGAGAGCCAGAGAGGAGTCAAGGTGAAGTTTCTAACCAAACAGAACAATCCACTGTGCACCCAGCCCCCGTAAGGGGAGCAAAACCTGACACCCAAAACTGCCCTGGGTGGTGGTGTCTCAGCAACCTGGAATGAACTGGCCAGGTCCCAGGGCACCTGACCCTGCACTCAGACACTATGAATACCCTCTCTGGGCTGCAGGAACTAACCCAGCCCCTCACCTGTGTGGGTTTGCTTAGCACACAGGGTTTATACTGTGGGTCAGCAGGTACATGATGCAGGGCAGAGGACAGAGCAGAGCCCTCCAGTGCCAAACAGAGGAGCACAGTGGTGGCTCCAGCTCACAGCTGTGGTGGCCAGGGCCTCACCTGTTCCTGAAGGTGAGAAGCTGATTGTTTTGGACAACACAATCCTCTGCATTTGATAATGGTTGCAAGGTGGATTTCTCAAATATCCCTTGGAAAATGAGGTTTTCCTGCATGAAGCCTTTGGCTTCATCCATGAGAGCAATCCTGTAGTCCAAAAAGGACTGGATCCTGTTCTTGGTCCCCAGCAAAATAAGCTGTAGATGGGATACTATGAGCAGAAGACATTTGTAGAATCGCAGAATGGTTTGGCTCAGAAGGGACCTTAAAGGCCACCTCATGCCAGCCCTCTACCATAGGTAGGGACACCTTCCACTATGTTGGAATTAGGTGATCTCCGAGGTCCCTCCTCACTCAGACCACACCAATTCTGATTCCGTGAGACACAGAAAGGTGCCTGAGCTCTGCAGGACCGACCATCATGGCAATGGTGGCAGCATCAGGAGGCCACACCTGTGGTTGCCAATGTCCCTCTTGGTGATAACGCCCTGCCCACCACAGCCAACATTGGGGCTGCTGTCCCCATGGATGCCACACGGCCCCCCTGGGCCCAGCCCCAACCCACACAACCCACCACACGGGTTTCCATTGTGCAGAATATAAATGCCAACATCTTTATTCCCACAGGTCTGATGGACAGGGGTGACACCTCTTCTGGTGACACCTTTCCCCTTGCCCGCGATGACAACACCTGAGCAAAGGCTGCTGTGTGTCCTGCTGCGCCACAGGTTTGGTTTGGTACAGCTGATCTGTGGGGAAAGTGCTGCTGCTGGAGAGCAGCTGCAGCTCCCTGCCTGAGGCTGAGCACAGGGTGAGACCCCCCAGCAGCTCCCCGGGCACACAGCGCAAGGCCCGTGCAGTCACACAGTACAGTGCGGTGAAGGATCTGCTCCCAGGCTCACAGGAGGCCACTCATGGAGGGAGGAGGGTTATTTGATGGGAACATACCCTGCCCCATCTCCCCTTCCCTCCATGCACAGTGATTTTAAGGTGGGCACCATCGTAGCAGGACAGTGCCTGTGCCTTTGGGCAGCACCACGTGGCCCTCAGGGTGAGCTGTGGTCTGATCTCTCAGCAACAGCCTGAGGAACGGCCTGAAGGACGAAGGTGAGGGACAGGTGGGTGTTCTAGCCAGGAGCTGGATCCCGCTGGGATGGAATGGGAACAGGAGGGGTACACAGAAGGGCAAGGGGTCAGCTCCATGCAGGTGTCCAACAGTTGGAGTGGATGTTGTCCAGCCCAGGACAGGGGCAGGAACACCCCTGAGGCCTTGCAGTGGTGAGTGTCATCTGTCAGCATGGTGACCTGCAGTTAGCAGGGGCAGCACCTGTGGCTGGAGGACGTGCCCAAAGGGAGCAGCTCTTCCCTCTGCAAGCCCCGTGCACCCACGACCTCCGTGGCTGCCGAGCAGGAGTCAATGGCATCACAGCCTGGCTCCCCCTGAGGAAGCAGTCAAATATTTACACAGTCGAAGTCTTCAATATTTTCCAGACAAACAAAATCATGCCTTAAATCCACATCTTACAAGTGCTAAGAAACAATTACAAATTGCCTTTGGAAAGCCCACTTGGGCGAGCAGCACGGAGCAGAAGGTAATTAAATTACACTTGTATTTGCCTGTTCCAGGCGAGTGTCACTCGGTGTCTCAGACAAACGTGGAGCCCAGCAGGATGTGACAGTGTCTCCCTCGGGGAGGGTGCTCCAGGTGAGACCCCTGTGGATCCCACACAGCAGACCCTGCACTAGACGGTCCTGGGCCGTGCAAGGACCTCCAGCTCTGCCAGGACTCCACTTTGTCCCGAGCCCACAACTCATGGCCCATAATAATTCCTACTGATATATATGTCTGCTCCCTACTCTACCTGGTAACTCCTACCTGAGCAATCTCCCACTCAAAGCTGGCCAGTAAAACCCTCCCCTTCCTCCCGAACCCAGAACTTGTCTCTGCAGTGTTTCAGTGACACACGGAAAAACGTGCTCAGACCCAGGGCTGCGCTGGTCGGGCCGGGGGACTGTCCCGCCCCGTGCAGGCGGACGGAACGGAGCCCCCGAGCCGTCCCAAGCACCGGGGACTCGGGCAGCGCCGCCCCCCAGGCCTCGCCACCCGCCCCTGTCCGGCACAGGCACAGAGCCGAGGGCTGCGGGCGAGGGCAGGGCGAGATGCTGCAAAGGGAAAAGGTTCAGCGTGTCCCCAGCCCAATCCGTGCCCCCACCCATCCCTGCCCTGGCACCGGCCAGGACCGGGCACCACGGGGGCGGCACCGCCCGGACATCGCTGCGGGGGCGTCTTCCCACGCACGGTCCAGGCAAGAACATCCACCCCGCCCGAAACACTCCCAAACACCCCAAACCGCCTCCAAAATCCCCATGAGGACCCCAAAATACTGCAGCAGCAGTGCCGGAGCCCGCTCGGTAGGGGGCGCTAACAGAGCAGAGGGGCGGGGCTTGCAGGAGGTGACTGATGAAGGGGCGGGGCTTCCTGAAAGGGGGAGGTCGGGGAGGTCCTGGAAGGGGCGGGGCTTGGGGAACGGGGCGGGGCTCAGGAACAACCCGGGGGGGCCGGGGCTGCGAGGGGGCGGGGCCAGACGGAAGGCGGGGTCTGGTGAAGAGGCGGGGCTTGGAGAAGGGGCGGGGTCGGGTGTGTGAGGAAGGCGGGGCCGGAAAGGGGCGGGGTCTGGCAAAGGGGAGGGGCGGGGGTGTGTGAGAAGGGCGGGGCCTAGGGAAGGGGAGGGGTCGGGTGTGTGAGGAGGGCGGGGCCTGGCGAAGGGGAGGGGTCGGGTGAGGGAGGAGGCTGGGCGGGGTTCGGGGCTAAGGGAGGTGCGAGGGCACTGGGGTGCCTGGAGGGGTCTGGGTTGCTCCTGGTAAGGGGTTGGAGGCGATAAAAGGGAACTTGGGGGTGTCCTGGGAGAGTCTGGGGGATTAAGGGGGTTTGGGGAAATCCTATGGGGGTTTAGGGGTTTTAGGTTTGAGGGGTCCTGTGGGGGATACTGGGGGGTTTGGGGTCTCTAGAGGGGACTATAAAGGGGGGTTTGGAGGATTTGAGGGATTTGGGTGGGTTTAGGGAGAGTTTGGGGGTCCCTAAGGGAGGTCTGTGAAATCCTGGGATGGTTTGGTTGAAGTGGTTATGGGGGGTCCTAGAGGGTTTTGGGGGGATATTGTGGGGTTCGGTGTCCTTGGTCCAGGGTTTGGAGGGCAGGCAGTGCTGGCCAGGCCTCCCTCCAGGCCTGCTGGGGTGTCTGTGCTCCAGCTGCCACGAGTGTGTCCTGTCCAGGCTGAGGACAATGCCAGGCCCTGCAGAACACACTGCAGTGGCAAAGGAGGCACAGAATGAGCTGCCACAGCACCACTGGCACCTGCAGAAGGCAGGACACTGTTACAGAACCACTGAGGTTGGAAAAGCCCTCCCAGCCCATCAAGTCCACCCCATGCCCCATCCCCACCTTGTTCCCCAGCCCAGAGCACTGAGTGCCACATCCAGTCCTTCCTCAGACACTGCCAGGCCTGGGCACTCCAAACCTCCCTGGGCAGCCCCTTCCAGTGCCTGAGCACCCTTTCCAGGAAGAAATTCCTCCTGACGTCCAACCTGACCCTCCCCTGGCTCTGCTTAGGACTGTATTATCTCAGCAGCAGTGGCAGATGAACCAGCCCAGGGCAGGCAAGGCTTGGCCAGGCAGGGACCCCTCAGTGACGGGGACACGAGACCCCACGAACATCCCCGTGAAGGGCAGAGCTGAGCAGGGACCAGCCCGGGCCGCACACCCCGGGCAGACCCACGGGCCCTGGCCCCTGTGCCGTCACTCCCCGCGCTCACAGCCCATCAGGGCCTCTCAGGCTGTTCGGGGCTCTCTGCCCACTCGGGGTGGTCACAGCTCTGGGGCTTAACCCCGAGCCCTCGGACTGCGCACGGACGAGCAGGGCCATGGGCCACGGGGACACGGGACCTCCGAGCACAGGAGGGACGAATATCCCCCCGTAGCCCCTCGCCCACGGAGCCGAGGGCAGAGCCGCCGCCCCAGCGGTGCCACCGGCGAGCGGGCCAGGCACCCCGGCTCGGGCACCGGGACAGCCTGGGAAGAGCCCGGGGGGACACCGAGCCTCCCGGGGCTGCTTCAAAGCTCCTGCCACGGACCCGTTCCCAGCCCCGCTCCCGCTCCCGTCACAGCCCCGCTCCCGTTCCCGTTCCCAGCCCCACTCCTGCTCCCGTTCCCGTTCCCGCTCCCGGCCCCGCCCACACTGGGCGTGGCCCAGGGTGACCTCACGCGATTGGCTGGGACTGAGTCGGAGGCGTGGCCTGAGGGACTCGCGTTCTGCCCGCCCCACGGCGGCGCGGTGACGTCACTCGACTGCGCGGTGACGTCAGAGAGCGGCGCGGTGCCGCGCCGGGCCGGGCGCTCCGGGCGCGGATCCCGATCCCGATCCCGATCCCGACCCCGACCCCGCTCCCGACCCCGCTCCCCCGCCATGGCACCACCACCAGCAGGTGCGTCCCGCTCGCCCGCCCCGGCCATAGCCGCAGCGCACCGGGGGCGGAAAGGCGCGATTCCGAGGGCCCGGCCGGGCCGCGGCCGCGGGCCTGACCTTGGGCCGCAGTGCGGGGGCCGGGGTGCCGCCGGGAAGCGCGGGATGTGCCGTGTGGGCTCCGCGGGCAGAGCGGAGTGCCCGGGGAGCGGCCGCGGTTCCGGCCTCCCCGCCCCTGTCCCCGCCGTGCGGCAGCGGGCGGGCTGCGCGGGAGCCGCGGCCGAGAGTGGGGCCGGGCCTGGCGGGAGCACCTCCCGACTCGGCCTTCCCCGGGGCACAAGGACGGCGGGCACACCACAGGGAGAGGGCGCGGCTGAAAACGGGTTTCCCTTTTTTCCCCTCCCTGCTTTCTTTTCTGTCTTCTTTCTCTCGCCCGCCCCCGCTCCCTTTCGCTCCCCCTCCTCGCTTCTCCCCCCTCCCAGCTCCTTTCCTTTCCTCCCTCCCTCCTTTCCTTCTCCTCCTCTGCCCTCCCTCCATTCAGCACCTCCTCGCATCAGGCGGGGCTGCTGTCCCCACACCCTCTTCAGATCCTAGGAGTCTCATGCTGCCGGCGCTGGGGAGGATCTGCGGCTCTCAGACCACTTCCAGTTCAGTGACCTCCCTCAGGCTGAGCTGTGATGGAGGGTGGGATTCAGGCAGAAACTGAATTTCATAACTCTTAAATAAAAAGTCCCCTTCTGCCAACAAACAGGGTTCCGTAAGTCCCGATCCCTGCCATCCTCCCCCGGGTTGTCTGGGGGAGCTGCCCCTTCCACGTGTCCTTCGGGACCCGGGTCCAGCCCCGCTCGAGCTCTGAGACTCCTCAGCAGAGCGTGGGGGTGGATGCAGAGGAGGCTGGAGGGCAAGGAGCTGGGACTGCCAGGGAATTTCACCTCAGTGTCACGGGAATCCCACCTGTGTGGCCCCTGTCTGCTGGCTGTGGCCAGGACACAGGGAGTGGCTGGAGGTGCTCAGCTCCTGGCTGGGATAAACCACAACAGGTTGTGATTTACTTGCTGTGTTCTGCTGCAGGGAGAGGCAGAGTGGAAGGATCAGTTTTTGTGATGCTGCTGCACGTGTTGGATTTAATTTTGGTGTTTTGTTAGTGTGAGGGTCAACCTTTCGCTGTGACAGTGCCCAATTCCAGGGGAATCCAAGGGAAATCTGGTTTGTAAGCTGGATGTAGAGTAGCACTCCATGAGTTCGCATCTCAATTTCCTTCCTGATTTGGGTTTTAACTGGGAAGTGCCCAGGAGGGCAGAACTGCTGCCTTTTGCTGTCTCTGAGGCTTGAACAGAAAGCAGTGCAGCATCCACCAGACGGGGCGTTTGTTGATTTTCCCCGTCCAGCTCGGCGGGCCTTTCGCTGAGGGGCTGTGTGAGTGGTGCCCGGCTGTGGCAGAGGCTGCAGGCCGCTCAGCCCGGCTCACGTGGTTGTCTCTGGCGCAGGGAGCAGGCTCTGAGGACGCCGCCCAGGAGCGCCGGGACGATGGGAGCGGGAGGCGCTGAGCCCGAGGACGTGAGCGGGGAGGCGGCGGCGCCGGGCAAGCACTACGTGTGCGGGTACTGCGCGGCCTTCACCAACATCGCGGTGACCTTCCCCATCCAGAAGGTGCTGTTCCGGCAGCAGCTGTACGGGCTGCGCACGCAGGACGCCGTGCGCCAGCTGCGCCGCGACGGGCTGCGCACGCTGTACCGCGGCATCCTGCCCCCGCTGCTGCAGAAAACCACCACCCTGGCGCTCATGTTCGGCCTCTACGAGGACTTCTCGGCGCTGCTGCTGAGCCATGCACGTGCCCCCGAGCTGGTGACGCGCAGCTTGGCCGCCGCGCTCGCCGGCACCACTGAGGCCGTGCTCACGCCCTTCGAGCGCGTCCAGACGCTGCTGCAGGACTACAAACACCACGACAAGTTCACAAACACTTACCAGGCCTTCAAGGTGCTAAAAGCCTACGGAATGAGGGAGTACTACCGGGGGCTGGTGCCTATTCTGCTCCGGAACGGGCCCAGTAACGTGCTGTTCTTCGGCCTGCGCGGGCCCATCAAGCAGTGTCTGCCTGAGGCGACCTCGCACAGCACCCACCTGGTCAACGACTTCATCTGTGGGGGGCTGCTGGGCGCCATGCTGGGCTTCCTGTTCTTCCCAGTGAATGTGGTAAAGACTCGCATGCAGGCTCAGATTGGCGGGGAGTTTCAGTCCTTCTCCAAAGTGCTCGTGAAGATCTGGCTGGAGCGCGACAGGAAACTGATGCGTCTCTTCAGAGGAGCCCACCTGAACTACCACCGCTCTGTGCTGTCCTGGGGGATCATCAACGCCACCTACGAGTTCCTGCTGAAGCTGCTGTGACCCCCGTCCTGCCTGTGGGGCGTTGGCACTCGCGGTGCGTCTGGGCACACACCCAGGGAGCAGGGCCTGTGCGTGTGACAGGTAATTCCTCCTGGCCTTCCGTATTTATGGGGTGAATGGTGATGAATTTAAACCTCGGTGCAATTCTGATGAACTTTTTAAAGTATTCCTTTGCTGGCAGGTGAGTTTACCCATAATGGAGCTCCTAGACAAATACAAGGTTTAAAAACAAACATCAAAAATACTTGTACCAGTCTGTTATTCAGTATCACTCCCAAAATTCCTTAACTCTCTGTGATGGGATGTGCTCCACTGCCCGCATTTAGAACACAAGAATCAAGGAGAGGCTGAAGAAATCTGATTCCATTGCCTGATCAACTTCCAAGTCTCGATTCTGGAACTGCTTTTTCAGACCCTTTGGGTCCTCGTTGTGTCAAGCTCAAAGGACACAGCAGATGGGGATGACTGAGGTGCAGAGCTCCCAGCTGCACCTCGGACTGCTGCAGCAGTGGCCGTGTCCTCCAGCCGTGGCACTGACCGTGTGACCTCAGCCCGAGCCGGATCTGTGTGTGTGTGTGTGTGTACGTGTGCCTTCCTGGGAAAAGGGAAAAGTAGAAGGAATGAAACAGCAAACTCACTAAAGCTTTAAAGTGTCCTTCCTTGTTAAAACAGCACGGAGTTTGTTCTGCTTAATCTTATGGTTTGGGAGGTTTCTTTAGGTGGTGTTGTTTTGTTTTTTTTTTTTTTGCATTGCTGCTTTTTTTGTTGCCTACAGCTATGGGGCCAGAGAGAAGATGTCCCTGTCTGTAACACTCACGGAACACTCAGGCTCCTGCAGCTGCTCAAGCACTTCACACACCGCTCTTTGCACTGTGGTGTCTTGTCTTTTCTCAGCTCCTGCTGTGGAATTATGGATCACATGATTTTTTTACCCAAAACTCGGGGTTCTGCCTGCTTGATGTGTGCTGATGAAAGTTCTGTCAGACGCAGTGGCATAGACAAGGTGAGGTTCCTGGATTACCTGCTTCAGTTGGAGGTCTGTAGGTGTAGCAGAGATGGAAGCCAAAGACGACCTTGGAAGCAGGGAGGTGGGAAAGTGGAGTTTTTGGAGATGTGTTTCAGGACTTCTCTGGGCAAGTATTTAAAAAGACTGACAGAAATAGGAAAACTGCATGTCTAACAGACGTGAGAGTTGAGAGACAAAAGACTTCAGACCTTAGAGACAAGGACAGAAAAGTAAGCATGACCCTGAGCCAGGTGAGGGTCTCAACAAAAAGCATTTGATTCTCCTGGGAGACTTCCTGTTATTAAACTATATGTTTATATATATATGTAAACCAAAAGACTTTGGATGATGGGGAGCAGCAAAGCTTTCACAAAGTGGTCTGATTTTGGTCTTTTCATAAGTTTTGGAGGGGCTATTGCTTTTCTAAATTAGTTTTCCATTTGCTAAACTGTCTTCCAATATTGATCCTAATCAGTGTGTTGCAATCATAAATACAGCCCTGAGCTTCACAGTCGGCACAAACACGAGTTTCTGTATCCCAGTGGTGATTATCTGCATCTAAATAAAATGTTTACTGGATATTTGTTACTGGCGGAATCTGATTTTTACCAGTGTACTGGTTTTTTTTGTAATCACTCCTTGATGGAATAAAAACAAAATCTGCATCCTGTTTCTCTGTGGAAGATGTTCTGTACTTCTGTAATGCCAGGGAGGTTGAAGTGCCGAGGGTGAGAGTTTGGCACTAGCCCAAAAGCCAGTCATGGCTTTCATCCCCAGCAAAATAGTGCAGACCTGATCTGAGGCTGAGTCCAGTTTTGACTTTTCATATGTAATTTTCAGAAAAACTTGATGGAAGAGCACTGAGCTGGGTCTCTGACACACAAGAACTGCAGCACCTAAGCACTAAGAGGTTTTTTCCTTTCAGTTTTATGGGGTAGGCAAGAACCAGTGAGCATTACAGAACACAGCTCATAAAATAATTTTAATTCAGTGAATTATTAAGTGTTTATTATGCAAGCAAGAGAAACTGTCCACAAATAGTAAGTTACTGTACGGCTGTAAGTACAATACTTTCAGAGCAGTTCTGATACTTCATATATGGTATTAAAAGGCTACAGTTTTTACTATGAAATCTCAGGTATTTCAAAATATTCTACATGCACAATTTATTTTTGTAGTAAAAACCTTATACTTAATTGAGGATACTTAGTGCTTTAGAAAATGTACCTTTGACTAAGGTCAGAAAATGAGAAGTTTCTGTTTCCTGCAGGACAAAAACAGGATGGGTCGTTGACTTCTTCCTTTCACTCCAACTTTTTAGAACCTTGTAAAGTAGGTTTTTTTAAAAGCTTCCATTTGGCAAGTTTCTGTTTTCTTGGAGTTTCTATGTATGTCCTAAAGCAACAGACCCATGTTCTTCCGTGTCAGAACCTTCTCCATATCAGTGTTACCCAAATCAAAACCACAACACAAACAAACAAACAAACAAAAAAATCAACCAAGCCCCACCCCTCTCCCCCCAAGCCCCCAGAAAACCCTGATGCTTACATTCTAAATCTGGTAGTAGGCATTGAACTGTCCTTACCCCAAGACTCCAAGAGTGCAAACAAACGTGTGTGTCTGTATCGCTGTGCTTTCCTTCCTATCCCCATTTCTCCCTGGGCTGTCCTGGCTGACACTGCACTGGAGCCCCTGGCTGTGCACGCCCCGATGACCCCATGCACACACCTGAGTGTGGCCACAGGGCCCCGGTGACGGCCTCTCCCCCTCTCCCCTCACCACCGGGAGACCCTGGAAATGCAGTGCTGCCACAGCCACGGGATGTGGCAGAGAATCAGCTCCAGCACAGCTCTGGTTCCTCAGGCACTGCCGGGTGTGGCCTCCGCACAGATCTGCAGCTGCTGACCAGCTCTGCGCGACAGCCAGGAATTCTTTCACTACAGACGTTCTTGAGTACAAAGCCAAGCATTTAACAACACACAACACACTGCACAGCGAGACAGAGCTCTGTCCCCAGGAGAAACGCTGTGAAATTTATCGAGTGCTGCAGCACCAGTTTACAGACACCCCTGGTGTGAGCCACCCCCTCGCCAGCTGCCAGCACAGTCCTTCATCTCTCTTGGAAACTCTTCTTCACAGTTTTATACACTTCTCAAGGTTAAGCAATCAACCTTGGAAAACACAACTATGATAAACAGTTTTGTGGGGGTTTTTTTGACTATTTGGAAATAACCCAAAGCTCACGGACACAAAACTTAATTGCTTCAGTAATGTTACTGTAAGAGAACTGAAAATCCTCCCACTACGACGTGTCTGCGAGGCGTGCCAGCCGTGAACCACTGAGCAGTGAACTTCACAGGCACAGCGTGGTAAACCCTGCACGGAAAACTTCCAAGTGTTGTTGAAACGGAGTAATCAATCAAATGACCGAAGTCTAAGACTACCTACTTAGTCCAATTCAAACGTATTACAAATGTCATCAGAAGGACAAAGTAACATTTCTACAGCATACATGTACAGATTCCATTGTTTTATGCATCTGCTGGACACACTACAAAAGCATCAAGGTGACCAAATCCCCTCACCAGGTGAGCTCTCAGTCCCAGAGCCAGGTGGGGCCACTCAGCCCACCACAGGTCTTACCAAGGTGTGGTGACATGTGTCACTTTGGGGTAACAGTTCTTCATACAGAACGGTGAGTGTCCAATGCTCAGCACAATACTGGTGTAAAACACAGCGTATCATGAGGTAGAATTAAAAAAGTAACACTCAGTGCATATTCACAGGCATAGCGTTACAGTCACTAGGGATCCACTAGTCCGAGGAAGTCCCAACAGGAAAGAACAAAACCAGCCTTGAAAGCAGACAGACAGACTCACCCAAAAAAATGCTTTTATTCCGTGGGTGGTCCTTCACCTCCAAAAAAACCACAGTGCAAGTCCGTAAGAACTGTGAGACTCCCTCGAATGTCTCTGTAGTCCCTTCCGTGACGTGTAAGAAAACACCAAGTGAGGTGAGAAAGCAGCCTGGTAGTGGGAGAGCAACTGCCCAGGGAAAAGCCATGGTGGTCCGGGACAGGACCTGGATTTTCCCCAGACAGCTTGCTACTCCTTGTAGCTCCTTCTTTGCATAAAAATCTTCTATTCCACAGCTGTCCCTGGTTTCCTGCACACTTTCCTCCCAGGGCATTAACCCACAGCCAAGGGAGCTGACCCTGAGCTGCTCCAACAACCCCAGACCCTCGTGTTCAGGTGCAGGATCAGGCTCAGGCTGGGTGCCAGCCAAAGGGATGATTGCCCTCAGATTACCAAACACCAAATACTGAAGGCTTCCTATTACCAAAGAAATTCTCCACAACAGGAAATTCAGGACTTTCTTCTCTCATAATGCAGAGGAGCCTTAAGTTCAATAATTTCTCCAGCACCACCAGGGTATGTTACCTGCACAAATCCAAAGCTACAGGAGGATCCTCAGGCTTATGCTTCCAGCTTTCTCACCTCCAGAAATGTTGTTTTTATCCCCAAATGTGTTTTGCAAAAGGCTTTGTAAGAGTCAGCTTTGAATGAGTGTGCTCTGTTGAGCCACAGACAGTGAACCTGAACACCAAAAGCTGACAATCCTTTCAGGTAAAGTTCTAAAGTTCCCTTCTGAACTGAGTGTGTGACTGGCCAGTGAAACTTCAGTGAAATACTAAAAAAAAACCTGATCTTGGGACACATAAGTGAAGAGAATGTTATAAACTGATGTGGACTGAAATACGTATGCATTTACAAGGTTGGCTCTATTAACTTGGGAGCTGAAACCTGGTATTTGTACTTTGGGTGTGATCACAGAATCCATTGAGTAGGAAGGGACCCAAAAGGACCACTCAACCCAACTCCTGGCCCTGTCCAGGACACCCCAACAATCCCACCCTGTCCCTGAGAGCTCTGGCAGCCTTGGGGCCATGACCACTCTCCCAATGCCCGACCACCCTCTCAGGGAAGAACCTCTTCCTAATACTCAACTTAAATCTCCCTGACACAGGTCCATCCCTTCCCTTGGATCCTGTCATTGCTCACAGAGAGCAGAGATCAGTACTTGCCCCTCCGCTGCCCCTCGGGAGGATGCTGATGACCCCAATGAGACCCTCCCTCAATCCCCTCCAGGCTGAATAAAGAAGTGCCCTCTGCCGTTCCTCATAAGGTTTCCCCTGCAGACCCTTCAGCAGGATGAATGTTACAGTGTTCCCCATCTGGCGAAAAGCCTAGTGAGATCCAGACAGATCACACTGTTGACAGGTTTGGTTTTAATCTCTCCAAACTGATAACACACATGAAGAAAGGCTCATCTGGTGATACTATGTACACATCCAAATGAATTCCTTCAACAGCCAGAGTGCAGGCAAGGTGTGGAAAAACAGCCAGGTGGGAAACACCCCAACATCAGCAGAAAGCCACGGTGTTTCAGATGTGGGATGGTGTGGAAAACTCCCCACAGCAGAAACCCATGAGTGGAGGAGCCAGAGCTGCCCCATTACATGAAGCACTGGAGTTCTTCCTGGGTCAGTGCTGAGTGAGGGGCTTGAGGGGGCCTGCCTGCACAGGGGATGGGCCTGGCTGACCTTCAGTGGTCCCTGCCACCCTGTGACTCATTTTTCTAGCCAACCACAACCAAGTTCATATAGAAATGAAAGCAAAATTTCCTTTTCCTTTTTTTTTTTTTGTGTCAGTAACTAAGTGTGTTGCTTATGTAGACAAGCAGGTGATTATCTACAAACCACCACCAAGTTGCTTCAGTGACAGAGGAGGAAGCGGAGGTGAGGCAGAGTCCAGCTCCTCTCAGACAGGAGGCACCTGGGCCCCCTCTGCACTGTCTCCAACAGCTCATTCCAGTTGCACTGAAGGAAATGATCAAGTATCAGGGTACAAACACAGCAGGACAGCGACCCAATGGCACAGGACCAGCAACAGCAGAGCTCTGCCAGCTCTGGGACACGGCCACGGGCTTGTAAGTGCAGGAGGAAGATCTGCACAGTGCTGGGTTGGAAAATCCTTCCAGGGCCGTGCTCCAAGAGCACAGTAACCGAGATCCCATCTGGAGTTAGAGATTTCGGAGAGAGCTGAAGTACAGCCCACAGCCATCCACGCACAGGCCCCACTGCTGTGCCTAGAACTTGGGCTGGTAGAGGGAGACGCGTCCACTAAGGCACCCCGAGGCGATCTGACAGTGCGTGGGGGAGAACTTGGTGGTGAGCACCACGTCGTTGTGGGAGTACAGGGAGCGGATCTCGCGCAGGGGACTGGCCTCCCGGGGCAGGCAGTCCACCAGCTCCCGGCACTGCGCGTCGAAGCCCAGCAGGCGGATGCCGAAGCCGTGCGGGGACGAGATCATGCGGCCATCGGGGCTGAAGCAGAGCTCCTTGATGTACCCCCGGCCCACGTTGGCCTCCTCGATGCAGTGCGTCAGGCGCAGCGAGCAGCGCGGGGACACGGGGCGCACCGGGGCTCCTTCCTGGAATTCATAGACACAAGTCCACTAAAGGGAGAGGCAGAGAAAGGGACACTGAAAGAGAAGTAAAGCACTGCAAACACACATTCCCTCCCACCAGCCCACACAGGTAACAAGTAGTTCATGGGACTGATACTATTGCTGACCCACCCTTCAGTGCGCACCAGGAACAGACCAGTGCCTCGGCATCTCCCTCACTCTGAAAGCTGTCCAGCATCAAAGCTGCTCTTTTAATTAAACAGACAGTCTTTTCAATCTAGTTTTTATGTGTAAGGAGCAAAGCCTAATCCTTTGGCCAGGCACCTGCTCTAAATCAGTAAATATTTAAATTAAATCTACAACAAAGCCAAACTCATTTAACTGTAACTTAGAGCTGACCATTGCCATTTTGAAGTCCATTTCCTTGGACTTCAAAAGGAAAGGAATCTTGAAATGAGGGAGAAATCAATTTCTGAAGGAATGTTAGAACAGCTCTACAGCCAACTTGTTTTTTGCAGGACAGACAGGGATCTTAATTATATAATCTCAAAATCAGGTCAGTGACTAATTTTGTATTGCGTTGATTCCATTTTGGCCAAAAGACCGAGTGTTTCTAGCTCTGTCCAGTGCATCACACTGAACTACCCACACAAGGAACAATACCAGACTGAGTAAGGCAGACTCTATGACTATGGGAAGTTATAACTCAGGCAATCAGCAGTACCAACAGCCCCAATAAAACATCTGCATTTTGGAAACATCTTGTGCTGTGTAGCGGTTTGGTTGCTACAGAACCAGCACTAACGATTATAACTGCTTTGCTAAGCTTCCACTCAGTCCTCTACACTTCTGTAAGGAGTTACAATTACAAAGAGTGGCTTTCTTAAAAAAAAAAAAAAAAAAAACAAAACTCAAAGACACAGACACCAAAAAATGCCCAGCCCAAACAAAACCAAACCAACCTCAACTCACATCAGCAATCCAACTAACTAAACTGTTTGTTTATTATTGGTCAAGTACTACTGTCTATTGCTGGTCAATTTAGGGGGCCAAAGGCTGCAGCTTGCAGCTAAGCTGTAGCTGATCTTATGACTTCATACTTCAAGTAAAGGCTTGAAGTGGATTCTCGCAGGAAGACCATTAAAAAAAAATTTCATAATTTTGGTACAAAATGACAGAATCTGTAATCACAACTAATTAATCTATTCACATGAACATTTACCCCCAAACACGGAAACTTCAGTACACTTGTCTGATCCGTCTAACCCCACATATTTTCAGGAGGAACACGAGGTACTGGCCGTACCTCCTGGTCATCAGTGTTGCTGGAGCACCGGAGCAGCGTGGCCCAGCCCTTGGGGTGCAGCTGCAGCGACGTGATGCAGTTCCCACGATCTCTTTCTCCAGGAACCTCTGGTGTCAACACCTCCAAGCTATTCCTGGGTGATCCACCTGGAAGGGAGAATCAGCTGTGGGTCTCAGTGAAGTCCATACGCTGACTTTCACTGCTCTCAGCAGTCCTGCTGCTGAGGTGGGGTCACACCTGTGACAGCTGCACCCGAGTGCCAGGACAGACCCCACCACTGTGACAGGGTAATTCAGAGGAGTTACAGGAACACTTGCAGCCAAAACAGTGGGCTCAGTCTTCGTTTCAAACAGCTTTTTATGAAAATTGCATGCCAAGACCTGCATTGAACCACTTCACATTGGGAACCACGTCAGAGTTAACCTTCCACACTTCCACTCTTCATTAGACTACAGCAAAAGCTGAAGAGTTGGGTTTTTATAGGAACTACTGATTCTCAAACTTGTATGATGTCCTCTCAAAATTCCTTCCAACATTTGTGCAGCTGCATGCAGCTTGTCTCCCTTGTTCCCCTCACCCACAGGTAAATCACTCCTTACCATTCAGGTAAGCCTCCTCCTTTCATCACTATGTTTCAGCATCTCACCATGATGCACAGAAAACATTTGTCAAGTTCACACTGACCCTCTGGAAGTGTATCCTAGTTTTCTCCCCTAAAGATCATTCATACGATCACAATTTTGTTCAAAAAAACCCCCACAAGGAATAGGGAGCACCTCTAGGTAAGAACAAGAATGTACTGACATAATATAATGATCTTGTTGCCGTTATCAGATTTCTCAGAAAAAACCCCGATTAGAACCCCAGGCTTTGGTGTGCAATATTTTATCTGTTTAACAAAAGTCACGGCAACACCATTTTTTTAAACCATAGAGACAAAAATGCAGTTTTTCACTGTTACACTCTGGTCTTTTCTGATACAACAAGTCAAAGTCCATGATTCGTTTTAATTTATCCTTTTTTGGTGATCTTGTCCTACCTTCTCGCTGGGAAGACCGTGACAAGTGTTTCTCAGAAAGTGGACTCGAGTCATTCTGGTGACAGGGTGAACCCACAGCTCGAGGGCCAGAGGAGCCAGACGACGTTATGTCTGCAAACAGCATCACCAGGTGAGCACCACAGGTACGCCCAGCCCGCCTGGGATGCTGCCAAGAGCGCCCCACAAAACACCTCTAACACAGGGCTGCCCCAGAGCGCTCCACGAGCATTCACCTGAGCTCGACGTGGTCCTCCTGGCTCTTAAAATCGGGTAGCTGCCAACCTCTAAGGACTTGTTTAGGTCAAGGTCATGCAAAATCAGGAGGTAACCAGAGGAGGTGGAGATGAGCATTTTGGAACAGTCTGGCGTCAGCCTCATTCGCATGAGGAAGCGGGTGTGAAAGAACTTCTTGTGGGGACATCCATCCTCTGTGCACCTGGACAGCGACACAAGCACAGGGGGCGGCCACGGTCAGCCCTGACTGCCCAAGGTGTGCCCAGCATCCTTGTGCACCCCAAAACCTCTTTCTGTCTTTACCCTACTTTTTAATGAAATGGCAGAACTCATGGATTCATATGACCACAAGGGTAGAACTTTCTCCAAAAGGAGGAACTGCATTTTGGCACATCAGCCAAAATTCAGTCCTTTTAGTCACTGGATCACTACTATAGAGAGACAATGCAAGCTCTTGCAAGGGGTATAAACTGCTCCCAGTGTTTCAGAACGTATTCCAGCCCCCCTAGAGTCTGCACCTTGAACAGAAGAGCCCTGTCCTGGTGTGCTGTCGAAAGGCCACGGCGCAAACACAGCGCACGCATCTGGGTACCTGTTGGTGTCCCAGATGATCACGTTTCCATCGAAGCCCGACGTCACCAGCAGCCTCGTGTTGGTGTCGTACTCGATGTTCTTGACCCAGCTGGTGTGGCCATGCAGAGTGCAAACTTTGGTGTTCAGCTTCCTCAAGTCCCAGAGTGCAATCGTCGTGTCGTCGGAGCACGTTGCAAACAGTCGGTTATCCAGAAACCTGGGAACGGCAGAGAAACACTGCAGCTGCTCAAGGCCAACGCTCCTGGGCAGGAATGTAAGCTAGCACAGAGATAAACAGAGGAGCCACACACAAAAAAACCCAAAACACAGCACGTACACAGCAGTATATGTACCAATAAAGTCTCCAAAAAAGAAGAACTGCCAGGATGTGAACCAGCACCACCTCTGTAGTAGCAAATGAGTGAACACAGGGAGGCACAGCAGAAGTTTGGTTTAGTTTGGGGGTTTTCAGGTATTTTGTACATTATCATGTACAAACCATACTAGAGCCAAACCACCAGTGCAATATATGCTCAGACAGAATCCCAGTGGTGACTCCACCCGTTCCCTCTCCAGACAACACTGAGCTCAGCAGGGATGGAGGGGCTGGAATTAGCACAGCTAGGAAATAAGTTGAATAAACTGAGTCTAGAGGTTACTGAAGCAAATGCAAGGCTTTCCAAACACACCGAGTGAAGGCAAGACCTTGTTTGAGAACACGCAAAAGTCACTTGGTTCACTGAGAAAATCAACGGGCAAAACCACCGAGTTGGCACCACACAAACAAAGCTGGGCACCCTCTGCTCCCGCTGGAACCCAGGCCTGCTTTTACTTTTAGAAGGATAAAGCATGCTGGTTTATGTTTGGAATTCATGCCCAGCGAAAGTACTCAATGAAAAAAAACCTGACCTGAGGAAAACAGGACAAGACACCCACTCAACACCCACTAAACATCCTTTATCTCAGAGCTACACCACACAAAAGCAGCAACAACCCTGAAAAATGAACAATAACCAACTACCATGGGAAAAATCCCAAACTCTGGTGTAATAAGCAGTTCTGGTGTTTATTACAAGGAATTTCTGCCACACTGGCTGGAGTCCTGCTCATTAACCATAACAAGGTTTCAGGTAACGCTGCAGTAACTGTGCCCAGAACAGAGTTCAGTTCCTCTGTGCCAGACAGACCCACATTTTACTTCAGCTTTCCTGACAGACAATCAGCTGACATAAAACTTCAGTCTTTTTTGTAAAAAGGACAGCTAACTTGTGAAAACATTGACTTATCTGAGGAACATGGCACCCCATATCATATTTGTCTCTTTTGAGGGGAAATGCTCAGACTGTTCTGCCCTTGAATTTTTTTGTTTGGGTTTAGTTTTTGTTGTTGTGTCGTTGGCTGTTGTTTTCATTTTTTGGGGGTTTTTCTTTTTTGCTTTAAGAATTGAAGCGTGGCTGCAATATTATTAGAAGGCACACCTCAGAATCTATTCACAGACCCAGAACAGCTAAGGAAACCCTGATTTTAAAGGAAAAACTTTGCAGGATGGATCTAGGCTCCTGCTATTTTCTGCTCTGTCCTGGGAGGCCAGCAGAGGATTGAAAGCAAAAGACTGAGCTGTGGCTAAACACCCCTCCTGACCTACCTGATGTTGTTTACACAGTCTTCGTGGGCCTCAGAGAGAGTCTTGATGTGCTTTGAGGATATTGGGTCAAAGAGCAGGACCTCGGTCTGTTCGCAGGCGACGGTCAGCACCGACCTAAGGGAGCAGAACCTCTGAGTTGGGGGATGTTTGCCCTCTGGGAGGTGCCTCTTGTGCTGTGGGCTCCCCTGCCCATATCCCCTGGGTGTTCTCACACAGCAGGAACACCAACTCAAACGCTCATTTGGAATATCAGTTTGCTCTTCTGCAAATCCAGCGGGGTTTTTTCCACTAAAACCTTGTGAAACACAGATTTGGCAGCACCAGCAGAGCCCCGGCAGCAGCCTGAGCTGGGCACTCGTCAGCAAGGATCGAGGCTGACTGTCCTGGAGAAGGAGGGTCCCTGCTCTGCCCGGGAGAGGCGGGATCACTGTGGGATCACACCTGCCCCAGGAACTCGCCCCAGTTATTTAAGCAAAGCCCAGGTGTGCTGCTGACATAAACTGCACAGAACACAGAACACATTGCTAGGAGAGCAATGTCACCTGGTCACCAGAGCGGCCCCTGGACCCGGGGAGAGCCCCGGGCACGCCGGGATGCGGATCCCGGGCACGCCGGGACGTGGATCCCGGGCACGCCGGGACGCGGATCCCGGGCACGCCGGGACGCGGATCCCGGCACGCCGGACGCGGATCCCGGGCACGCCGGGACGCGGATCCCGGCACGCCGGGACGCGGATCCCGGGCACGCCGGGACGCGGATCCCGGCACGCCGGGACGCGGATCCTGGCACGCCGGGACGCGATCCCGGGCACGCCGGGACGCGGATCCCGGGCACGCCGGGACGCGGATCCCGGGCACGCCGGGACGGGGATCCCGGGCACGCCGGGACGGGGATCCCGGGCACGCCGGGACGCGGATCCCGGGCACGCCGGGATGTGCATCCCGGGCACGCCGGGACGCGGATCCCGGGCACGCCGCGCGCACCTACCCGTCGGGCGAGTACTCGAGGTTGAAGACCGCGCCGTGGGTGCGGGTGCTGAGGGACACGGAGTCGGCGGGCTGGATGGCGCCGTACAGCCCGGTCATGGCGCCGAACGTGTCCCGCGCCGGGTCCACGGCGGCGCCGCGGCCCAGGCAGCGCCCGCGCAGCCAGGCGAACAGCCCGCCGGGCGCGCCGGGCCCCGGGCCCGCGGGCTCGCCGTGCCGGGGGTGGTCGGGGCCCGGGTCGAGCGGCGCTCCCGGCCCGGAGCCCCCGCCATGGCCGGAGCGCTCAGCGAGCCCCGGCTCCGCTCCCGGCCCCGCGCTCATGGCGGCAGCGCGGACCCGCCCCCTGCCGGCGCCACAGCCGGCTGCGCCTGCGCGGCCCCGCCCCCTGCCGGAGGACCTGCGCATGCCCAGATTTAGCCCATCCGGCACTTTAGGCCGCGCCCCGCGCAGTCACGTGACGGCGGCTGCTCGGACCGGGGCGGCGCAGGCGCAGTTGGACCCCCGTGGGCGGAGCCGCGACCCGGCTCGCTCTGGCCGGGACCCCCAACGGGACCCCCGACCGGGACCCCCGACCGGGACCCCCGAGCGAGACACCTGACCGGGACCCCCAACGGGACCCCTGACCGGGACCCCCGACCGGGACCCCTGACCGGGACCCCTGACCGGGATCCTTGACCGGGACCCCCGAGCGAGACCCTCGAGCGGGCCCCCCCCGGCCGGGGTTCCCCGCGGCCCCGAGCCGCTCAGCTCTGCAGTCCTGGTCGGCGGTGCCTCCGCAGCCCAAGCTGCGCTGCAGCGGCCGCGCTGTGAGCGCTGCACGGGGCTGAGCCCTCTGCTCTGGGGCAGACCGATCGCACACGAGTGCTGAGCTGTCGCCGGGCAGTGTCCAGGGCTCCTCAGCCTCCCCCGCCCCGACAGCGAGGAGGGCACAGCTGGGACCGCTGATCCCGGCTGGGCCAGCTTTTATTGATGTCCCCCGCTTTGCCTTCCCCCGGCTCACACGCTGACAGTGATGCCATGGGGTGTGGGGGACAGTTTTCCAGGGGGTTACAGTCCCCTGGGGGTGTTGCTGCTCAGGTCCAGGAATCGGGCGGTTGGTGCTGAGCAGCTGCCTCTGCAGTGGTTTGTGCCCAGTCCCGTTCTCCCAGCGGCGAGAAAACACCAAAACAGCTCAGACGGGAAACCCCCTGGGCCGGGGGGCACGGCTCACAAACCCCGGTACCGCTGCGAGCGGGGCCCCGGCACGGACCGGCCCCGGCCCGGCGAGAGAGCCGGCACCGGGGCAGTCTCGGCCCGGCCGGGGCGCTGCCCCTCCGCGGCCGCCGCTGCTCCGGCGGGGGGACGGGCGGACCGCCCCGGACGCGCCCCGGACCCACCCCCGCCCCTCGCCCCTCCGCGATGGCGGCCTGGCGAAGGATGGGAGCTGGGCGGGCCCGGCGGAGACGGACCCGGCGGGGAGATGGACCCGCTGAAGATGGACCCGCTGAAGATGGACCCTCTGAAGATGGACCCGCTGAAGATGGACCCTCTGAAGATGGACCCGCTGAAGATGGACCCGCTGAAGATGGACCCGCTGAAGATGGACCCGCTGAATATGGACCCGGCGGCGGAGACGGACCTGACGGGGGAGACGGACCCGCTGAAGATGGACCTGCTGAAGATGGACCTGCTGAATATGGACCCGGCGGGAGAGACGGACCCGGCGGGGGAGATGGACCCGGCGGTGGCGGCCGAGGCGCTGCGGCTGCTGCGGATCGAGCCCTCGGCCGCGGGGCCGCGCTCGGGGTGTGCGGAGGGGCCGCTCTCGGTGAGTTCGGCGGGGCCGCGCTCCGGTGCCCCGCTGACCCCGCTCGGTGCCCCGCTGACCCCGCTCCGCCGCCCCGCTGACCCCGCGTCCCCCCAGAGGAACGCGCTGCGGAAGCGCCGGCGCTGGGAGCGGGTCGTGGCCGCCCGGCGCGGGAAGCGGCGGCAGGAGCGGCAGCGCCGGCGGGCCCGGCGGGCCCCGGGGCGCGGGGACGGGACGGGGACGGCGCTCGGCAGCGGCCCCGCCGGGTCCGAGCAGCCCCTGCTCCCTCGCGGGAGGGCCGCGGCCGCCCTGGCCCGGGAGCGGCTGCTGCAGGCGCGGGCGGCGGGGCCGCGGCTCTGCCTGGACCTCGGCGTGGCCGGCGGCATGAGCGAGAAGGTACGGGGGCTGCCCGGGGGGACAATTCGGGGTTCCTGGGGGACCCGGGGGTTGCTCGGGGGTCCCGGGGACGCTGCACCCCGCATGTGCCCGTCCCTGCCCCGGGCAGGGCACCGAGAGCCCGGCGGGACCGGCCCCCGGCAGAACGCTGGTGTGTCCCCGATCCCACCCGGGCCCCCGGTGCCGGGCACAGCGCTGGTGTATCCCCGGTGCCAGGCACAGCGCTGGTGTATCCCCGGTGCCGGGCACAGCGCTGGTGTATCCCCGGTGCCAGGCACAGAGCTGGGGTGTCCCCGGTGCCGGGCACAGCGCTGGGGTGTCCCCGGTGCCGGGCACAGCGCTAGTGTATCCCCGGTGCCGGGCACAGAGCTGGGGTGTCCCCGGTGCCGGGCACAGCGCTAGTGTATCCCCGGTGCCGGGCACAGAGCTGGGGTGTCCCCGGTGCCGGGCACAGCGCTGGGGTGTCCCCGGTGCCGGGCACAGCGCTGGTGTATCCCCGGTGCCGGGCACAGCGCTGGTGTATCCCCGGTGCCAGGCACAGCGCTGGGGTGTCCCCGGTGCCGGGCACAGCGCTAGTGTATCCCCGGTGCCGGTGTGTCCCCGGGCCCGCTCGGTCCCATCCCGCCCCGTCCCCAGGAGAGCGGCCGCCTCGCCTCGCAGATCCGCCGGCTGTACGGGACGAACCGCCGCGCCAGCCGCCCCTTCTGGCTGTGCCTGACCGAGTTCGCGGCCGGGACGCCGATCTACGAGCAGTGCCTGCGCATGAACGACGGCTTCGAACGGTACCTGGTGAGGGCTGAGCCCTGCGCTCTGCAGCACACCCGGCAGCCAGCACAGCAAAAACACCCGCGGTGGGGACTCCTGAGTCCCTCGAGAACTTGAATCTCATTTAAAATTAGATAATTGTTGCTGTTCTCCCTTTGTCAAACCACACCAAGGACTTTTGGTGAGGAGAGAATTTAATGGAGTTTGAGATATGTGTTGTTCACTGCCCATACAGAAACATTTTCCAGTTGAAAAAGGAAAACCCAAAGCCAGTGTTTCTGTAGGCGTTTATACATCCAAACAGTAGTGTCAGTCCCAGGATATCTCTGTGTCTGGGAGGGAGTTTTGTTCTGACAGATGGACCTTGGGTTGATGGGCTGCTCCTCTCCCTGCCTTGTGTTTTTCAGATGGATACAACTCCAGAGAGTTACCTGGACCTATTTCCTTTGGATGCCATTGTTTATCTCACTCCTGACTCTGAGAATGGTAAATATTTCACATGCTTTAGGCAAGGGCTAAAGGTTGAATGTTAGGATTTTCTTTTTGAGGCGGTTTTGTGCCCCAGGCAAGTGGGTTCCTCTCATTCCCTGTCCCATACTGCACAAGACATGCTGTGTGCTCAGATCTGGTGCTAAATCTGCTCCCAAGGGACCCATCTGTCCCCGGGCCCCAGCCCCCGGTGAGGGGGCTCTGCCCACTGCTGTCCGTGGGAGTGGGGTCTGCTGGGGGAGCAGCATCTTGCAGGGTTCACTGCTGCGTGGGGCTGAGCCAGTGTCCTTTCCTAGTCCTTGAAGACATCAGTCCGGATAAGGTGTACGTGCTGGGAGGGCTGGTGGACGAGAGCATTCACAAGGTGGGTGTTGCCTGCTCCATTTCCTCACGAGAGCAGAGATATCCCAGTGGTGTTGCTGCCATCATATCCCTTTTCCCTCAAATCCTGCCCAGACCCAGCAGCGAGCTGTGCCAGGCTGCAGCAGTGCAGGTGCCACGAGGCCCAGGGCAGGTTTTGGCTCTGTGGCTGCTCATGCCACACGTGTGTGAGGACGTGTGGCAGCTGTCTGTGTGTCCCTGCAGCAGCTGACCCTGCAGAGGGCACGGGAGCAGTCCCTGCAGACAGCCCGACTCCCTATCCGCGAGTACATGGTGAAAGCCCCCAACTCCAGGAACTACCACTCAGAGACACTGGCCATCAACCAGGGTGAGGGGCTGCTCTGGGGCTGTGCTGGGGCTGGGGGAACATGCTGGAGTGTGGTGTGATCCCTGCTGATCCCTGTTCCGAGGTCTGTGTGCTCCCTGGGGGAGCTGTGCATGAGGCAGGGGACAGTCTGCTGGGGGGATGCTGTTGTTGGTACAGGCCATGGGAGGGTGGGAGTTTGGGGCTTTGTGCCAGGCTCAGCCCAGGCTCACAATGCCAGGGAAGGTGTTGGTGTCCTGTACCACCTTGGGCTGGCACACTTGGTCACAGCAGAGGATTGCAAGGTGACTGCAGACAGGCTCGTGTCCTGGGCCAGCTCTAGAAAGTTCTTGCCCCTGAGGTGGGTGGGGGCTCTGTGTGCCCAGGGGAGCCCTGAGGTGGGGTCTCAGCACCCAGGAGTGATGTTGGGAGCACAGCAGGTGTGGCCCAATACAGGGGGTACCATCAGCCACACAGACAGATGGCACAGGTCAGGCAAAATAGTGACCAAAGGCACCTTGCTATAGTTGACACAGAGTCCACTTTGCCCAGAGCTCCCTAAAGTCCTCTCCAAAATACCTGTCTGCCCGTAGGTGGGCTGCCTGTGGCACAGACTCTTCAGGTGTTAAAGGGGAGACCCTCTCTGGGTTAGCTGTCATCCCTCCCTGGTGTTTGGTGAGTGTGTAGGGCTGCTGGCACAGATGTCAGAGCACATGTGTGACTCAACACCTCTCTGCTCCCGACAGTCTTCGACATCCTGTGCACCTACTACGAGACGCGGAACTGGCCAGTGGCCCTGAAGGCTGGAGTCTCTTCTGGAAAAGGCTACGTGCTACGGGAGGCAGCACAACCGGTGGAAACACCCCAGCACACTGCCACCCTTGGAAACTCTTTATTTTGTGGTGAAGAGCTGCACAGGCAGGAGGCACCGGCGTGACTGGGCACAGGGAGCACAGTCACTTGTCAGAGCAAGGGACCTTGTCAGAGCAACACCTTCTACCTCAGCAGTGCCACGCTGGACAATCCCCATCACCCTGGGCAGGAAACAAGAGCTGGTGGAGCCTGGGATCAAGTGAAAACTGAATTCAGTTTTGCTTCTTTGCAGCTGTTTGTTTGTGACTCCTGCACCTACACTTGTTCTGGGACAGGGAGGAGAACTTTGAGGTGTTTCCTTCATTGTAGTTAAACAGTGAGTAATGTGAAGTTAGGATTGCAAAGCTTATGGGCGGGGAAAATCCCTTGCCATGGGACAGGAGAGTGCTGCTCCCACAGGAGAATGTGGGATGGGAGGCAAGGGCACCATGTCCCAACAACTTAAATCCAGTTGAAGACTTGGTGAGTTGTTGAAGCCTGTAGCTAGTCCTATGCATCTAATCTAAAATAAAACGTTTAGATCCCCATTGTGTCCTTACAGTTACTATATGTGGTACCTTGTCATACATGACATGCACAGGTGTGTCCTGCTGGCAGGTACCTGGGCTGGGCTGCGCCCTGCACAGGGCAGGGACACGTTCCACAGCACAGCAGGAAGCATGTTTGTGCAGCTGTGTCCATATGTTACCTCAGCCATCGCTGCCAGAAGAGACCCAAAGCCTCACAGCCACCGGCAGTGAGACCTGAAGGTTGTCTGAGGTAACTATGGTTATGTGTTTTCATTTCTTTTCACAGCAAGAGTGTCTCATACACCTGGAGCTTCTGCCCAGGTCAGGCTGTCAGAGGGGCTGCAGCAACAGCTGTTGGGGGGGCTGTTGTGGTTTAACCCCAGCCAGGCGTTAACCTCTGCTTATCCCCAGGTTAACCCACAACAGGGGCTCAGGGTGTTGTGGTGTCAGTGGGGGCTGTGCCCTGGGGGCTCTCGGCAAGCTGGAGGTGGAGGTGACCACCTTGGGCATCCCCGTCTGAGGGCACTGCAGTGCTGCCTCCTGGGGGATGCGAAGTGAGACCACCTTCACAGCTCACACCTGGTCAGGGTGAGCTGCACCTGGTGGGAGTGGGGACAGAGGCTGTGGAAGGGTCACTGCACAGCTCTGACAGTGGGGCTTGGTGGTTCTTTCTGGCAGACCCAGAGCCATGAGTAGCACGGGGTGGGGGGTCAGTCAAGGACTGTCTCATGCATCAGCAGACAGAAAGAGAGTTGCTGCTGACACAGGAATTGCAGTGGAACAGAGGGAGATGGTGCTACCTCCCCAGCCTGGGACAACCCTTCCTGCCCTCACATGGGAAAGTGGTTGAATACAGGATCACTGCATTCCCTTGGCCACAGAAGGTGGGCAAAGCCACTGGGGGTCCTTCACATTAGGCCAGGGTGGGTTTTGATGTCCCATAGCCTGCCTGGGGAGCCAGGAGTGGGTGAAAGGCAGGCCAAAGGGGTCCTGTCCTTCCCCACAGGTGACAGAAGGTGGCTGAGAAAACACCCTGAGAGAGGACACCTGCATGGCCTCTGGGAGGCGAGGGATGAGCCTTGAGCATGACACACATGCCACTGCCGTGCTCCAAGAGCACCCTTGGGCACAGCACCTCTTGGGGAGCCCAGCTCTCCGCGGCACCTCTTGCAAAGGACCTGGGGCTGTGGGGCTAAACATCGCCATGGGGGAGAGCCTGAGGTGGGCAGAGGGCACACAACTGGGCTCTGTCCCCCCCAGTGCCCTCGTGTGCCCCTACCCAGCCTGTCACAGACAGGGGGGTGCCCTGAACTGCTGCAGGAGACAGAAGATGGCAGCTGAGAGGGCCATGTGCTGGCGGGCGAGGAGCTTAGCCCCCAGCTCCGGGCAGCCCTGCCCGTGGAGGTGCTGGTGGACAGCCTGCACCAGCCCCTGGTAGGTGCCCACCACGTCCCCCAGCGCAGCCCCCAGCTCCTGCTGCCTCTGCCTGCAGCGCCAGCAGTGTGTCACCTGGAAGCAGGTCACTGCCAGGTGAACCAGGTGGTCAAACGTTGCCCTCAGTGCCCGCTGCACCTCCGTGAGAGGCTGCTCTGTGCTCAGGAGCTCCTGGCAGCTGGACAGCAGGTCCCGGGAGGCCCAGCCCAGGGCCCCCTTACTGTCTGCACCCTGCTCTGTGCACTGATCTTGCAGGTGGGTTGCCTGGTTCCCGGAGAGCTTCCCCACAACCTCCTGGAGCTCGGCAGTGTAGGCCAGGAAGCGGGAGAAATCCGCGGGGCTCAGCCACGCCTGGTCTTTCAGCTGCCCGAGCGCCCGGACATGGGGGTCTCTCCCAGCCACGTCCCCACCCATGGACACCGGGAACCCGCTCACAGGGGTCCCGGGAAGGCTGCAGCTGCTGGCTGGGGGGGTGGTGAGGGGCCCCAGGAACGTGGAGGGGCTGTTTTCACGCTCCCCTTTGTCGGGCTGGTGGAAGCAGCCGATGTAGGGCAGGCGGCAGCCGCAGCTGTCGGTGCCACGTGGGGACAGAGAGCTCTGTGCTGGGGAACTGCCCTGGGGCCTCACCGAGATGGGGCAGGAAGGGGTCTGCTCACCCTCCTCCTGGTTAAAGCAGAGGAAGGAGTGTTTCACAGCCCTGTGATCTCCTGCCTCTTTCCCCAGTGAGGGAACTGGATCTGAGGAGTTAAACAGCTCAGGAGATGGAGCCAGGCAAGAGTCCTTCCCCACCTCGGGAGCCTGTTCCCTCGGAAAAGAAGCCTGTACAGACTGTGGCTGCTGTTGAGCCACGATCCCTGTGTTTCCTCTGGGCTCCCCATCACCATCACCGAGCCCCGAGCTGCTCACCAGCTCCTGCCCAAAGCCTGCTCCAGCTAGGGATGTTGGCACCTCCTTTCCCACAGCATTGGCCCCTGTGCACCCACTGGTTCTCTGAGAGGCTAAAGGCTCAAGTGGGACATCCACCCTCTCTCGTGCCAGGCTGAGTGATGCGAGGTCTGTCCTCACCCCAAATGAGAGCCAGGAGAGGCGGGTGAGAACCCCCGAGGCACCACAATCTGCCAGGAGCTGGGCTGCATCTGGAAACCCCACGTGGCCCTCGTGCACTTTCCGCAGGGCCTCCCCGTTCACCACCTGTGGGCTTCTCACGTGGGA
Organism: Myiozetetes cayanensis; assembly: GCF_022539395.1. Classification (NCBI taxonomy): domain Eukaryota; kingdom Metazoa; phylum Chordata; class Aves; order Passeriformes; family Tyrannidae; genus Myiozetetes; species Myiozetetes cayanensis. Next base: position 354,001 of record NW_026087631.1, read on the forward strand.
CTCGGGCGTGTCCCTGCTGCCCTCGGCACAGCAGCTGCCACCAGCTTTGCTCTTCTGACAGAGAGCCGGGAGCTGCCCCTGCTCCTCAGCCGCCTCCTGGGCAGGGGCCACACTGGGGCCAGGAGCCAGTGGTGGCAAGAGTTCACCAGCAGGGCAGGTCCCCTCCTGGCCACAGGATGGGGTCATAGTGCCAGCCTTGTGCTGGATGACCATCACCTCGTCCCCCTCCTCCAGCGCCCCTCGGGCCAGCCAGCCCTCAGTGGGCACGCAGCTTCCCTGGCCCAGCGCCCTGGCATCTGGATCCAGTGGGGAGCTTTCCTGGGCAGCTTCGCTCTGTCCTCTGGGAAGGGTCTCATCTTCCTCACCTTCCCTCAGCAAGGGGGGGTGTTCTGGCAAAAGGCTGCTGTTTTCCTCCCCACCCTGGTCACCAGGACAGCAAACCGCCGAAATGGATGAAACTACCCCTTCCATCACCGACTTTGTCTCCATGGTGTCAGGCTCCATCTCCAGTGGGTCACAGCAGGAGTTTGTGCCAGCAGTGTCCCTCTGGGCCCGGGTGGCCTCAGGAAGCCCCGTGTCCATGTCCTTCCCCAGGTCCTCCAAGGAGGGTTGAGCAGGCGGCCAGGAGCAGCAGCTCTGTGGAGAGCCCACGAGAGGCAAGGGGAAACTGACCTGGGAAGTGTAATCAGTTTTCAGGAAAGACCTTCTCTTCCTCAGGCTCTTGGTATACGTCAGCTCCTTCTCCCCCCTGTGCTTCTCCCTCACTGTCTGCCCTGGTGACGGGTTCTCCCCCAAGCTGTAGCACCTCAGTCTCTTGGGGATGCAGGAGGAGTTCTCCGTACCCTCCTGGGATGTCATATCATGGCCTGATAGCAAGAAAAAAACCACAGAAATCAGAAAACAGTTCCAGGTGGCAGAAGATCCTTATGTCTATGCAGTGGGCCAAAAAACCTCTCAGCACAGCACTTGGAATCAAAGACACAAATGTCCAGCAGCAACACCCAGATCCCAAGGGCCAGGGGAAACCATCTCCCATGATCAAGCACCTCCTCGGTGTCAGAGATGTCAAGGAAAAGGCAGAGTCTGTTTCTATGGGTACAAGCACCAAAGCCCAGGGTTGGTTACATGAGGGCTCTGGACAGTCCCCTCCCAAGTGTGCTGGAGTTGCTTCACCTGATGGCAGGTGTGGCTGTAACTCCCCAGTTAAATTTCAGGACAGCAGCAGTAACTACAGGAGCACTGCCCACAGGGGTAGAGTTATCATCAAAAGAAACATGGTCAGAAATTGCCGGCTGGATATTTAGATGACAAAAACTTCCAGAGATGACAGGTTTTTTTCTGAACGCAATAGAGTGACAATGCCCTAATGCAAAAGTCAAAACTGTTTAATGGCACAGATCAAATTCTTAAGAGGTTCAGTTAATACTGACAGAGCAGAAACAAGAATCCTTTCCTTTGTGAGAAAATACAATGACTGGGGAGTTGCTCAGCCTCAGGAATCCTTGATCCAGCTTCATAACACGTCCCTGACCTGAACATGACTTTTGATTTTGGGAAACAATGTTTTACAGGTTTTGGCTCTCCTCAGCTCAGAGGAAGAGAGCAGAGATTCCAGAATGCCACACTCATCTGAAAACTGACTTTTCCTGCGACCTAGTGCTTGGATGTGATAACAAATCCCCCTGCAGTGTCATTGTACACCTGCTCAGGAGTGGCTTGTGGAGAATGGGTGTTTGAAGGTCCTTCAAAAATCCTGGGGAAGGTTTTTTGGAGGGTAATTCCCTCAGGAAGACTGATGGGAGAACAGGCAGAACCCCAGCGCAGGTGGGAGGAAGGTGACCTGCAGGATGTGGGTTTACCTGCCAGCGTGTCCGGAGGGCTGAGCCTGTCGGCGGCATCGTAGAACTCCTCCTCGGAGCTGGAGTCGCCGAAGCCCGGGGGCGGCTCCAGGACGAGGTGTCCGTGCCCCGCGGTCCAGCCGTGCGTGGCGGGGCGGGCGCTGCCGCCGGGCGATGTGCCGTAGCACAGGCTGTAGTAGCCCGTGGTGTCCATCTCGGACAGCCGCGTCTCCAGCGCGCTCGGCCCCGCGCCCTGCTCGGAGGGGCTGCCCCCGGGCCCCTCCGCCGCCGGCACCTGCAGGAAGCAGAAGCGGTCCCCGGCCCCCGCCCCGCCCGGGCTCTCCGCGGCACACACGGGGACGAAGCTGCTGTCCGAGCTGCTCGTCTCCTGCACGGTCGGCGTGTAGAAGTGGAACAGCTCTGGCCCGGAGGAGGAACACGCTTCCAGCGCATCTTCCTCGAGTGCGTCCATGGAGTCGCTGGAGCCGCTCGTCTTGAACGCCCGGCTCTCGGAGTTGGCCGAGTCGGAAGCCTCGGACGTGCTGTCCGTGGCACTGTCACCCCCGTTCCCCCCGGCACTGCGAGGCTCCCCTGGCCCCTCTGCGCTGCCCTGTTCCGCAGGGTGGTCCCCGCGACGCTCTGAGGAGGATTCCAGCTCCCAGGAGTCTTCAGAGTCGCTGCAGGCTCGAGATTCGTACCCTGGGATTCAAACACACGCGTCAGCCGCCTCGTGCGGTGGGGAGGGGGATCAGCCTAAAGGGGAGGTGCAGCCACACCTCGGGGGTGTTTTTACCCCAGAGCAAACTCTAGCTGACCCCTTTCCCCAAGACTCGGTCTGCGACCCCCACGGGCCTGCCCCTATCACAGATTCACGGAATCTGAAGGTTGGAAAAGCCCTCCTAGATGATCAAGTCCAGCTTAATTCTATGTGGGTGCCACTCCACAGCACGACGGCACTGCTCCCTAGCGAGGCTGTTTCCAGGAGGGAATAACGCCTCCAGTGCTGGGAGATCCACCCACTGCCTCCCCATCCTTTGGCAAAAAAAAGGCTGCTTCTTTAAAAACCTTCTTCAGCTGAGACACGGTGCAGCTGCTGTTTTTTGTCTCCCCACGTAAATATGGAGGTGTTTGCATCCACAAAGAGTCTGTAGTAGCCGATAATAAGGCAGACGAGATCCTTTGCACTGTTTGATTCCAGTAGCAGAGTCAGCACCTGTTTTATTTGTTTTGGAGTTTGGGGTGGGGAGAAAAGAGAAAATGTTAAAATAAACAAATATTTTTACCACAGTCTGCAGGAACATGCTACACAATGGCAAGGCGTCCACTCTCTCCCATATCCCCCTCAGTCTGCTTTTGCAGGAGGCACAAAGAAGAGAAATCTATTCGGGTTTTTTGGCTTTTGTGCCTCTGATGGAGGAGAGCAAGAAGAATCACTTTTCTCCTGTAATTTTTTTTGTTCTTCCTCTGAGCTTTCTCTCCCAAGTCTGTCCTAAACCCTTTGTGTTGGTCACACCTTCGGCCCAGTGTAAGATTTTGAGAAGGTGGTGTGAGTGACTCCTCCCACACCCTCTGTCCCGTCATGGCAGAGCCACTCACCTTCAGGTCCTGCAGGTAGATCTTGACAGCGCTGACTTTCTCGGACTCCTTGCTGAGCTCCACCCTGCTGATGCTGGGGAACTCGGCCAGGTTCGTGATGATGTTGAGCTTGCTGTTGATGATCTGGCTCACCCCATGTTTGGCACCCACCAGCAGTGCCAAGTGTGACTGCCTGTCCTGCAGCTGTAGGGGCAGAGGTTAAAGAAACCTCTTGTGAAGAGAGTTCTTTTTCACTGTGAGGTTTAAGTCTTTCTAGTGTTTTTTAAAGAGTTTTTGAAGCCTTCCCAGATTTTTTGAATACTTTACAGCACACAAAATAGAGACAGGACTCGTTTGAAGAGCAAGAGTCACAGCTTTCAATTAGAATTTTTGTGCGTAACTATCACGTAGGCTGGTCTGTTATCCACTTTAACGGGACTATGCTGAGTTTCCCCAGCAGGGCCCCTGACCAACATGTGCCATGATATCTCAGGACAGGGAGAAGCAGTGTGACCAGCAGGGCAGCACACCAAAGCCAATTACATAAATGAACAGCTTGTACCATCATGCTGGCGTTGAAGATCTTCCCACCATACATCTTCAGCTCTCCCAGGATCTGCAGGTAGCTCAGGCGCACCTGGGTTGCTGTGAGCTGGTGCTTCGTTTGCCAAGAGAAGAAACATCATTTAGAAACAGGTACTGCAGGCTGGAAGACTTTCATGCAGGACTGTGCATCTGACCAACACAGTCATCTCAGTTTGGACAGGCCACAGGGGTGTCCAGGACCATCCCACATGGCCCACTGGGCATCCCAGAGCAAACTGCAGCAGGACACACAACGCAGGGAAATCAGGGAGTGTGGGCACAGACGAGGGAAAGGCAGGAGAAAAGCCCCAAGTGTTGCACAGGGAGGAGACCCGCAGAGGAGAGACACTCCCTCTTTGGCCCCAAGAGACACTGCTGCCATCCTGGGAGGTGCCATGACCTGGGGGTGACACGCTACCTTCTGCCGAGGGTCCAGCAGCAGCTGGTTCCGCTTCAGGTGGTAGCTGATGGCTTTCTTGATGTCCTTCCCCCTCATGTTTCGAAGCAGGGTGGGAGAGATGAAGTTTTCGATTCCCCAGTCCCTCCTGCCAGAGAGAGGGGAAGGGAGCACAGGGGGCCCTGGCCATTCTGACCCCCAGCATCACAGCACAGGGCAAAGGCACCTCACAGCCTCGTGGGGCTGTAACACACCCGGCAGCCTCGCCACTCAAATTCTCTGCTGTCTGCACCTGCCCCCAGGTCAGGAGAGGGGCTGGAGAATGTACACTGCCATGCAGAATGCCTGTTTTCACATGCTTTTACAGAAGTTAATTCGTAAGCTTTGTCAGCAGGACAGTCCCAACCTCCCCTCGTGACCCAGAGGATAGAGGTTCTGTCCTTGCACTCACCTTACCTTGATGGCAAGATTATGACATTTCAGATCCCTGGACCCAAAAACATGAGCCACGTGTGCTGCTGGGGAGTTTATGGAGCCCAAGCACTACCTACCCAGGAGGTAGGAGCACTGCAGCTGCCCTCTGCTCCCTGCACACAGCTGGGCACATCTGGCAGCACAGTGAGTCATCACACCGGTGTCTGTTGATTAACAACTGGCTCGTCACCAGCTCCTAAAGTGGGGGATTCTCTTTGGCAGAAACAACCTAACAGCACTGACCTGAAGCACAGCACACCTGCTCCTTGGTCATTTCCCCCCAGATTCCATTAAGTCACAGGATCTATCCCTTTTGCCCAAAGTGGGTAGTTCTGGCATGGTTCTGGTGAATGAAGAGATGTGCTGGCTGTGCAAAGCTGGTGATTATCTCCTCTCTCTCGAGCTACTGCAATCAATACTGGCAGGAGCAGCTTGGGTAATCATCACTGCGTGAGAGATCTGCAATTTTGAGTCCCTGCTCCAGTGACAGATCAGAACCTCCCTCTGTCTTGGGACATGCCCAGGTGTTCACTGTTCAAGTACTTCAGCAGGCTAAGGAAAGGGAGACCCATGAGGTGACCCTACCCTAAAATAACCAGCACAACAGAGAAGCTGCAGTCCCTTTGCATCACAGACAGTCTCCTATCCAGGGCCAAACACCAGGAAAACACTGAGCTGATGCCACTTTTAGGTGGCTCCTTCTTTCTCCAGGCTTAGTCACAGAACAGAACAGAACACAGAAATGTGTGAACTTACTCAATGTATTTCAAGGACACTTTCTGTGCCTGAGCACATGCGTAGATCCTCTCCTGGATGTGCAGAGCAGCCAGACGTAACGCCAGGCTGCACTTCATTTCCACAGCAAACCTTTCCTGGAGCACATCACTGCAGCTCTGGAGCAAAGAGAGCAGAGTTAGCTCAGGAAGAAGTCAGGATGAGACCGCTGACGTGACACCATGCGTCCAATTAAGGGTGCCACCAGGCAACCATACCAATTGATTCAAGAATTTAGGGCAAATTAAATTGAAATGCTCTAATTTGAAGTGTTCTGCATTCCACGTCCATGTAGCTGAGGCACACTGTGGTTTAAAGCAGGAAGGAGAATGGGGTGGGAAGGGGTTCCGAAGCACGGAACACCCCTGTGTCACCTGTAGGTACAGATATTCAAAGGCCACTGGGTCTTCCTGCAGGAGGTCCAAGGGGTCCTTGGGGAAAAAGCACACTCTGAAGAGGCACCGGTAGTCATGAGATTCTCTTTTCTGTACAACCTGCAACAGACACAGGGCATCACACCACAGCCCCTCCCTCCCTGACTGCACGGTGAGCAACCACAGGAATCACTTAAAGCTGCTGGCAAGGGGATGGTGCAGATTGTCCTTAGCAAGCACAAAGAGACTTTGCTAGTGCTTGTAATTCTCTCTCTGATTCTTTACTGGTTTTTGCTTCTCCCTGCAGTAGCTTGGAAGCCCTTTGACAGCAACACTTCATCAAATACCCACTGCTCTCATAGGCTTTGGGTCCATGGAATAACAGCAGGAGAAGGGGCAAACTGCTCTGCTTTGGAGCTCAGACACAAGGCACAGCAGTCCTAAACAGACCCCTGAATCATCACTGTGGTGTCAAGACTGAGTTATACATCAGCATATTTTATTCTGGGCATATCCTGCACAGCAGAAATCCTCAGGCACGTGTGCTCAGTGGTCTGACAGTGTCAGCACCAAGGGACTTGAACTCAGTGTTCCTTGTGGGTCCTCCCCAGCTCAGGATATTCTATGTATGATGCCATGAACACCTCTGCAGCACGACAGGTCATCAACCAACACACACCTCAGCACAGCTGTGACACCTGAGCAGGCACGTCCTCACAAATTGGATGAGCCCAGCATTACTTGCAGAGCAGCAGAATTAAACGAGCTCACCTCATGTTGACAGGACACCAGCTACTGAGGCAGAATTTAATCAAAGTGGCCCCTGGCTGGGTGGGTGCAAATAGCGAGGTGGTGCACAGCTGACTAAAGGCTGCTTTAAGGCTCAGACACTCCTTTGTGGATGGGCCCGCGAGAGAGGTGGCACAAAGGATGTGATCCACGACTGCTCTACACAGTCCAAGCAACATCAGGCCACGGGTACTGCTCTGCAGGGTCTCCAGCCAGGGCGAGACACTCCCAAAAGTGCCGTGTCTCCAGGGATATGGATGAAGGCCATGGCAGAAGGGGATGATAAGGCCGGGGACAGGGCTGGGCTCACCCCTCTGGTGACACCCACAGCACTGGGCTCTCTCTGCCCCTCTCTGGCCTCTGCTCCTGGGTGTCAGAGCCCCCCTGCAGGACCTGTGGGACACACCTACCTCTGCAATGAGCTCCTCCTCATGCAGCAGGTGAATATTGGCCAGGTTGTACTGCTCCTCCAGCACGAGGGCGAAGTGGGCGATGCTGCGGATGGACAGCTTCTCCTGCAGGGTCAGCACGATGTCCTGGGCAGGGGCACAGGGGTCACACAGAGCTCAGACACACGAGGATGTCACTGTGTGACTCCAGCCTGCGGAGCTGCAGAGGAGCACGGGAGGCACGGACAAACAGAGCACAGAACACCCCAGCATGTCGGGCAGACAACGCAGGGAAGCTGCACCTTGCCATGGTAAGAGTCCAGCAACATGAAAACTCCAAGGTGTCACAGGCATCAAACCCATTTCCTGGAGCTGCCTGTCCTGAGCTGCCTTGCACTCAAGGGTTTTATAGTTTTCAGTTGGGTGTTGTTGAGCACTTTTGTCACCCTTGGTCCAAGTGTTTCCTGTTCACTATTCCAGCTTTCTAAAACTCTAAAGCTCTTGGACATGGGTGCCATAATCCTGGAGGAGCACAAGGCCAGCCTGGACAGGGCTTGGAGCAACCCGGTGTCCCTACCCATGGCAGGGGGTTGGAACTGGATGCACTTTAAGGTTCCTTCCAACCCAAACCATTCTGGGATTCTATGATTTGTGGAAAAACTACAAGGAACTGATGGAAAACATTTCTTCCCTCCACTAAACAAGAATTTGAGAGCATAATTGTAAAAATCTTGCCAAATTTGACTGAAACTGGTGCTTCAGTTTTAATGGAGAATTCTGTCAGAATACTGTTATGAAAATAAAGAGGTTTATTTTTGGCAAACAGAAAACAACACATAAGGCTTGACTGAGCACAGATTGAAACAGAAGCCCTCGGGCTCAACCAAGCCTCTTGATGTTTGACTCAGCTTTAAGCCAGGATCTCTCAAGTAGCAGAGGAATTTTTGGAAACACCTAACTTGGGAAGATTTTACCCATTTGGGTGTTTCTGGAGAGCTGCACTGAAAAGCTGGAAAAACTTGTCCCAGGTCAGAGCTGAGAAACTCAAGACAAAGATGTAGAGCTAATCCATCCTTTAGAAATTAAATCCTTGTGGGTGGGCATTCAAACCTCTCTTTACAACTGACCTCCCCATTCCTTACCACCTCCTTGTTTTCTTTCACCATTTTCTTTTTCTCTGCCTTGTAAGTAGACCTTTACTCTACCTGAGAGACCAGGATGGTTTTCTGAGGCTTGGATAAACTAGACAATAAACTCCTCCTTTTTAAGGAAAGTTTTTGCTGCATGATAAATAGAAGTTCTTTGCCTTTCCCCTTAACATTCTCTCAGCCTGGTAACCCCAGAACATGTGTCCATCACGTGTCTCTCCCACATTGAGAGAGGTGCCTCAGGACAACATGTATCTTCCCAGGCATGGGCAAATCTTGTTAATTCCAGCACAAACACTGGGCAGCTCTAAAGATCAGGCTAGAAAAAGTGGAAGTGTGCAATCCTACGTCTAAGCACAGCAGTTATGGAAAGGGCTGGATCAGTGGCTCCGGGGAGCAGCACCACCCTTTGAGGGGAATGATGGCAACAAGTGGAAGAGATCCGAGGGAAGATCACTCTTCATTCAGGAGGATCATTCCCCGGATGCTGCTCTGTCACCTGAAGGGTTTAATCAGCTTTCACACCTCCACAGGGGAGCATTGTCACCAGTGCAGAAATGAGGCTGAAACATGGAAAACCCAGTGTGCCCAGCACCAGCCAAAAATCCCCTTCCAGCCCCTCAGCGCAACCCGAACGCTGCAAGTGCCCTGCATGCACCTTTGTCGGTGGGTTGGATTGGGGTGGTGGGAACAGCCAGCCAAGCACTGTTACCTTCACAGTGGTGCTCCTCTCGAACCTGAACGCCTTCGTCTGTCCGTTCTCCAGGTACACCTTGAGAACGTTGGGCATGCACAGGAGGGAGCTCCCCTGCAGGACAAAAGCAGCAGCTGGACCCTCGGGCACCAGCGGCTCTGCCTGGCACGGCAAGTCCTGGCATCCAGGAAAACCCTTCTCTGCCTTGGCAGCACTCTTCCATGGCATCAGCCTTTATTCCTGATTACCCTTCTGGCATGGAATGAGGGAAGGAGAGCACAGCAAATGGCTTTACCGTAACACTCCAGCCCATCCCACCGCTGCACGTGGCCAGGCATGCTCTGGGGTTCCCACACGGCACAGGAGGACCCAGCAGGCACTGAAAGTGGACAGTCATCCTCCTTGCTCTTTATTGAGAAGCAGTGGTGCCTGACAGAAAAGGCACCTTCCCATCTCCCAGCACCAGGCAGCACAGAGCCCACGCTGACCACCATCCCACCAGCAGCAGCCACAGCTTCACCCTGGACACTGCCCACGCCCTCCACTCTCCCACAACCAAGAGAAGGCTGTGGGACTCAGACAAACACACAGTGCCACTGTCATTGAGCATCCCCCTGAGATCTGTGACCCTGGGTCTTCCTAAACAGCAGATGATGTCACCAGTATGTCCTGGGGTAGGTCCCAAAGCGTGGGACAGGGCAAGGACACCCACAGCAAGAGCACCTCTGCTGGGTTCTCAGGGAAGGGTCTGGGGACTTGGCCTCCGTCCTCCTGGGGTTGCCTGGAGCTTCACCTTTCAGCCCTCCACCTCACTCTGCAGAGGTCATCTGCACCTTTCCCTCTGTTCCCAGCATTGTTCCTGTTACTGTTCAGTACTGAGGAGTTTTACTCCTCTGCCCTTGGACTTCCTATTCAGCATGTCTTTCTCACGTCCTTGGACCAGCATGTTCCTCCAGTCTTAAAGGGTTCATTGACTTACTGTAACAGTCTCGAGGTTAAGAATGGTGTATCTAAGATAATTTCTCTTGTGTTTCATTTGCTGTGCCTATGTTACAAATCTCACATCCTTGGTCCCTCCCAATAGAGAGCCCACACACCCTGGATGTGCTGCCAGAGCAAAGATAAACCACTTCTGAATCTCCTTCCTTATTCTCCCCTCCTCATTTTGTGGGGTTCAAGTCTCTACAGTCACCACTGAAAAAGAAAAGAGAGAACAGTGTTGGTATTCCCAATCCCAAGATCCAGCTCCTCTGTGCTAAACAGCACGAACACATCTTTGACAGGCTGTGGGTCCTCCATCAGTTCCAGGAAACTGATGCATTTTTACACCATCTGTGCCTTTCTTCTGGGAGCTCCCATGGCCACAGCTATCACATACAGCGGGCCTTACACAGCAAAACTTACATTTGTTCAGAGATTCATGCACAAATTTTCAGCACTCTTCCAATTTTCCGGCCAGAACACCCAGGTAGTGTTTCTCTCCATTTGTGCAGGCTGTCAGAAGCTACTACAAATTAACCCCAAAAGCTTCAGCGTCATCAGTACCCATCAGCATCAGTACCCAACCTGCCTGGGGTAAGGCTGATTTACCCCAAGTTCCAGCTGCCAATAACACACTGCCTGGGGCTGACCCGAGGGTCCTGAGGGACCTGCCTCCTGTATATTGCTCAGGGATATGGAAATACATCATCAGTCCACAGAAAGCAGGGGCTGGACAGCACTGAGGCTCATCAACAATTTATGTTCCCAACCCAGGGTTTCAGGTTTCAGCTGCAGAAGGCAGCCGCTGGGATCCTTCCCGTCGCCACAAGGATCACTTAGCCATGCTCCATTAGGATGACAAGAGCAGTATATTTACTGAAACAGGAGGCTGTGCAGTTTTTCACAGCCATAATACCCATTTTGGCTGCCTTAGTACATCAGCCCACAGAAGAGAGAGCAAGCCTAAAGCACTCAGGGTTGCTGTGGTGGATAGTGTTTTTCCAGAAAGAAGTCATAAATATGCAACAAATTTATTTACTCTTCCTCTGTGCTAATACTTTACTACTCCAAACAGGGATCCAACATATCCAAACCTATTCAGCTGGTGAAAAGGGAAGCCAGTGGGACCTCAGCGCCCGAATGAACTTCTCCTGCCATTATACTCTCAGTAAATGAATGACAAACTACACATTGATTGTGTCCCTCCTCTGCACTTGCAGAGGTATGATTAACTCAGCAGATGCTGACATAGGCTTGCAGGGCAGGGGGGCACAAAGTGCAGCATCCCCTCCAGAATTGCCTTCTTTGGACCTTTCAAGACCTTTCTCCAGATCCCTTGAGACCCACCTTGCAATCACTAAGTGACTGGAAGGGATCTTAGACCTCCATGGACTGTGACACCAGTGCCCAGCCTCTGCCTGACACAGCTCCACTGAAGCTCCAGGAGATACTGGTGTGAACTCCCAGCTATAAGAAAAGTAGGGACTGCTGGCAATTCCAGGTCTGCCTGTATTCCACAACCAATCCTGCCCAACTTCTCAGTCCTCTCTGCCTGGGCCCACTTCCAGAGCATGTCCTCTCCTTCGACCTTCCATGCCTGGCAAGCTTGATGGCCTCTGTCACATCTCCAGGCACATGAGAGGTCTAGAACCTGAATTCTGTGTCAGGGAGAGTGGTCACACCACCACATCACACAGGCAGGACACCAGACACTTGCCATCAACACCTGTGGGATATGAACACAGCCCTTGGAAGGGCAGGGATGAGCCTGGCAGCAGCACCAGCACACCTGGCAACAGGGTGAAAGAAAGGGAAGAGGAAAAGGGACAAGTGGGTGCTTCATCATCACTGCAAATAAGCAAGATTTGGTCAGACCTGGACGACTGAATAGGACTAATGAGCAGGGATGTGAGTGGGGCATTTTGACCACTGAATTTTTTCATTCTGAAGGGAAAAAAGAAAACAGAGTTAATGACTCCGGACTGAGCCCAGTCCACTCCACTGAGTTAATTTAGTTACACAGAAAGAAAAAGGAAACATTTGGGGGCTGTTCACACTTTGGAGAAGCTACAAGTGTTCTCACTTCTGCTACAGGCAGACCCACACAGGCTGACCCATATCGACCCAGTTTGTCTCCTACCAGCACTAGGAACTCCATCATGTGTTTTCAGTACCCTCCAGGAAGCTGTGACCTGGTCCACCTTAAAGAGGGTCAGACACAGAGGCAGCTGAGGATGCTCTGAGGAAACCCTCAGCAGGGGTAAGTCAACAAACCTCCACCCTAGCAGCTCAAGAACACGTGTCACACCTAACAGCAAAGTCACCAGCACCAAACCCTCTGATCACAGTGTGACCCGTCCTCAGGAGGGGACACCCCAGCAGGTGACAGCCCAGCTACTCCAGCAGCACATAAACCTGGCACGCACATCAGCATTCACCTGCCATCCTCAGGATCAGCATTTGTCATGGCCAAAACTCAGTGTGGGTTCACCACAGATGGATTAGCACCTCAAGAGATGACAACTGCCTCCTGCAGCTGTGAAGTGATGGTTTAGGGTGTGATGGTGGGATGGGACAGAAATAGTGCACGCAGGTGTTTTATATTAGTCCAAGTGAGCAGCTCAAACACAAACTCCTCCAGAGATGCCAGGGCTTCCCTTCGATTGCCTTGGGAGCTGTTGGAAGCAGGTGCCTGGATCATGCCCAGGGCAACCAACAGAGTGAGTCCCAGCCACAAAACCCCAGCCTGGGACCCCCCACCCAGAGAGACCCCCCTGACCTGCGAGTGCCCGTTCAGCAGCACCTCCTCCGCAAACCGCACTTTGACGGGGTTTGTCTTCAGCCTCGCTCTCTTCTCCTCAGTGAGGAACGATGACTTGGGTCCACCCTGCAACAACAGTGGTGGTGGGTCAGGGCAGCAGCCTCGGGCAGGAGCAGAGCCCCCACATGGGCAGGGCACATGGTCAGCCCTGCCCTGGAGCTGCTGCTGCTGTGCTGTCTCAAGGCCACAGACAGAGAGCTGGGGAGGCTCTCAGCTCCCAGCCTTGCCCCGGGCCCTTTTCACCTGCCTGGGCAGCTGCTGAGCCCAAACCTGGCTGCCCAGCAAGGGACACATATGCCACTCACACTCCCAATTTCACTGCGTGGGAACCAGCTGCTGTGCTCAGTCACCTCCACACCTCCTGCAGTGAAGCCAGGGCACCCAGAATGACTGTGAGTCTGCCAGGAGGCACCAGTCTGCAGTGGGGCTACACCTAAACCAATACGTGTGCAGAGCACAATGCCCAGCAACTGCCCTGAGAGAGTCACGGCCTCCCAAATCCCAGCCCTGCAGAGGGTCTGGGACCTGGTGGTGGGAGGTGTTACCTCTTGGCTCTGAGCTGCCTTTAGAGCACAGCAAGAGTCACCCTCAAACCCTGCATGAGATGTGGCTGTGTTTGGAGATGTCCTTAAAGTGACTTGAAAATGAAAGAACAGATATGGTCTTGTGCCCCACTTGCTTCTCAACAGTGTCTGAGGGCCTGTGAAGGGCATTCCAAATCCCATGAAGGTTTTCCAAACCCTTTTCTCTCTGAAAAGCCATTGCATTTTGCCTCTTTGGGCAGGCATTCAGGTCTTGCATCACCAACTCCATTTTTTTCCTTGATCTTCAGAGTCAGATCAGGGCTGGGCAGAGCAACAGCCGATGCACTGGGCACAGGAGATGAGAGGAGATTAATGGAAAGGGAAGCCACTGTTCAGTGGGTTTGCCTAAAGTTTTTCTGGTTGCTTTGGCTTTGTGCATGACTGAATGCCTACACCTGGGAAGCTTTGGGTGGGAAAAATATTTGAGATTTTCTCTTTCAGGTACTCTTCCTTAAGAGCCACGAAATCTCAAGCCTGACAGTTCCAGTAACTTCTGAAGGAAACATCGCTCTTGTTTTAGGAATAAACAAAATAAAAAAACTAAAAAACCTTCAACAAATGAGAAACACTCCAGAAATATTTTCAGGTGCTGGGGATGGAAGAAAGGAGATGGTCTGGATGGAATCCCACTCAGGCCACTTTCACACGTCACAAGAAGCCCACAAACCAAATTTTGTCTTTGCTTTGCAACTCAGCCTCTACACACAGTGAATTCCACGTGGATAACAATACATCCTGCCAGCATCAAGTGCCTTCTGGGGAAATCTCTGTAGCAGAGATGGGTAATCAGCACTAAAACTTTGCAGTATGACTTTGCTTGTGTTCCCAAAGCACAATCCATGCCTGGGTCCCAGCCCTTCACTAGACAGAGCCCGGGGAACAAGGGATGAGTTTTTCCAGCAGTCAGAAGGAAAAGCTCATGAGCTTCCAAGGAGCACCAAGGGCGGATGCTGAGCCTGCTGTCTCAGCACCTCCCGTTGTGCCCAGGAGGACATGACATGACCCGCCCGCATCCCCCAGTGGGGGATCAGGAGGCCCTTGGGGTGGGGGGCATCCCAGCTGCCCCGTGGCTGTGGCCACGCCAAGGGGTGCCCAGAGAGCCGAGGAGAGGCCACTTACAGACGTGCAGCGCAGGACAGTCAGGAGCAGCTCATCGCCGGCATCCCTGCGACAGACACACGGTCAGCAGCTGTCCCCCCAGGCCCTCTGTCCCAGCCGGGCGTGGGGGTGAGGCCACACCTGATGATGCTGGCAGCTCGTTCCACAGACAGGTCCTCCACTGCCCTGGAGTTGATCCGGAGGAGCTGGTCACCTGGCTGCAGCTTCCCCTCGGCAGTGCTGCCTGCAGGAAACCGGCACACTGTCAGTCAGGAGACCTCCTCCCACCAGGGAATCACGGGATCACTTAGGCTGGAAAAGTCCCCTGAGTCCAACTGTTAACTCAGCACTGCCAGGTCCACCACTATCAGTGTCCACAAGTGCCACATCTACACTAGGGATGCCCAGAGATGCTCACTGTGAGCTCCTCTTCCCTTCCAGCACTTGCTTCCCTCAGCAATTGTGTCTGGATGGCAAAATAAAAGGGGTTGGAAGACACTGGGCACTGATGCCAGCCTGTGTGCCCCTGCTTGTGTCTGTGCCTCCCACCCAGACTTCCCTTTGCCCCATGGAAAACCACTCCTGTGTGCATCTGTGCCCTTGTCACAGCCCACCACACAACCCAAACAAACACAGGCCTTGTAGCTGTGGGCTCCCACAGCAAGGGAGTGGTTCTTTGTGCCTCAGTTTTAGTAAAATGTTTATTCTTCCTGATGGGAAGAGAAGGGGGAGGTGACAGAGGGACATCCTCCAGCCCACATAGATGGCCACAAGAAGAGCCCCAGCTACGCCCTAGGCAGTGGGCACAGTGTCTCTCTCTGCCACACTCACAATAACAGGTAGAAACCAGGTGTTTCTGTGCACCTATTAAAAAAAAAGAATAGTAAATAAGAAATAGATTCAGTTTTTGACTCAAAACCCTCGGGCCACCTTAAAAGCATCTCTCCCTTCTATAGCTGGAGGAGAAGATCTGCGTGACTTCAGCAGTGAAACTCTCCATGTTACAGGGCTGGCAGCCCAGGCTCTGCTCAGCAACAGATCACCAGGGCCACAGCAGAATAAAATTAAATTCTCTACGATTAGATGCAATTCTTCCTCTGCATCCCAGAGGAAACACCAGGAAGAACGTTGCTCTCTGCACCACGAAGGTCAGCAGTGAGTGAGGACCCACGGGGACCCTGCTCTGGGCTCTGCGCCGTCCCAGCTCGGAGATGCCTGAGCACTCTGTGTGCCACAGACACCCAGCCTGCAGTGTCCGAGGGTCACACACCAAACAGGTACCTCAAAACCCACAAACATCTGTCAGGAGTTCATCACCAGGGCCCCGGGGCCACGGCGGGCTCCCAGAGCCGCGCCCTGGGGAGGAGCCCGGCGCTCACCCGCAGTGACGGACGCGATGGTCAGGGGCAGGGTGGGGCAGATCTCAAAGCCGTAGTGCTGCAGGACCAGGTCCCTGTACACGGTGACTGTGAGCTTTACCCGGCTGGCGGGGGGGACCACGCTGTCCCCGGCGCTGTCCATGGCCGGCACGCTGCCCCTGAGGGATCAGAATCCACCGTTACACAAGGATAGAGCCAGAGACACCCTGTCCAAGGGCCTGGATCCACACATAGCCCTGCTGTCCATGGGACACAATGCTGCACGGCAAGGACAGCACTGCCCGGGTCCCCGGCTCTGCCCCACACAGCCAACAGCAACTCCCCAGGGTCTGGAGAAAGCTGAGGACATCAGAGGGGCTGTCACTACAGCTTCTCAGTCATCCCAGCCCATGGTCTCATGGAGAGAGAGCTCCACTGCCTCCGTCCACAGGTAACAGCAGCACCTTCCCCCAGCAAGGCAGCGAGAGAATGTCCAGCCCTCAGCCCCTGCTGGGATCAGCCTAATGCTGATTCTCAGACCTCAGGGAAGGAAAGCAGCCATGGACCAGGATCTCTGGTCAGTGCAACCCAGTCTTGCCCAAAAACGCGGGCCCTTCGTAAGAGACTAAGACAAACAGGACCCCACCTCCAAGAAGAGCAAGTTTTGCATGGAGCAGTGCTGTGTTTCTCCCTCACAAAACTGTGAGGGAGGAAAGCAGGAACATCGTTCCCTGGAAACCAATGGATTGCTTAAAACCACTGTTGTTTTCATTTTTCTAGAGACTATTGTACCCGTATTTCCCAAGAGCAACAGAAGCAATAACTATGATCTGAGCCTGTGCCAGCCCCTGTTCATTGAGAACAGCCCTGTGCTGTCTCTGATGGAAGGTGATCACAGAGATTCCTTTCACAAACCCCACACTTGCCTGGGTGCACTGTCTCGAGAGCGATGAAGCCATTTGGATACCATTTGCTCTATTCTACATGCTTTTCGTGTCTGGATTAGGCTGGTCTCCAAATCTTCCATTTACCTGAAAGTGACAGAAATCACAGGAAAACAGAAAGACAAGAGACCAAGGGAATCTTCTGGACACCAGTTCAGAGTTACCAACACCAACACACAAGTCTTTTGTAATTCAAAACCTTGGGAAGACCATGAGCTTTAACAGGGGACAACACCTGTCGACACTCACTGATTGCCCTGCCCACCCAGCCTCCCCTGCCTGGTGCTTTTGGTTGTCTGTGGGTAGTGAGCAACTCATAGTGAATGGGACCCTCTGTATTCTTTTTCCATGGATTTCATGGATCCAGGATCTTCTCTGGGAGATGTAAAAACTTAGGTTGGCTTTCAGCCCCCAAACCGAACCTGCCAGACCAGGAGCCTTCTGTCAAACCAGAAAACTGGTTTGACATTTGTAAATGCAAACTGCAGTGGTAACTGTACACTCCAACACTGCACCTTCCAAGGCACAGGGAGCCTCTGCAGCCACGTACCACTGCTGTTACTCTGAGTTCAGACCCTGGGAAGAACTGTGGGCTGCGAGAGAACCCAACACAAAACGATACAAAATATGCCTGCATCCGCCAGAAGTCACGAGGGTTATCAGCTCCTTGTGTTTCTCTGTTATATCCACCTTTCACACTGTGTCTTCTGCTCAGCCTCGGAGATCTGCACGTCCCACGCTCCTCCCTTGTGTCTTCTCCTGGCACCTCGGGGGCATTCTCTGTCACACTGGCACACCAGGTTGCTGGTCCATGGCAGAGGCTCTGCTGTAGCAGAAATATCAGTAAGTTAATTTCTGAACAGTAAAGATAACTGGAAGCTCAGAGAAATCAGGCAAAAAACATTTTGTCTCGACAGAAACTGGACCTGTTCCCTCAGCACTCTCCCAGGGCACAGTGCTCCCCCAGGTCACTTTTTCTAAGAAGGAAGGGAGGGCAGGACCCACATTTGCCAATCTTTCTCTGCCTCCCAAGGAGCCACTCTGGCCTGTTTTGCTCCCTGCCTGTGCAGAAAACACAGAGGAAATTCAGCCCTTCAGCAGTTCTTGCTCTGGGCACTCTCTGGGCTTGCTTTCTTACAACACAATTCAAACTGCTCCTTCAGCCACATGGCTCCTGTATCTGCTCCTGAGAAGCTTCTCCAAATAGAAAACAGGGACCCTTGTGATCCAGCTGTGTTTTCAGAGGAAGTCAGAGCTTGTAGGGTGGGAAATCTGACCTCTTTCCAGAGGGTGACTGGGAAGTGACCACAGAAGGAGCAGAAGCACAGCAGTTCTGCAGCCTGGAACACACACACAGGCTGTGTCCTGAGCAGACACAGTCCCTGCTCGGTGTGTCCCCTCTCAGCCCTGGGGTTTCACTGTCCATGACACCCATGCAGCAGTAGCTGCACTGTCTATTGGCTTGGACCTCACCTCTCTCCTTGGCAGCACAAAATGGCTTTCCCACTCCCCCCAGACACCTGATGATCCCTCTGAGCCACGGGGAAGGCCGTGCCCACAGCAGCTCCTTCCTCCCAGAGCTCCCTGTCTGAATGCCTGGAAGCCTCAGGCTTCAGCTGCTGATGCACTGATGGAGAGAACAATCCTTCTCCACCACTTCCTCACCACCTACATCTGCAGCTCCACCTCCCACCCCTTCCCCCTTCCTTTGCTGCTCTGCACACAGGGCAGACTTCTCTATCTGGGCTTCACAAAACAGAATTTCCAGAGAAAGTCTCTTAACCTGTAGAACAAGGAGGAAAAGCCTAAAAGACAAATGGAATACTAAGGAAAAAACCCCACACTGTGCTTTCAGTAAACAGGAATGTTTGAGCCACACAACAGGTGCCTTAGGAGAGGCAGTTTGGCCAGGTACTATTTCCACAAAAAAGTGCACAACACCAGGAGCAGCTTTGTTTCCCATGGTGTTCTGGCACCACAGCTGGCACCTCTCCCCTTCCAGGATGTCCAGTGGCAGCTTCAACCCAGGCCCTACTCCCAGGTGCCCTTGTGCAGCTATTTCTGAGCCAAGCCCTTGAGTGTGTCACTAAGCAGCTTGGGCTGGGATCCTGATACACAGATCCTTCAGGTCTGCCAGAGGGAGCTGTGACTCAACAGGGCTTTATTTTCATGACCAACTGACCCTTCCAGAGAGCTTGTCTTGGAGGGAACCCAGGCTGGTGGCTCTGGTTTTCAGAAGCAACACAGACCTGAAGGGCAGGGCCCACCTCAGGGTGTGCAGCCACAGCGCAGCACAACCAGCAGGTGTGTCAGGACATGCACAGCACAGACCTGGCCAGCAGAAAAAAAACAAGCCCACTTTCAAGGAGAATATTTAAAATTTTCACATAAAGTATTAATTCATCAAACTCAAGTTTTCTGAAGGCAAAAGTTTTACCAATACTTTTGACATTACATCTTTGGTGTAAAGCGTTGGCTACCACCAGAACACGGCAGCAGGAGCAGCAGTGGGGACCAGGAGGCTTCCTGCACCTGCTGACATAGAACTGTGTGATCAGAATTAGCCATAACCTGCTGTAAAACCCCAGACATCGTCCAACTGTAAGTGAAGTCATCTTCACTCCTCTGGGCTCCTGGAAGCATCTGTCCAAATGCTTCTTGGAATGGATGCCCATCAGCAGCGAGTTCAACGGCACTGAGAGCAGCCCTGGGGAGAAGGGCCTGGGGGTGCTGGACATGGCCCAGCCCAGACACCCCCGTGCCCTGGGCTGATCCTACAGCGTGGGCAGCAGGGCAGGGGGGATTGTGCAGGGAGACCCCCCTGCAGAGCTGCCTCCAGCTTTGGGAAACAACAGCAGAAGGACATGGAGCTGTGGAATCAGGTCCAGAGGACGGTCACAAAGACAGCCACAGGGCTGGAGCACCTCTTCTACAAGGGAAGGCTGAGAGAGTAAGGGTTGTTGAGCCTGGAGAAGAGAATGTGCCAGGGAGACCTTAGAGCCCCTTCCAGTGTCTCAAGGGGCTTACAAGAAAGACAGGGACAGATTTTTTAGCATGGCCTGTAGTGACAGAACTAGGGATGATGGTTTTAAACTAAAAGAGGGCAGATTCAGACAAGATATAAGCAAAAAACTTTTCACAGTGAGGGTGGTGAGGCCCTGGCACAGACTGCCCAGAGAAGCTGCGGCTGCCCCCTCCCTGGAAGTGTTCAAGGTCAGGTTGGATGAGGCTTAGAGCAACCTGGGATAGTGGAAGGTGTCCCTGCCCATAGTTGGATTGGATGACCTTTAAAGGTCCTTTCCAACCCAAACTATGCTGTGGCTCTGTGATTGTACCTCTTGTGTATCTGGTGGCACGTCCTCACACTGTGCAGCTGAGAGATGAAGCAGGGCTGGCCCCTACCCAGGCCACCCCAGCTCAGCAGCTGTGGTTGTCCCTGGAGCCACCTGCCAGGCAGGTGCAGGTCCAGGAGAACAGCAGGTTCTCACACAGCCAGGGAGGGGATCACCTAACAGCCAGGTCAGGGGAGGGAGGCGAGGGTGCAAGGGGTGGTGTTTGCTCCTCCAGGTGTGACTCCTGCCAGGACACTACCACAGGGTGAGCACGTCCCTAGCTACCCAGGAAGGCAGAAGAAAATCAAGCCTGTGGCTCTGAGCTGCACCAGAAGACACTTCTGGCACAACCGGCACCTCTGCAGCAAAGATTTTGAAGGTCAGCCAGGCCCGACAAGACCTGAGGACAGAACAGAAACTCACCTGTTTTCCACACAGCACCCTCTAAAGATGTTCTTGGAGACACGGCTAGGGAGACAGCTGAGCACATACAAATGTTTGATGTTGGCTGTGCACATACAAACAACATATCCCATGCAAAAAGAAAATTAAGAAAAGAAAATGCAAAGCCCCGCTATGGCTGTCCCATCTCACAAGCCTGCTGTGTTTGGCTGGTTTCTGAGGAGAGGAGCTGCACTCACGTGGCTGCTGCTGAGCGAGGGTCACGGGCCCGGCTGGGGCTCATCCTGCTGCCCACGGTGGGTCTGGAGCAGGGTCCTCCCCACGGCCACGAGCATCCCTGCGTGCCACGGGGTCAGTCCCCTGCCCCTCACAGCAGCACCCCAGGAAGCACCCCCACGGCACGGGTGACACTGTGTGACACTGCCAGACGTCACTAATGGGATTGAGATCCGTGCAGCCCGGTTTATCCCCCAGGCTCTCATGTCAGCTGCTGTCTGATCACCCCCAAGGCCTCAGGAGGAAACACTGCAGCACTGAGGGGAGTGCGAGCAGCTCCTCTGACCTTCCCTGGTCAGAGGCACAGAACCTGTGCTGCACCAGAAGCCTGTGATGTTCAGCACTTCTACATAATATCAGGCAAGGAGTAACCACCAGTACCACACCTCAGAAAAAAAAACAAACCAAAAAAAGCACTGTTGCTTTTTAACACCGTTGGGGAAACCCAGGTTTTCACCTACTGTCAGGAAAAAAAAAATAAAATTGAAGAAAAGAAAACAAACAAGAAAACAAAACCCAAACAAACAAAAAAGCCCCCCACCAATAAGAAAACTTTCCAGCTGCTGTAAGTGAAAAATAACCTGCAGGAGAATTTAGCATTTGTCAACCCAGGGAAGGCAGGAGAGATTCTCTTCTGTACTTGCACATCCCTCAGCTGGCAATGGCAAGGTTTTACACAGACACAGTCTGGCTCCAAAAGAGCAAAGTTAGTTTTAAAATATGAAATTCTGGGCAGAGCATGAGAAGACTTCAGGCGCCAAATAAAAATGGTTTCAGCAAAGGCCATATATCCTTGACAGGCTCGGGGCATGAGGGGAGAGGCAAGAATAGCTCTGTGCATGGTGCATTACACACAAACCAAAGGAAATGATAAACAGAACGTTCAAGGTGGAAAGGAGGAAAATCAATACTTCCCTCCTGAATAGCTTTCACTCCTAAAAATAGACTCCTGTGGAAGTGCATGAAGACTTTCCTCCCTTCAGCTCCGTCTCCCAGGACAAGAGCTTCCAGGAGAGAAGGAATGTTTCCCTCTGCTTTCCTGACTTGCAACTCCTTTTCACAGTGAATGAAAATGCTGCCTGCAAGCCCGTGGCCGGATCCTCCTCCCCAGCCCGTTTGCACAACACCACAGAACCAAGCAGCTCACCCTCTAAGAAACACTTTCATGCCATTGGCAAATTGCATGGCAGGGCAAAAAAAGAAAAAAAAAAAAAAGGTGTGCAGACCTTCACACATTGTCCCTGACCTCTGTGTCCTGGGGCAGGTCTGGAATCAACCAACGTGCCTGTGGAGTGCAGCACTCTGGAGTATTGCCAGTGCCTTCCTGGGACTGTTTGTGCAGCAGAAAATCCAAGATCAGGGCTGGCACCACAACAGGTTCCTCCACACCTGTCCGTACAGGTGATCTCTATGTGTGTCTTGGATTTTACTGAGCACAAGGGCTGGGAAACAACTTTGGCTTGGCCTTTTGGCAAATGTCAACAGAAGAAGAATAAAACAAAAGGGAGAATATATGCACTTAAAAGAATGTCATGCCACATACAGAGACATTTCACAAGAGCTCCAGAGGTTTTCTCCAGCTTCAGAAACACCTGGCTTTCCACAAGGACAGAGCCCAGAGCACTGAACAGCATCAAGGCACTGTTTGCCAGCACATTGCTCAGCAAAAATTCAGAGGGCAATTTACTAAACCTTAGAGGAGTGAAACTCAGGATCAGTAAAATCCAGGACAGCACCACATGTGTAGATGTGCCATCTGCCTGCTCCTGACAGCTGAATCAGGGAGGCAGAGAGGCCAGGGGGCTGGGCACAGTTTGGTTTGCTGTGTCCTGCAATCACTCACATGTGTCTTTGCCTTGGCCTTTCCACCCTTCTGGTCCCAGAGGTTTCTCGTCAGTCTTGCCAGAGCTGCATGGACCACTTCACAGACAGGGAATGGGTAAGGGTGGGGTGCCTCCCTAGGCAATGTCAGCTGGAATTTATGCAGGGAAAATCAAATGCTGCCAGCAGACATCCAGAATTCTATTATTTTCCAGCTTAGATTTTTCTCAGGTTGTACAACAGCTCTCTGAACATCTCCCTCTCTGCCTTGCTATGGAGAACCCTGTATGGGAGTGGGAACAGCACCACAGAAAGGGATAAAGGAAATCATGGAATTGTAGAATCAGATGAGTTGGAAAGGACCTCTGAGATCATGAAGTCCAACCCTCGATCCACTATCACCACAGTTACCAGACTATGGCACTAAAGGCCACATCCAGTCTCTTCTCAAATACCTCCAGGGACAGAGAATCCACCCCCTCCCTGGGCAGCCCATGCCAGTGCCTGATTATGGTTCACTGAGAACCTCCTATCCAACATTAGTGCCATTTCCACCTCTAATTCTGCAGATTCTCCTGGGCCAGCGAGCCTGCTCTTCTGGGACAAGGCCTCCATGACTAATGGAGTTCCTAATATTTCCAATCTTACAGTCTCTTTGGACCACTCAGCCTCATCTCACACATCCCACTAGCAAGTTAAGTCTCCCCCAAATCTGGCTGGAAGCAGATACTTCAGGTATTTTCCCACAGCTGTGGCAAACCCCCCTGCAACCAGGAGACACAGAGAGGCTGTGAGAGTGTCAGAAAAACGCTCGGGAGGTGGAGATCAGCAGGCACCCCATAGCAGGTACCTGGGCGGGAGCCGGCAGGTGTGTTTGCAGTGGTTGGAGAGCCACACGAGCACACACAGAGGGGGCAAACCGGGCGCTTTGGGAAGCGGCACAGATCTCTACTGCCCCGGAGCTGAGGTGCAGCCCTGACCCGTCCGCTGTCCTTCGGAGCTCCCCCGCTGCCCCGCGGGGATGGAGGCGCTCACAGTGGTCCCCCTGACACCCGCACGTCAAAGTGACTCTGCCTCCCGCCTGCTTCAGCTCGGGCGAAACGTCTCACGCAACATTTTCGCCATTAAGGTTAATAAACCAAAATCACTGGCTGTGAATCTCACAGCCGAGAGCTTTGGGGCGTTTCGCTCGCTTCTTTTGTTGTTGGGGGGAGCGGGATAACGCGCGTATGGCTTCCTCGCACCAAAAAGGAAAGTCGCCCACGCGTTTGGTGCAAAATCGGGCAGAAACCGCTAAACCATCGCCCCAGCGCGAAGAGAGGCGCACGGACCCCGTGTCCCCGCACCAGAGACACCCGGTGGGAGCGGGACGGGCGGCGGCACCGGCGGCACCTCCCGCAGCCCGGACCGACGGCACCCGGCGGGACCCGACCCTCTGGAGGAGCCCCGCGACCACCCCGCTCCTCGGAGGGCGGGGGGACCCCACGCTGCCCCCCCAGCGATCCCGTTACCTGCTGCCGGGAGCGGAGCGCGGCCACCACCGGGGCAGCGGGCGAATCTCATCGGACACGGCCCCGGGACCCCGCCCTGGGACCCGCCCCGGACCCCGCCCCCGGGACCCCGCACGCCCGGTGGTCCCGCCCCCGGAGACCCGCACCCGCAGCGTCCGGATCGTCTGGAGCGTCCGGATCGTCCGGCTGGATCGGCACCGGGATCGGTCCGGGTGCTGCCCCACGGGCACGCACGACCTCGCTGGACAGACAGACTCCCCCTCGGGACAGCGCTGCAAGTGGGGCTGGAGGAGGGGCAGGACAGCCAGACCTGACTCAGCGCCGGGCACTGCCGGACGAGAATCCCAATAGGAATGCTGATCCTGTGCCCCGGCCCTTTCACCGCCTCCCCCCTCAGTCTCCCCACGTTTGCTCTCACCAAACCCCCTCGATGCCCACATTTCCCTGCAACAACCCTTGTGCAATCCCGGAACGCTCTCTCCTGCGCCCCGCAGTGTGTCCCGTGTTGATGGTCCCAAGGGTGAGCAGGTGTTGACCCCTTTCCGACAGGTTTCACACCTGGATTGCGGGGCTGAGTGTCTCCTGGGACAGCCCTGGAAGGGATATACGTTCCTCTGAGTCCCTAATTTGTGCTCCTAATCGCCTCTGTTCCCCTGGGCTGCCCCGGGGCCGGGAGAGTGCCTGGGACAGGCTGGTGGGAGCAGTCAGGGCAGGTGCTATTTGGGTTTCCCACCGTGTCCCCCCGGGTGTGCAGAGCAGTGTTCACCGCGAAACACGGCGCAGGGGGCTCGATGGTGCCAAGGACACCGACAGCGGGATCCTCCCCGGCACGGCGCGACCGGCACTGGGGACACTGGAACCCACATCCTCCGCGTCAGCTCTCCCTCCTCCGCCAGCACCTGCCCTTGCTGTGAAGGTGCCCTGCCCGGTGTCTGACCTTCCCCTCGGCCGCCGCAGCGCTGCTTTTAGCAGAGGGCTGGGCAGGACACACGGGCTCGCCCACGGAAAAGCATCGATCCGCTCTGGTTTGTGCCTCCCCAGCTTCGCCCCTCTGGTACCTCGCAGCATTTCTGCACTGCGGGTTCTCCACTGCCTGGGCTGCTCTCTGTGCCCCTTTTCCAGGACTGTTCCTCTCCCCAGAAGAGCTCAACCACAGAAAATAGGGTTATTTTTCTTCACTTCTGATGTAGAAGCTGTACTTGTCTGGCACTGGTCAGTACTACCCTGTACACTGAAACTGACAAAATAATGAGGTTGGGACCTGACATCTGAAATTAATATAACATTAAACAGTGCCCAGAAAAAGGTTTTGCATCAGTTGCTGACTCATGCATCTTCCCTGGGCAACTTGCATCGCATCTCCCTTCCCCCTTTGCCCCTGGGTGATGTTTTCAAAGCATTCCACATAGGAAGCAGAAGCTTAATTAAAAAAAGAAATAAAGCTCTAGTTCTCTTTCTTGGGGATGAAGAGTGGTAGCCACTAATGAGACACATCAGAGCTCCATGCTGACCTACAAAACGTGAGATTTGGACCTATGTGGGGTGGACCCAAGCAAGTGCTTTTCTTATCTTTGACTATTCTCAGTTCCAGAAGCCTGGGATACAATTCTCCAGAAAGCTATGGGACATTTTGTCTCTGAACAGCATTTGTCATTGCTCACATGTGGATCATGTCACAGCTGACTTATGAAAGCCTTCTGTCCCAGGAAACATTTCGGAACTACTTGGAAGCTTGCAGCTTGTGGCTGCTTGCATGCCAAGGCGTGTCTGTGGAGGATGAAACCTCTGGGAGCTCGTCCCAGTCGTGAGCTGAGCCTGTGAACCCACCTACCTGCATGTCCTATGATCTGGATAACGGCTCTGGGATGGCCGGGACTAAGGACCCAGAAAAGCTTTGAAGAGATGCGGTTAAGATCTCATGAAGGATGAAACCCACCACATTTCACAGCAGAAAAACTAAACTTGGAGGATCAGTCAGCCCCTCTCTGAGCTCATGCAGGTTGCCAGGGCTGCCCAAAATGTCCGAGTGCCTCTGTGATGCAGGGCTTTGGTTGCAGGATCTGTGCAGGAACAGCTCCAGTTCCCAGGCACTCTGTGTGCCCTTCCACAGGCTTAAGACCTTCACCCTCCTCCACTCTGCTTTATGCTCTAATCCTACTTCTTAAACTGCCACAGACAAATGGTTCTGGTCCCCTTCACACAAAGGTCAGCACACTGAACCTGTTGCAGACCAGAGATGTTCAACCACCTGGTGCAGGGGCAGAGGTGCTATGGTTATAGGTCAGTGTTTTTGTGGGCTCACATTTCCTGTCCCTCCCTGTCCTGGATCACAGCTAAAGGGTGGCAAGTCTGAAATATTTGCCTTGAGGCCCTAATGTTGCTTTCCAGCATATTTTTTCACTTCCAGCTTAAGCTTTTGGGGCTGGTTTCTCCCCCTGAACATCTGCAGCAGTGTAGGGAGCTGACACAGAGGATGCAGCTCCACGAGCAGAAGGGCCACATTTGGCTTCTCCTAAGTGAAGAGGAAACAGCAGGAAGAACAACTTCTCCTTGGAGTGCCAGAGTGCTCCTCACTCTTGCGGGCCACAGCCACCAAAACCCAGCCCACAGGACTGGCTGAAGGGTGATAAAGTGACCTGGGGTGCTGGGGACACGCCTGGGATGGGGATGAGAATTGATGGGTGAATCCAAACCTGGCTTCACGAGCTGGCTGGGGAAGATTCCAGTGTGCCTGCTCCAGTAACAGTCCCTTTCAGTTCCAGCCCTCTCAGAGACCAGAGATCACAGCCCAGGAACACTGGTGAGGAAAAGCTCATCTGCACACACCAGCAGAGCCCCGAGCTGCAGGGGAACCACAGCAACATCCCCAGAGCCACCAGACCCTGCCCAGCACCTCCAGCCCCGGGGGTTCAGTCCCACAGGGATGGGGGACGTCCATCCTCTCCTGGGCACCCCACAGATGCAAGGTCACAGCCAGGGGTACAGGACACGCTGAAGGGCACAGGGAAAGAGTGTTTTGGGATTGCACAAGGCTCATTGGAGGATACCTGGGGGAGCAACTGAATGTGGGGAAACACAGGCATTGACAGGGTTTGGGGAGAGCAAATGTGGGGACACTGAGGGGAGAGGCAGTGGAAGGGCCAGGACACAGGGCCAGCATTCCTGTTGGGATGCTTGTCTGGCAGTGCCTGGCGCTGAGTCAGGGCTGTCTGTCCTGCCCCTCTTCCAGCCCCACTTCCAGCTCTGTGCATTTCCATGGTGGTTCCAGGACAGAAATGGGAGCAGAAACTGTTTGTGCTGGTTATGAGGGAATGCTCAGGGTGTCTGTGCTGCTGTGTGTGTCAAGGCACACACAGATGTGTACCTGGGTGCTTGTACTGGGTTGTATGGCCAGGTTTTGGTCCCAGGGACTAAAGGGGTGGTTTCTGTGAGGAGCTGCTGGAAGCTTCCCCAGTGTCCAGTGGGGCCAATGCTGTGAACCTTTGGGCTGGAACAGCAGGCCAGGCCCCACGGGAGCTGCCAGGGAGCTCCTGTTGGGAAGTGTCTGCGGGGGCATCCTCCTTCGTGAGGGATACCTGCCCCGCACCTCAGGAACCAGCCTAGGCTGGGCTCACCCAGGCACTCTGGGTTAGACACCTGTACCTGCCCCAGCAGCTGTGTCAGTGCTGGGCTCAGCTCACCCCTGGGCTCAGCTCACCCCTGCTCTGCACCACACAGGGTTTGGGGGAGCTGGCCCAGAGCTGCCAGGGCTGGGCAGCCACAGCCCTGGGCACCAGAGCCCAGCCGGGAGGGACTCAGGGCCTGTGCTGAGCTCTGTGCCCTGGGCTGCCGGGGAGCCTGGAGGCACCAGCCAGCCAGGAACGCCCTCCTGGTCCCGAGTGAGGGGCCCAGACCTCGGCACAGCCCGTCCAGTGGGGTTTGGGGGACTGCAGGAGGACAGGCTGGAACTCCTGGGTGGGGCTCTGAGAAAGGCTTTGTGTGCACAAAGCCATCAGTGGTGGGTCAGTCCTGACCCCTGCAAAGGGCTGAAAACACCAGCGAGGCAGGTGCCACCAGGGCTCCAGCAACACCTACCTGGCCTCTCCCCAGGGTTTCTGTGGAGCTTTCCCAGAGCCTCTGGAATGCCTTGGCTGTGCATCCGTGAGAAACATCCTGATCCACTTCCAGGAGTGGAGGTTCCTGGCGCTCCTCCAGACCTCACCAGTGCATGCAGAGGGGGCCAGGCCAGGCTGGTGCTGCCTTTCCCAGGGGGGAGGCATTCTGTCTGTCCAGCTGGTGGATGAGCCATCTCCACAACGTGGGAGCAGTCCTTGAGAAACGCCACAGGGCTGTGTGTGAAGGGCCACTCCACAGAACGTTTTTATTGAGGAGGACCAATCCACTGTGGTGAGTTCCTTTCCCTTAGGAACCTGCCTGAGGTCTCAGAAAGGGTGATTAGGGCAGTTATAATTTCTGAGTGCTATTTCCTGCCTGCCCTGTGCACCAGCTGTGTCTTACCCCAGTGCCAGACCTTCGTGGAGTGGGAGAACCTGTGGGGACACAAGTCCAAGTTTCCACCAGCACATCCCAGCTCAGGTGCCTGTGCAGCCCTGCCCACCAGCCCCTCTCCTCTGCACTCCCACCCTGCACACAGCCATGCCCCTGGCACCTGCAGGCTCCGTCCTGTGGACAGTGGAGCTCGTTTGCACCCAAATCTTGCAGTTTTCCAGAAAGATTCCACCCCCCACAGCAATGGCAAGAAAAAGACAGAGCCAAAGTTTCACGGTGGTTTTGCCCTTGGGGTGAGGAGGCAGCCAGGCTGTGCCTGCCCTTGGTCCCTGAAATGCACCTTGGACTTTAACTGGCTGGTATGTACAGTGAACTTGGAGGTTGGTTTGGACACCAAAGCAAGTCCTTATTCTCTGTCACCTTGTCAATCTTTTCTCAGGCAGAAAAAGCTGAAACTGTTTTTGAACAATAGGGAGCTGCCAAAGGCATCACACCCAGAAGAGGTAGTCACACCACCACACTGGGGAATTCAGCCCATTCACCTGGGTGTCCTGAGGCCTGCCAGGGAAAACAGCAGGAGTGATGTAACCCCATGGCCAAAACAGCTGTGGGTTAATGTTCCAGCAGTGGTGATCTCACACGGGGCTGTTTGGCTGCTTCCACCCCCGGCACTGGCCACAGCATTCATGTACCATGGCAATCCCTTCTCCCACCCCTCAACCCTTCTCCCAGTCTTTGTGCTTCCTTTGTCCATCCCTCCTGAAGGAACAATAGACTTAGAGCTACTTTTTTCCGATTGCTTTGTTTTGGTGTTTCTGACACTTTTACCTTGGTGTTATCTGGGCATTATGTGCTACAGCTGACAAAGAGGAACTCCTGGCCTTGCCCCAGGAGGTCCCACGGCTTCTCTCCAGCTACCCATGGAGTTTGGCCTCTCCTCACACCACTGTTCCATAACCACTTGGCAGATCCAGGTGTCCCTTGAAGAAACCTCTGCACTTTTTGTCAGCTTTTCATGCTGTTACCTGCCACACACAGGTGTTTGCCACGCAATGTCCTGCCAAGTTCTGCTCAGACACCTCGAAGCAGTGCCTGGCCAGTGGCTCATGGTCTGACTAAAGCTCCAGGGAATGGAAAGTAAAAGGCTCCTGTAATTATGGCACTGAATGGAACTAAAGACCTGCTATGAACTGTCCAAGCTTTGCACTTTGGAGGTTTGAGGGAATTCTGGAAAACTGATACAAACATTTCAAGGACAGCTCAGGACATTGTCAAAACCCTAATCCAAAGCCTTCTGTCCCTCAACAATCACTCCACACTTGAAGTCTCCACCTCTCCAATGGGAACATCTCCCACAGGCAATGTTTCTCATCCCCTCATCTCAAACAGGGACAAGGACAACGAGGTGGCTCCAAATGTTGTGGCAACACCTTCCCAGCCTGTGTCATGGCAGAGCCCTCCCCTGTTGTCTCCCCCCTGCTCCATCCCTTCTTAACACTGGGTCGTGTTTGGCTCGGCTTTGCCCAGACATGCCCTCGTTCCTTCACCTCCTCCCAGCAATGCCTGGGGAAACAGCCTTGCTGCTGCTGCTGGATCGTTGGAGGACCAGCGACTGTGGAATGTGGGAAGAAACTTCTTGTTTCTCTGCCAGGATGGAATCAGGACCTGCCAATCTGTTCCTGCCTGCCAAGACCGGAGAGAGCCGCTCTGCAGAATGAAACCTGGAATGACTAATGAGGTTTCCTGGACCTGGCAGAGGCAGGAGTTTGTGTCAGCAGGGGATTCGGGCAGCTGTGCTTGTTTTCCCCCGGGGCTCACTGGAAAGTTCTCAGGAGGGCAGCCCCACATCTTCTAAGAGCAGGACAGGTTCCCTTTGTTTGCAGCAGGGACGGGGATTGAACGTCCTGTGACTGTGCCGGGTGTGGGAGGTTTGGGAACCCTCCTCCTTGGCCACCCGGGTCCAAGCCAGGGAGGGATCTGAGCCAGGAGCGCTCAATTAGCCCTGTAATCACCAGCACAATGAGAGCAGCTGCTCTGTAATTGCCTCTGCCTCAGGCCACGGGCAGCTTAGCTGGGAGAAATCCCCTTTTTTGTTATTATCTGGAGGGCTGTGAAGCCTAGCTGTGTTGTGGGGTGGTGGTGGGAGCTCTGCCTGCCCCCCTTGCCCCTCTCCAGGCACCCGCAGTGTCCACCTCGGGCAGCATTCCTGGTGCTCTGAGCACTGCAAGATGTGGGGTGTGTAAAAATTCCCTTTAGAGACCATGGTTTCTAACCTTTGATCTTTGTAAATTTCACGCCTCCAGAAAGGAGATTTAATCCATGGATCAGAGAGCAGCCTACGAGCTCTGAGTGATGTCCAGGTGTTGGAAACACAGATTCCTGATCGGTGGAATTGCCTTGTTAGGGGTTCAGGGCTGGACACATCTCAATGATCTCAGCCCTGGGGGAGGGTATCACATCTTGGGAGCAAGGATTTCCACTGACAGTGGGCACAGGGAGTTTATGGGCCACAAGGACATCTGGCAAAACCCCAAAGATGAGGAGGAAACTAATAAAGACAGCTCAGAACCGGGCTGAATCAGCTCTCACTGGGTACAAGGTGACTCCAGCAGGGGCAGATCGTGACCCACAACACCAAACCCTCCTGCCCGACCCAAAAAGAGAAGGACTGAGCACAGGTAGTGGGAGAACCAGTAGCCAATACAGTACTAATTAACAAGAGAACTATGTAACTTGTAGCCGGTGAACATTAAAGCCTTTGCTTGCTAAAATGTGTAAATAGTAACACAATAGTAAAAATAGTCACTGTGGTGTGTTTGTGGAACACACCGAGCACCCAGGGCTTGCTCAGTGCTGAAATGAACACTCAGTGTCTCTCTCCAGGGTGTAACTGATGGCTTGTTGCACAGCAAGTAACGAACCCGTTTTTGTGGACAGCAGGGGGGCTGGCGTGTGCAGTTCCCTGGGGAAGCTGCTGGCCTGGACCAGCTCCGACCCCAAAAAAGGGCACAGTTAAGGTCAGCATTTGGCCATCTGAGATGAGGGGTCTGGAGCATCTCCCCGGTGAGCAGAGAGGGTGGGAGCTGGGCCTGGCCAGTCTGGAGAAGAGAAGGCTAAGAAGGCATCCCATTGATCCACACCAATATCCCCAGGGGCTGTCAGAGGATGATCCCACACTCTTTTTGGTGGTGCCCAGTGACAGGATGAGGAGCAAGAGCCATAAACTCAAACACAGGTTCCCCTTGGCCATGAGGCAGGACTTCTTTTCATGGAGGTGACAGAGCCAGAACCACTGCTCAGGGAGGGTGTGGAGCTCACCCCAGACCCACAGAACACGATTCTGTGTCACCTGCTCCAGCCTTTCCCGAGGCTTCAAGGTGACAAAGGTCAACCACCGAAGCAGCTCCTTTCCCAAGGAAACCGTTCCGTAGTCCGGATTTCCCAGGCTCGGGGGCTCCGGGACCCCCCCGGGATCGGGACCCGCCGGGGCGGGGATCTCCCGGACCGGGATCCCGCGGGATCGGGACCCGCCGGGGAGGGGATCTCCCGGACCGGGATCCCGCGGGATTGGGACCCGCCGGGGCGGGGATCTCCCGGACCGGGATCCCGCGGGATCGGGACCCGCCGGGGAGGGGAATCTCCCGGACCGGGATCCCGCGGGATCGGGACGCTCCGGACCGGGATCCCCGCCGGGCTGGGCACGCCCCGGGCGCTCCACGTGGGGCGGAAGTGGCGTCAGCGCTGCAAGCGCGCGCGGCCGGGCCTGGTCACGCGCTTCCGCGGCCGGGATCGGGGCCGGGATCGGGACCGGGATCGGGATCGGGTCCGGGATGTTCCGCATCGAGGGGCTCGGGCCCAAGATGGACCCCGAGGAGCTGCGGCGGAAAATGCGCCGGGACGTGCTCGCCTCTGTCCGCAACTTCCTCATCTACGTCGCGCTGCTGCGGATCAGTGAGTGACGGGATGGGACCGGCATGTCCCCGCGCTCCCTCTGGGATGTCCCTGCTCCCCCTCCGGGATGTCCCGGTCCGGCATGTCCCTGCTCCCCCTCCGGGATGTCCCCGCTCCCCCTCCGGGATGTCCCGGTCCGGGGTGTCCCCGCACCCCCTCCGGGATGTCCCGGTCCGGGGTGTCCCTGCTCCCCCTCTGGGATGTCCCGGCGTGTCCCGGTCCGGGGTGTCCCCGCGCCCCTCCTGACCCGGGCCGTGTCCCGTGTTTTTCCCTCCCCAGCGCCGTTCATCCTGAAGAAGCTGGACAGCATCTGACCCCGGGGAGCCGGCCCCGCAGCTGCTCCCCCCGTGCCAGGGCCGGTGCCGGCGGGACCCGGACAGCCCGGCATTCCCAGGATGCGGCCGGAGGAGGGGCAGGTGCCTGCTGTCCGTGCGGGTGAATGCGGGGCACAGAGGGGGCCCTGCCGCGATCCCGCAGCGTTCCCCGTCCCCGGGACGTGCCCCGTGCTGGCAGGGACCCCGCGCCGGGACCGCCTGTGCTGGGCCTGCCCCCCTCTCCCCGCCCTGTGTCACACCCCGTCCCCGCCCAGCCCAGCGCACAGCACTTTGTTCTGAATAAACGGGAGAGCAGCTGTGTCACAGGGCCCTGGTCGCGCTGTGTTTATTTACAATAACCATCGGGCATGGAGATACCACGGGGGAGGGTGTGGGATTATATCCCTGGCTGTGCCTGGAGCTCACTCACTGCTCCTTTGATCCGCCCTGCGTGGAGGGAGGGCAGAGGGTGTCCAGGTGGGCATGTTTTCCAGGTGGGTGGGGCAGAGCAATCCAGGGGGGAAGGGCAGCTTGGCCTGTGGCAGCTCCCCCTGCCAGCAGAACCTCTGGGGTCTGTCCCTCGGGTCACAGTCCTGAGTGCCTGTCCCCTGTGGGTGTTGCAAGGGCAGCTCAGGCTTGGAAACAGTGTCCCTTTGGGAGTGTAACCAAGACACTTGGACACTTCCTACCTGGAGCCTCATGTGCCCACTGCACCCAGGGGAGTTGCCACCTGTGAGTGGCTCTGGATTCCAGTGGGTTTGAAATCAGGGGTGTTTCTGAGCTCAGGTTGTGCTGTAGGTACCTATTCAGGGGTGACCTGATGGCTGCTGAACCCAGGAGGCTTTTCCTCCTCCTGGGTCTTAGTAGGGGAATTTTCTGTCTGCTCTGGCCCAGGGACCTCCATCCCACACTCCAGGTCCATGTCCTGGTGCTGGGGACAGTCCTGACTCTGTCAGACTCTGGTGGACTTGGTGTGAGCCCATTCCAGGCTGGCCCCGGGGAAAAGATGCAGAACAAAGGTGTTCCCACATCCAGATGTGCCTGTGTCCACATGGGATCTCCAGGCACTCTGAGAGCAGCTGCTGCTGTGCCTTGGAATTTTCTGAAATGATCTTACCAACACAATTCCTGTGCTCCCAGCACTAACTAGGCATCTCTTCACTAATTCTTCCCACTTTCACCTCAAGTTTGGGTGTCCTGATCTTACAAGGCATTGGGTTTGTTGATGAGGGGCTCTTTCCAGGGTGGGCTCTGTCATTCCCAGGGGTTGTGTGTCACACTGTGCCCCTCAGCAGCTCTGTGATTCCTCCACTCCTGTGCTGGGGTGCTCAACACTTGGAGCTCCAAGGGGACGGTGTGTGCTTTCCCAAAACTTTAGGGAACAAGGAATGCACAGGGGGAAGGAGACCCTTGTCCTGCCATTAGTGTGTGGTGTCCTGAGGGAGACACGGCTGGGCTGGGCAGCCTCTGCACCTGGAAAGACACGGAAAGCTCCAGGAGAGACCGGAGCAGTGCCTGGACACGAGCCCAGGTGTGCCCAGGTGAGCAGGAAGGCCAGTGGCCCTGGTTTGTATCAGAAATGGTGTGTCACAGCCCCAGGGCAGTCCTGTCCCTGTGCTGGCACTGCTGAGGGCCCCTGTCCTGTGTTTGGGTCTGGGCCCCTCAGACAAGAACACGGAGGGGCTGGAGCGTGGGCAGGGACGGGAACGGAGCTGGGAAGGGGCTGGAGCAGCAGGAGAGGCTGAGGGAGCTGGGGGGGCTCAGCCTGGAGAAAAGGAGGCTCAGGGGGGACCTTCTGGCTCTGCAATCCCTGACAGGAGGGGGGAGCCGGGGGGGGTCGGACTCTGGTCCCAGGGAACAGGGACAGGAGGAGAGGGAACGGCCTCCAGCTGTGCCAGGGGAGGGGCAGGTGGGACATCAGGTGGAATTTGTCCCTGGAAAAGGGTGGTCAGGCCGTGGCAGGGGCTGCCCAGGGAGGTTTGGAGTGCCCAGCCCTGGAGGTGTCCAAGGCAGGCCTGGCCGTGGCACTCAGTGCTCTGGGCTGGGGCACAGGGTGGGGATGGGGCACAGGGGGGACTTGATCGTGGGGGTTTTTCCACCCCAAATGACTCTGGGGAGGGCATAGGGGAAGGGGCCCCCACCCCACCTCAGGCCCCCAGCACAGCTGTGGTGTCACGGTGGCAACTGGGATTTACTAGGATTGGACTCTGGGTCCTACAGAATTACCATGGAGTCCTGGATCACACTCACAGCCCTGGAGAGGGCACTGGGCCATACTGGAACGTCTGGGCTCTATTGGGAGCAATAGTGGAAGAAATGATTGCAAAAATGGGGAAAAATGCATGAAAAAACAAGGGAAAGGGGGGGAAATCGGGCACAAAGGGGGAAGAAGTGGGAAGAAAACCAAGGAAATTGGGGAAAAGGCAGAGTAATGTGGTCAATTGGGGTAGAAAACAGTGGTATGTTGCCCTGGCTTGCCCATCACCATCCCAGTATGGATCCAGTGCTTCCCATATAGCACCAGTGCTCCCAGTAAAATTCCAGTCTGAGCCACAGCTTCTCAAGTAGGCCAGTATGGCCCCTACACTCCCACTATGGACCCAGCACTCCCAGTACAACACCAGCACAACCTACATTTATACCAAGTTCCTGATATGATCCCCAGTGTTCCCAGTACGGAGCCAACCTCGGGCTGCAGTTCTCCCAGTATGATCCCAGTAGTGGTCACAAGGCCTCAAGAACACTTCCAGAGTTTCCAGTATGTCCCCAGACATGGGTCCTGGGGCCCCAGGTACAGCTCCAGTGCAGACCCAAGGTTCCCAGGGCCCTCCCAGCACAGACCAGAGCTGCCCCAATGCCCTCAGGGTGCTCCCAGTGCGGCCCCCAGCACTGCCAGTACAGCCCCACAAACCCTTTTTGCTTTGCCCCATTCTAGCACCTCCTTGGGCACCTCAAACCCTCTGAATTCCCCCCAAAAACAACATCACCATCCTGCCATCGCCTTTATTGGTGGGTGGGCGTGGGGGGTCACAGGATCAGGCCCCCCCCAGTGAACTCCATTCGCTGCCGAGAGAAGGGAGAGAGCAAAGGGGTGAGTGAGGGGACTGGGACCCCTGGGGGATCCCAGGACCCCTTTCCCTGGGGGTCCCAGGACCCCTTTCCCTGGGGGGCCCAGGACCCCTTTCCCTGGGGGATCCCAGGACCCCTGCTGTCCTGTGGGGACCCCCAGCCCCCCACCCCAGGGGACCCGTGCCCACCTGCGGGGGGGTGACGAAAGCCAGCCAGTCCGAGGGGCGGGTGGGCAGCAGCCCCATGGCCTGGCACTTGTAGAGGGCCAGTGCCAGCCCCAGCCCGTTGCCCACCAGGAACACCAGCCCCTGCAGCGCCCGCCGGCTCGAGCTCTCCAGGGCCTTCAGGGCTGGGGGGACACAGGGGGTCAGGGGCTGCTGACCTGGACAGGGGGCTATCACGGACTGT
The DNA here is from genome assembly GCF_022539395.1 of Myiozetetes cayanensis. Taxonomy (NCBI): domain Eukaryota; kingdom Metazoa; phylum Chordata; class Aves; order Passeriformes; family Tyrannidae; genus Myiozetetes; species Myiozetetes cayanensis. The sequence continues at coordinate 390,396 of NW_026087631.1, forward strand.
GAGGGGTGGGCAGCTGCTGCGGGGTGGGTGGGACTGACATGGGGGTGACTGTGAGGGGGCTGTGGAGGACACTCAGGGGTCCATGGGGACACCCAGGGGGGAAGGGGGCTGTAGGAGACACCTGGGGGGCTGGGGAGGACATCCAAGAGGCTGTGGGTGTCTGTGTGGACAGCCAGGGACAGACCTATGGGAGACACCTGTGACTGTCAGTGTGAATCCCCAAGGGTCCGTGGTGTCTGTGTGGACTCCCAGGGATGTCTGTGTGGTGGCTTTGGGGACTCCCAGGGGCCAGAGGTGTCTGTGTGTGCCCCCCATGGTGTCCGTGTGTCCGTGGATGGCTGTGTGTCTGTGGGTGTCCATGTGTCCTCCCGGGGCCCGTGGCCCCCCATGGGGGCTGTACTCACTGGCAGACAGGGACATGAGGGCCTGGAGCGGGCGCCAGCCCATCATACAGACCATCATGGCCGGGAAGATGGAGATGGTGTTCCCAGCCATGTACATGATGAACAGGTTCATGGGGATCTGCTTCAGCGGCGCCAGCGCCACGTCCCAGCAGCGCTGCAACGACAGGGGGAGGACCCACGGTGACAACCCTCGGGGTGCAGGGGGGACACGGGGGACCAACCCCACGAGGTGTGGGGAGACCCAGGGCAGGGACCATCCCCCAGGGGGGACCTGAGATCTGGGGCACCGAGGAAACCATCCCCATGCAGGGCCAGAGTGTGGGGGACACAGAGACCCCCTCCCACGGGGGAGCCGGGATATGGGGGGAGCTGAGCCAGGGACCCCCCCGGGAAATCTGGGGCGGGGGGGACCGGGATGAGGGGGAGACCCGGCCAGAGACCACCCCTCATGGGCCAGGGAGCACTGCCCGTGAGGGCCCCGGGGCTGAGGACACTGAGTGGCCACCCCCCGGGAGGGCGGGATTGGGGGCCCCCGGTGCCGGGCCGCCCCGCAAGAGGTCCCGAGGCGCCCCCGTCCCACCTTCTCCATGAGGATCTTGTCGCTCTCGTGGACGCCGCCCTCCCCCAGCTGCCGGTCGGCGAACCCGAGCGGGCCGCGGCCCTCGGCGGCGCCGCGGGGCCTAAGGGCACAGGGCGGGCTGAGCGGGGGTGCCGGCCCCTCCTGTCCCTCACCGCCCCCGCCCTCGCCACCCCGTGCCCCCCCGCCCTCACCGGCCCCCGAGCCCCACCGTGCCCCCTGCCCTCGCCGCCCCCGCCCTCGCCCCACTGCGCCCCCGTCCTCCGGCCTCCCCGAGCCCCCCGTGCCCTCTGTCCCTCACTCGGCCCCCTGTCCTCACCGGCCCCCGTCCCTCACCGGCCCCCCGTCCCTCACCGGCCCCGTCCCTCACCGGCCCCCCCTGTCCCTCACCGGCCCCCCGTCCCTCACCGGCCCCCCTGTCCCTCACCGGCCCCCCCCGTCCCTCACCGGCCCCCCCCGTCCCTCACCGGCCGCCCGGGGCCGCCCCCAGGTCCAGGGACCACTTGAAGCGGCGCCCCCGCACCGCCGCCGCCATGGCCAGTCACGTGTGCGGCCACGTGAGCGTCACGTGCGCGGCGCGCGGGGCAGCCCGCCCTGCGTGCGTGTTTATCACGGCAAGGCCCCGCCACGGCTTCCTCGGATTTACTGCGGTCTGGTGGGGCGTTTTTTGGGTTTGGGTTTTTTTGGTGGGCTTTTCCCGTCGGTTTCTTTTTTACTATTTTTTTTTCTAAGCGGAGCTTTGGCATCCCCTCATTGCAACGCCGTGTGACATCATTTCCCACACCCCATTATGGCCCCCATCGGTAACTTTTATTGCATTTCCACATCCCTCACTATCTCCCCTTACCACCACCGTATCTCCCACACTGGATCCTCCACTGTCACCCTTACTATGCCCCAAACTTCGCCGTTACTACACCCCCAAACCCCTCGCTCCACCCTCTTATCATCCCCATTCCCCCACAAAATCCTACATTTCGCCCCCCCGCCCCGCGGCACATGGTGTCTCCCAGACACGTGACGCCTCCCGACCGCCCCATTGGCCGCGGCGCCGCCAGCCCCGCCCAGGAAGGTCCGACCCGTCCCTCAGCGGCGCCGCCATGCTGAGAAGGTCACGGTGGCAGCGAGCGCAGCGTGTCCGGTCTGAGCGGTACCGGCTCTGCCTGCTCCCTGTCCCGGTCTCAGCGGTACCGGCTCCGCCTGCTCCCTGTCCCGGTCTCAGCGGTACCGGCTCCGCCTGCTCCCTGTCCCGGTCTCAGCGGTACCGGCTCCGCCTGCTCCCTGTCCCGGTCTCAGCGGTACCGGCGCCGCCGTGTGGGAGTCCCAGTCTGAGCGGTACCGGCTCCGCCGTGTGGGAGTCCCGGTCTGAGCGGTACCGGCGCCGCTGCTCCCTGTCCCGGTCTCAGCGGTACCGGCTCCGCCGGGGGGGTGTCCGGTCTGAGCGGTACCGGCTCCGCTGCTCCCTGTCCCGGTCTCAGCGGTACCGGCTCCGCTGCTCCCTGTCCCGGTCTGAGCGGTACCGGCTCTGCCTGCTCCCTGTCCCGGTCTCAGCGGTACCGGCTCCGCTGCTCCCTGTCCCAGGTCTGGAGTGGATGGCTCCGCTGCCTCCTGTCCCGGTCTCAGCGGTACGGCCCGCGGGGGGTGTCCGGTCTCGAGCGGTACCGGCTCCGCTGCTCCCTGTCCCGGTCTCAGCGGTACCGGCTCCGCTGCTCCCTGTCCCGGTCTGAGTGGTACCGGCTCCGCTGCTCCCTGTCCCGGTCTGAGCGGTACCGGCTCCGCTGCTCCCTGTCCCGGTCTCAGCGGTACCGGCTCCGCCTGCTCCATGTCCCGGTCTGAGCGGTACCAGCGCCGCTGCTCCGTGTCCTGGTCTGAGCGGTACCGGCGCCGCTGCTCCGTGTCCCGGCACAGCACGTGTCCTGGCCGTGTCCCCGTGCGAGCTCTGCTCTGGGAGCTGTGTCAGGACAGGCGTTCCCAGGCATGTCCCCACTTTAGGGGCTCAGGACACGTGTCCTGGGCACGTCCCTGTCTGCCCCCCACCCCTGGGGGCCCCTGTGGCGCGGGATGAACTCCAGAGGCACAGGGGATACAGAAAGGTCCTTTACTGGGTGGGGGGTCCGGGCTGGCCCGGTCAGGATTTGGAGTACCGGCGGTGCAGGGAATCGCGGTAGAACTGGAAGATGGTGTCTGCGGCACGCTGGGCCGTGACCAGGCACTGCTGCATCTGCAGGGGAAATGGGGTGGGATGGGGGCCAGGCTCCCCCGAGGGGCTCCCACACCCCCAGACCCCGGGAGTCCCTCACCTCCTCCACGGAGCAGCTGCCCTTGGTGGTGGCCATCAGCACCTTCCTCTCGCTGCTGTCGATGGCGAAGGTGAGCACGGCGCGGGCCTCCTGCGGGACCAGGGCGTCAGGGGAGCTGGGGGGCACTCGCAGTGCCAGGCACTCCCCTGCTGGGCTCACCTGCTCCTGCTGGGCTCACCTGCTCCTGCCGTGCTGTGGGGTCGAGGGTGATGGTGCCATCGGGGCCGAGGGCACAGGTGACGCCGCAGAAGAGGGAGGAGAGGGGCAGCCCCGCGTCCAGCAGCCCCATGCAGGCGGCGTTCAGGCAGCACGACAGCAGCTGGGGCCACAGTCAAGGGACAGTGCACAGCTCCGGCCCCCGGCCCCAAACCCACGGTGTGAGCTGTTCCCAAACCCTCCAGCCAAAGGATACCCACAGTGTGAGCTGTTCCCCCAACACCCTCCGGCCAAGGATACCCACAGTGTGAGCTGTTCCCAAACCCTCCCACCAAAGGATACCCACAGTGTGAGCTGTTCCCCCACAGCCTCCCACCAAAGGATACCGATCCTGCGTCGCTGAGCACCTGCAGCACCAGTGTGATGGCTGTGCGTGGGTGCAGCACCCCCAGCACCACGGCCTCGCACGTCTGGCGCAGCTGCTGCTCCCGGCTCCGCTCCAGCACCCCTGCCAACGACACCACACACCCTGAGGCTGCTGCCTGACGGTGGCTCTGTGCTCCCAGCCTCCAGAGCAGGGGTTAAACACACAGATTAAAGAGCAGCCAGCGAGCTCTGGGTGATGTCCAGGTAACAGAAACACAAATTCCTGGTTGGTGGAACTGCCTTGTTAAGGTTTAGGGCTGGATGTGTCTCCCAGCCCTGAGGGAGGGTATCCAGCCTTGGGAGGAAGAATTTCCCCTGACAGTGGACACAGGGAACGCAGAATTTACGGCCCACAAGGACATCTGGCAGAAACCCCGAGATAAGAAAGGAACTAAGAAAGACAATTCAGCACCTGGGCTGAATCTGCACCCCCTGGATTCAGGGTGATTCCAGCACGGGCAGGCTGTGACCACCAACCCAAGAAACCCCCCCAACCCCAAAGGAGCATGGGACCAACTAGCATGAGAAGTGAGAGTCATTAACCAACAGAATAGTAATTAACAAGAGAACTGTGTAACCTGTAGCTGATGAACACTAATGCCTTTGTTTGCCAAAATGTGTATAAATACAGCGTATAAACAGTAGCAAGTCCTGGAGCTCGCTGTGCTGCATTTGGGGATTTGCTGCCCAGCAAACTGTGAATAAAGAGCTATAAATAACTCCAACACCTCGGCTCCCTGTTCTGGGGTAGGGCCGGGGGTCCCACCTGGCAGCCCCACCTTGGGGCGCAGCAGCACCTCCAGCGCCGCCCGGTCCGGCAGCTCCTTGCTGAGCTTCGCTTCGGCGGGGCCGTAGAGCCCGGCCAGGACCGAGGTCTCACCTGCGGACAGCGAGGGGATGGAAGGGAAGGGATGAGATGAGATGGGATGGGGAGGGGAGGGGAGCCCCCAGCGGGAGCCAGGAAGGGCTGGAAACGGGAGCCCCGGGGAGTGGAGCCCCTAGAGCCTGCAGAGCGGGCACCCCGGGAACGGGGGGAGACCCTGCGGGAAGGGCTGGAAAGGGGAAAAGGGGACCCCGGGAATGTGGCCCCCTGCAGGAAGGAGAGCCCCGAGGGGCAGCCCCAGGCGCTCGGCCCCACAGACCCTGCAGGAAGGCGGCCGAGCCGTCGGGCCGCGAGAGCAGCCCCTGCTCGCAGGAGAAGGGCCGCAGCCAGCACTGCCCGCCGGGCTCCGCCGCCTCCATCGGCTCCTCTTCCTCTCCTCTTCCTCTCCTCTTCCTGCGCCGCTTCCGCTTCCGGGCCGCGGTTCAGCGGCCAATCAGCGCCTCCTGTCGCGACTGGGCCCCGCCCCCGCGGCATCGCAGTCGTGCCGGCTGCTCCACGCGGGACACTGGGCTGGGGAGGGGAGCGGGGAGACCTTGAGGGTCTGTCACGGGGACAGAACGCGGGAGTCTGCCCGTGGCATCCCCTGGCACCCTGCACTTTTATTTGAACGTGTGGCACCCCGGGCAGTAACAGGGTGATTCCCGGGGATGCGGAGCCCACCGGCAGCAGCAGGATCTACCCCCATCCCTTGGGGTCTGGATGGGCTGAAGGGCGCTCTCCCTCCTGCAGCTGCTCCCCTTCAACCCTGTGATCCATTTGTTGATCCAGCCCACAAGCCCTTCCCAACCCAAACTCTGTCCCACTGTCAGGCTGTGCCTGCCTTTTTCCCTGTCCCAGCCCACATCCCACGTGTAGGCAGCTGCCCAGGCAATCCTTAAACCCCACACCCAGGCAGAGGCTGCTTCATCCTGGGGTGGAGCTGAGGACATCACAGGGTTTCTCTGCCCTCCTGGGGGCTCCTGCACCATTCCCAGGTCCCTGCTTGGAAAGGACTGATGACTTCCCATCATGGAAATGAAGATACGTCAGCAATGGATTGACTGAAGGGATCTGAAAGGGGATGGGAAGCTCAGCTGGCAAAACGAGACACAAGAATCTTTCTGCCCATGAGAGCTTTGGCATCACCACGGCTCCACTCAGGATTTCCCTGGGAGGTGGTGTTGGGGCACTGGGGGTGTGGGAGCCTCGAACAACAGGAAAAGGGCCTCGGGAGAAGGGGGAGGAAGCAGCACTCAGAGACTGTGTCAAGGAAATTTATTTCCTTTTCTTTTTCCTCCTCCTGGGCTGCGAGGACCTGTGGCGGTGAGGGGCCCTCCTCTTTCGGGGGTGCCGGTGCTGTCGGCGTTCATGGCCCCTGTCCTGGTTGGGAGTGGAGGGACCTGGAGCCTCCCCGGGCTCCTGGGCCGTGTCCTGGGGCTGTTCCTGCTCTGCAGGGACGGGCACAGATGGGGGGTGGCCAGAACTCCCAGGGGGAGCCTCTGGTGTGCTGAGCTGCTCCTCCAGGCCCAACCCCGCGGGGTCACAAGCGCCGGCCTGGCTGGGCCTGGGGGTGCCCCCCGGGCTGTGGGTGGGGGTGCCCCCGGGGCTGTGGGTGGGGGTGCCCCCCGGGCTGTGGGTGGGGGTGCCCCCCGGGCTGTGGGTGGGGGTGCCCCCGGGGCTGTGGGTGGGGGTGCCCCCGGGGCTGGCAGGGGATGTTCCCCCTGGCGAGGAGGAGCAGCTGGAGCTGGACGCAGAGCTCCCGGGCCGCTCCCTGGCAGGTCGGGAGCGCCGCAGCCGCCAGGCCTGGCCGCACTGGCTCAGGGTGACGCGGACCAGCCCGTGCACCAGCGGGGCCGTGTATTCCCCCAGGTAGCTCTGCAGCATCTGCGCCAGCGCGGCCCTGTCGGGGCCGTAGATGCAGAGCGCGGAGAGGGCGATGCTCTCCACCTCGCGGGCCTCCCACCAGCGCGGGCCGTGGATCGCCTCCAGGCTGTGCCGCAGCCACGGCCGCACCGGGTCCAGCAGGTGCTCCTGCCCGTGCAGCAGCTCGGCCCAGAGCTCGGGCGGCAGCGCCCCGGGGGGCTCGGCCGGGGCACCGCGGGGCCGGCGGGGCCGGGGGCAGGTCTCCACCAGGCGGAACTGAGCCCTGCGCGCCCCCGGCGAGCGGCCCGGCGGGCTGAGGATGCACTGCAGGAAATCGGCGTCGCCCAGCACGGAGAAGCGGGCGGCGATGACGGGGCTGCGGCAGCGGGGGCAGGCGGGGTCCGAGGCCGCGGCCCGCAGGAGGCAGCCCAGGCAGAACGCGTGTCCGCAGGGCACGGCCAGGCTGTCGCAGCACACGCGCTCGCACACCGGGCAGTCCCACTCGGTCTGCGTGGCCCGGCTCGCCCACCGCGCCGGGTCGGGCAGCGCCCGGGACGGGGCGATGCCCATGGCGGGCACCGGGGCGGGCCTGAGGGGCTGCTCCGACCCTGACGATTCTGTGGTGCTTCCGAAGGGTATCGGGCACTGCACGGCGGAACGGGACCGTGGTCAGAGGCTGCCCCGGGGCGGGGAGGATGCAACACCCAGGCCGCTCTGGGACACCCTCCCCGCTCCTCCTGGGCACCCCGTGAGGAGTTTCCCCACCACCTCACCTCCTCTGCCGCAAACACCCGCAGTGCCCAGCTGCCCAAACCAGGCAGGGCTAAGCAAACACAGGGAATGGCCCCGGAGGGGGCACTGAGCTGCCGACGGAGCCCCCGAGGCACCACCAGCACCGGGAGAAGCCTCGCTCGACCCTCCAGACCTCGCAACCTCACTCAGGAGTCCAGGCTCAAGCCACAGTGTCCCGGGCTCTGCGGGGCCCATCGGGGAAAGGGTGACATCACAACACCCCCCAGAGACGGGCCGCTTGGGGTGTCACCCTCTGCCAGCACATGATGTCACAACGGGACATCCCCCTCCCACCCCAGGCACATGGAATAGGGAGGAAAAAAAGGAATTACTGTTTCTTGTGTTTAACTTCTACATTTCTGTGCTGCTCTCCATCACCTGCATCCGTGTCCCTGTTCCTGTCCCGCTCTCCCGGGAGGCAGAGCGTGCTGGGAGCTGCCAGCACCGACGGCAGCACATCCACTGCACCAAACCCACCCCAGCCACACCCGGACACCGAGTGCGGGGTGGGCTCCAGCACGAGCCACGGGGGCTCCCCAGAGCCTGCCACGGCTGTTCAAATGCTCTGACCACAACAAAAAGGTCCATGTATCTTTACTTCGTGAGATGCTCCTAAATCACCCCTACCCAGAGGACAGACCTTCTTTCCCTGCCCCGTAACTGGGACAGTGCTGAGGGAACGGAAACGGACCCTGGAGAGAGGTAGGAGGGTGGGCTGCAGCACTGACACGGTCCCAGCACTGCACTCTGCCGCCCCTGGAGCTGAGGGGACGGTAACTGGGCACTCACCAGCACTGCAAGAAACTGGGGCTTCAAAGAGGACAATGCTCTCTTTGTGTGTGTGGTGTTTCACGTGAAACAGGTTTTACGTAATTACTGTGAGCTGTAATCACACAGCCCAGGCTCTGCCATCACAGGGTGTAATTTGCCAGGTGAGGACTGAATTTGGCCCTACCAAGGGCAAGGCCAATGGGAAACAGCTAATGTGAAAGTAACAGTTAATACCTGGTACTACAGTAAGGAAATCTGAAAAGACACAACAAAGAAGCTTGGGATTGTGCCTGGAAAACAAAAATAAGTATTTCCTGCCTTATTGTCACTTGCACAGCAGGTACCTCAGAAACAGCTCATCCAAAGCACCCTCGAGAGGAAGAACAGGGCTGATGGGCATCGACAACCAAAGACATTTTGACTTTGCAGCAATGAGCTGTAACAGAAATTTCTCTCTTCAAAATTAAACAACAGGTGTAGATAGAAAGACTACAGCTGTCCCTTAGGAGAGGACAAATCCAGACTCTTTAATAGCATTGACCCAAGGTCTGGGTGGATAAACATGTGTCTTCTCTTACTAAACTCTGGCTGTGAGCTATACAGAAATGCAAACATGTACCACACAGTCAAAGGCATTTGGTTACACTTTTTTCTTCACTCCTGAGGTATCACTATCCCCAGCACTGTACCAAACACAAAATCAGGCTTTGTCCCAGCACAAGTGCAACTTCAGGAGAAAAACTGCACTTTACACACTTTAAACTTCCTATAGAGTACAGCTTATGCTTGATTGTTTCATTTCCCCCTCCATAAGTTACAAAAATATCTTTCAACAAGGAATCCAAAATAAGCTATGGTACAACATATAAACTTACTTATAAAGACATAAAAATCTGAGTCAGAGTACTAAACAGTATTAATACAGCAGGATTTTTTTTTACATCATCACTATGGGACACCAAACTTTTTCTGTGCACATTTCAGCCTCCTATTTCATGAACGTACAAACTTCCGAACAGCAGGTTCTTCTGAAGGTATGAATTTCAACAAAACCTTCAAACGCTGACAACTTATGGCATGTGTACTCAGGAAACATGGTGTACAACTGCAAAGTAAATTAAAATGAGAAAAATAAAAATAAGTTAAGACTAACACTGCTGATCTACAGCCTCCTTCAGGCAGACTTCAGTCATTTATTACTCTCTTTTTATAGATGATTTTGTGGCTCAGGAGAGGCAGGAAGTTGCTTGTGATTTAGAGTTCAGCTCAGGGCTGATCCTGCACAGTGAGGAGGAAACTGAGGAGAGCTGTCTCGATGCTCACACAGCATGTTTAGACCTGGCTCCCAGCCCCGCTCTGTGGCTTAGGCAGCACTTTGGGGCAGGCCATGCTCTCTTCAGCCCAGGCCTTCGCAGCACCTCAGCTGGAAAGGCGGGGGGGGGTGCCTGGGGCTCAGTCACTGTCGAATTCCTCTATCGTCAGCTCCTCCTCCTCCATGATGGCCTGGGCTGCCACGGGCTGGGGCTGGCTGCCAGGCAGGTCACTGCCACTGCACTGGCTGGAGGGTAGCAGGAGCCCCTCGGGATCACTGGGGTCACTCTCGCCTGTCCCGCTGTTCCCTGGCTCCGCATCGGCACCGTCACCCTCCCCGCGGAACAGCTGTGGGGTCCCGGGGTCCTTGTCACTGAGAGCTTCCAGTTTTAACCTGTGAAATCATCAGTGCAGCACTGCATGACCACGGACAGACAGCTGCTGCCTCACGGGAGTTCACATGGGAAAGGCTGTCTGCCTTTGGATAAAACCTTACTCCTCACTCCCACCGAGACTGCTGCACGGAGTTATTTTAAGGGCTGTTTAGTAACACAGTTTAAATTAGGTTCAATTAGGATTCATGAAGGAAGCAAACACCTATATTTCTCTACACTCCCTTTGCGGCAGAGTAAGCAAATGGGGAAGGATGACAAGTGTTTTTAGCAGGAATTACCCCTCAGATCAGACCTTCAGTGACACAACCCCAACTTATTAATGCAGATACAACAAGTAATCAGTATCCAAAGGTACGGTGCAGTGACACTTAATGGCATAAAGAAGTTACAATTAATTTGACAAGTTACATTGTCACTCAGATGAGGGGGATTACAAAGAAATAGACCGCTTAGGGACACTCTCCTTCCTTAATTTTAATACAATTGTCAGGGAACAGGGTGGTTCCTGGAAATGCAGCTTGGAAACTCATAGTTAAAGTCAGCAGCATCACCAGTGACAAGTAGGAGATGCTTTGTTAGGTGCCTGAACAAACTCTGTCCTGGTAGGAGATGACAGAGTTTGTCTCACTCCAGCTGTGATCTGGATTCTTTACCAGAAACAGACCAATTAAAACTCTTAAATTCCAGAGATGCCAAAGCCATACAAACCTAACTGAGGCTCTACCATAGTAAATGATGTCTGTGATTGAGTGGGCTCATGAGAGTCACAACACAACATCTTGTGCCACATCACCTCATGAGCCCTACACAGTCTGTAAGGAGGGTACATTAAAAAAATAAACTCATTAAAATATTTTGTATTTCTACAGGGATACAACTGCTTCAAAGGAAGTTGGAACAATTCCCTGTTGTACTTTCCTTCTTGCACCTCCAACGTGCAGGTGAACACGGAATGTTGTACCAAACTTCCAGATTATCATTTTGTGACATGATAAACAACAGGCAAGATGCACTGAACTCTTTGCATCAATTCACTTTTATTCTCACATAAATGCTTTTGATAGTAAAGGAAGTATTTTGTTCAGATCATGTACTGGAGAAAGAGTGTCAGAAAGGACAGATCTAATATTTGATACAACAGAAAAGAAAGTTAAACAAGGATTAAAAGCAGGACTTCAGTAAATCACAGACAATTTACTGTGAAAGGGTTCCCTATGAAAGGGTTCTTCCTCTTAATATAGTAAAGTAAAGAAGCCTGACTTTCTTTAAGTATAGCCAAGACTTAATCTTACCTCCCAAAATGTCTTTTCAGTGGCAGCCTCCCCACGTCTTGGATAAAAGCAATCTGAGCTAAGAACAAAGAACCACCAGTATCATAGTGGGCAGATCATAATTAACATACAATTAAACATACTGGAAAACAAACATTTAATGTGCTAGTCAAGTATTCCTTCGTATATTTGAAACATTTTAGATACCAAAACACTGTACATGCATGTATGTAACTTTTTTCCCAATCTGTTACAGTTTACCACAATACTGACAGACTGCCTACACACCAGACCCTAAAAACCCCCTGACATTCATCCATTTCTGTTTATGACATAGTTGTTATTCCACAGCCTACAAAATTAATTCATCCTGATGGCAAGGCCTTAGTTAAGACATGAAGCTTTTTATTAGAAACAATTAACACAGCACAACTGACCTAGCTGACTGGACAGTAATTTTTGAATTATGTGAATCATAAGTAATTTTTTCTGCATGGCTATAGGATTACCTCAGATTTTACTTTTTTATGCACTATAAACTTGAATTTTGTTTATCTGGGAAAGGCTTTTTAAAGCCCTTTAAGTCTGGTCCTGGAAAGATATCAGTAAGCAACAAAGATCCAGTTATTTTTGCCCACTGGGTTTCCTCCCATAGATTTAAAATAAACCCTAAGCCTAGAGAGCAACTTAATTAGTAAAGTTTGATAATCCTACCAGAACATCTTTCATTTTGGCTTTTACTAGCAGCACCTTTGGGTATCACCTCTATACATTTACCATAAGAATTTTTTCCTTCTGAGGCAAAAGCATAGACAGTATCGACATTTTGGCTTACAAAACGTTTCAGTATGCTTCAATTGCCAAAAGAGAGTTTCAGATCAAGTTACACCCATCTTACCTTGGTTTCTCATTGGGTTTGCTAACATAGCAAGATAAGGCAGCAGCTCTGTCTGAAGGCACTCGGGTGGTAAACAGAAGCTTGAGAACAGAGATTTGGCAGCAAGGCAATTTTCCTGATACTGTAAAAGTTGGAGAGGGGAGAGAAGAAACACAAGTAAAAAAACCAGTGGAACACGATTATTGTAGATATTCTGTACCATAAAACACAGACCTTCCTCCTGCTTGCTAGATGACTACAGACAACCTACTGAGAAACAAGACTAGAAGAAAAGATAAGCAGTCAGAGTTAACATAAACCAATCATAAAAATGGTAAAATCCTTTGGTTTTGCCTTTTGCTGCGTGTTTATATTTCTGGAAAGTATCTATCCTTCGATTACAGAACTCCCTGCCCATCCAGGCCAATACTTTTTGACAGATAAAGCAAGAGAAGCATGAGTTCAAATGCAAAAAAATCGCCCAGACCTTTGGTATATCCTGAACAAGCTACTTCTCATAAACACAGAAACTGTAACAGCAGCAATTTGTGAAACTTACATAACAGTTCAATGTGCAGAAAGCTCACACTCAGTTCCAGGAATACTTTTTAGTATTTGAATGCTGATTGTGTCTCCGTTAATGCAGGACTGAGACTCTCCCCATAGCATGTCAGCTTGGACACAGCAATCAGGCTTTGCCAGAGGCCTCCGGTTTATTTCCACATTAAAGGAGTGATACAAATTGCTCTTCAAGCAAATGCATTTTAGAAGCAGATTATATCAAAATAGGATATTTGACAAGTTTAGCACTGTGAACAAATCTCATCTATACTAGTCAATAGTCATACCTTAGGGAAAACAAACAAAAAAAATAAAAATCAAGCATTTACCTTTTTATTGATAAAAAACCACTGGGGTTTATGCAAGGGTCGGAATCCCATCCCTCCCTGCTGGTGGGCAAAGGCCCTGGATGTGTTGGAATGGATCACCCCCCGTGTAGCCACAGAGGCACTGTAGTTTTCCATCACAAGACGTGTCTAAGAGAGAAATCGGGCACTGTGTGACCTCGAGGTGCCTCATTTGAGCTGAAACACCCTCAGGAACTGCAGTGACACAACCTGTCCAGAATTTTAAAGTTTACATTACAGTGGAACTTCTGTTCAAAGCAGCTGAACAAAAGAGCTGGTTCAATTCCTTCAGGGGAAAGGCTTATGGATGCCCACACATTTTTAGCATGAGTATTTTCTACTTAAAAATACTTTGTAGAACATTCCACAAACACTACAACCCACTATAATAAAGTCCTAACAGAAGCTGGACAAAAGTTGGACCTGCATCTGTTCTACAGCTGATGTATTTCAGCATTCATTAACAACTCACTGTCACCCACATGAGCCTGCAGCAAACATTCATAAATGCAGTGAGACGTCAAAAAGCTCAATGTCTAAGTGTTTACAAGTTGGTACCTACAGAAAGATGAGACTTACACTCCAGTTACTGCAAAGGACATCAGCAGCACTCAGATATTCACTGGCTCTCACCACGTCGTCTATGTCAGGAAAAAAGTCCACATAGTTCTGGTGGAGGTATAAATTAAACATGGCTCCTGACATATGCGATTTTTCCACAATATCCTATTAGAAGAAAAGTTCAGGTTTTACAGGTAGGTAAGGAAAAGCACCTAGTTAAAGTTGTGATACATGTAGATGTTCAGGGAGCTGGAACACAAGGTCTTTGCAGACACAAAGGGGGCTGGTTTGCCCCAGGGAAGAGGGACAGTGCTCCCTTCCAGATGAATTACTGTGTAACTTAGACTGAATACACACACATTTTGATTAAACCACGTGATTGAGAATTTGCTCTGTTGTGTTTCCAACCCAGCTGAACTCATGGAGTAACTGCAGGAGTACCTCAGGCTGAACGAGCAACGTGTCCCGACGGAATTCTGACAGGTGAGCGGGAAGCTGAAGGAATTCTGCCTCTGTCACTGGTTCTCCTACATGAGAAACACTGTTAGCAACTGTCAGCTCTACAGCACCTAAATTACAACATTTCCAGCTCCCAAAAGATCCTGAAACAGGCACAAATCCTTAACTATACAGTCAATGTTACAGAGTCATCAACACACAGTTGGTTACATTAAGCTCCACGTAACAAATGCAGTTTGCCCTCACCCTGCTACTTCCATTCTTTTGATTTTGGAACTAATATTGTGAATTACTGCCAATTAGGGATCCCCAATTTAGCTGATTTCATACCATTGTTATTGACCAAACACCCCCATCAGACACCACCCTAAGCCTTACTTCAGCAAACCTAGCTATTAGCTGCTGACACGCTTTGCCCATTCAAAGGGAGAATAAGTCAAACTTTTCGTACTTTTGCAATAAATTATTTTCCCCAGAGCATGGAAAAGAAAGATGGATGCATCTTTGCCACCAATGGCTTGTATCTCCTGGTCTTCTGAGGTATCACATTTACTTTTCTTTCTTTCTTTCGATACTGTTGCTTCTTCACATTTTATTGTGGAGCTCCTTTTCTTCCTTGACCAAAACTCCTTCTCCAATGAGCAGTCTATCAATTAAAGCAAAAATAAAATCAAGAGGAAGCATATGGATGCACAGAAGTTTTCCATTATACTGGTACTGCTAATGCTCTATATGAACCAGTAATAATAATAAAAAGAACAGAGAAGGTTACATAAATACAGGCATAAGGGGAAACGCATGTATTAGGAAGAAAACCCAGTCACCTAAATCAGCATAATTCACTGGATTCATTCCACTTCTGTCCCTCAAGCCACAGCTGAGGTACCAACTACTTTTTCTGAACAACAAACAACTGTTTTTAAAAAAAAGCATTCAGACTTATTCTGTCTAGTTCTGATGTTCCCACTTGCCTTTGTTTAGAATTTCACCTTTATAAAGCATTAGTACAAATATATGTAAACTATATTTCAGTTACATCCTCTTCACTTATTAATTTCTCTTATATTTGCATTGTCTGTACAATATCCTCTCTAAAATATAAGGTGGCAAAGAAAACCTTTCATTTAGGTGATTCTTCCAACAGCCTACTAATGTTTTACAACCTACACAATGTTTTGAGCTTGCAGAAATAAACCCCTTATTCTACCGTATTTTCACCCACAATTTGATTTGGTGGCTAGTGAACGCTCCTTAGTGAGCTCAGAGAAATTATCTTTTAAATATTTGTTTTTCTTTTCTTCCACCATTACCATGGATCATTTTTACCCCTTATTAATGGCACAAAGTGAACGTATCAATTGTATTTACATATATACACATGACAAAATAAAAAATATATATATATATAAAAATGAATTCCGCATGCTTGGGAGATCAACAAGGAGGTGGAGCATTTCCCAGATTTGCAACCATTCACCTAACAAATATCTGGACAACTAAAAATACTCTGTTCAAACACCTCCTCAGTGTCAGAGAAAATGTGAGAACGTTCCGTGTGGTGTGACTTCAGTAGACAATTCCAGTATTTCACATACAAGGAGCTCTGAAGTCACATGCCTTTGATTTCTCCCAAGTCCTAACCCCCATGGTTTTACATTTCCAAGGTAACTTATTAAAAATTACACCAACTGGTTATTTTGAGACTATTTAGATTTTCTGGAGCATGTGGAAGCTGCTTAGTGTGCAGTAGTGAGATATGCAAGCTTCTCTCAGGCAGCACCAACCTACTAACTAGTAATTAATGTTAATGGTAATATTGTCAGTCTTAGAGGAAACTAGTATTTTTCTGGTTAACACAGACCAATCCAAACCTAGGATACCTGAAGGTAACATTAGAATAACTTAAAATGTAGAAACTCTACTCTCTGCCTCATGTAACTTAAGAAACAATGCTCAGTTGATTTCAATATACCCTCAACTTCCAAGAACAACACTCTTTCTTTACAAAATGGTCTTGAATCTACACTTAATCTTGTATTCCATGAGCATATTTTCTATTTCAAAAGTGGATAGGAAAAAAAATGTGTGAAAGAAACAGGGTCATTGCTACCTCTAGCACACATAGCAGAAGACAATTGTTGAGTTCACTCCCTTATTTCTAGGTTGAATGTAAAGGTTGGCACCATTTCACAGTTCTTAGAACAAACTACACCTGCCAGAGCACTGCTTTTAGAAATGTAACTCCCATACATCAATTTTGTAACAATTACTGACTCATGAAATGCTTACAAAATAAGCAGGATAAGAAATGTAAGAAGGAGGCAATGAAAATATTGCTCTCAAATTAAGGTTGTCATAAAAACTTTAAACAGCAAATACAAATAGCAAAGACATCAAGAAGAAAAGAGGGTCTTTCACTAAATTAGGTCAGCCCATGCATTGCAGCCACGGTTTATCCCCAGTGACTCACTCACTCCCTCACACACCCTGGGTCTGTTCCTGCTCCAGAAAAGTGTGCCAGAAATGTTGTGCACAGCTCGCCCAGCCGTGCTGTAACACCAAACAGAACACGTTCTCAGCAGAAACGGTCAAAGCAACCTTAACTTAACAAACTCTTTTACCTTTCCTTGAGGAAAACTGAAGGCTGTTTATTGCACTTCTTATGTCACCTGAACAACCTCTGCAAAGCAGCTCCAGAGAAGCTCTATCAAGGGCATGGTTCTTCTCTCTGTTCTACAAGGAAAAGCAACATTAAAAACAACAAAAAAGGCAAGAAAAGGGGAATTTGAACATGGCTGCAGATCTACACCACAGACACATGAGCATCCACCGTGTGGTCAAACCATGTAATGCTGCTCCCTCTAAAACAATTAATCCATTTTTACACAGCCATATTAAAGAGAAGAAGGCACATAACTCTTTGCAAGACATCATTCAATAGGTTACTTAATTGTAATCAAAACAGTTCAGGAATAATACAGGGTTTAAGTTCAAGACCTCTTCTGGCCTTGCCAAATACAACGAACCAATAGAATGAATTCTATTCCTGTTATTTGTTTCATATATATATCTACTGTTATAAATTTTCAGAAGTAACTTTGTAGACTCAGACCAAGGCTGGAGTGAAACTAATCTGACAAACAAGGTATCTTTCCAGCTTGCCCTTTGTTTTCTGTTGGGGTGAACGGTGAGGGGTTTTTTTTGGGGGTGTGGGACTCTATAAAAGATCAAACAAATACAGATATAAAAGCGTGAAATCTTTAGGTCCTAGCACTGCACAGAGGTCAGCAGCTCTGACAACTTACCATCCCAGCTTCTGCTGCAGAGATTCGATTGAGAACTTTCATCATATTTGTTGGTGCAACAGGCTTGAAACTGTTGAATGTTATTTAAAAAAAAATCAATTACTTTCCGACTTCTCGCTTATTTTAACCACGTTTTAATGAGATAAAAGATCTTACCTAATAGTGGATATACAAAGCTCCTCTAGAATTTCTGTTGGAAACAGTAACCTCTGGTTGTTGTCTCCACTGAAGTTGTCAGAGATTATAAATATCAGGGGGCACCTACTGGTACGGACAAATCTCCTGAAGTGAAAAACAAGTGAGTGTTGTGAGGACCAAACCCCATTTGCTGCGGGTGGCCAAAGATAACTAAAAACTTATTTTGTGCCAACCTGAGAATGTCGTGCAGACTGCTGGGGTCCCGGTAGAACTGGTTGGGAATGTCCTGCCCAAAACAAAGAGCTGCTGACACCACATTCAGAGTAAATGTTCCCTCCCACAGACATCAAGATTGTCATGGCACAACACGTTGCTGCACATCCGTAATTCCTGGCTACCTTCTTTGCAACCAAACCTGAATGCAGCTAACGCTGGAAAGAGCCAGAGAGGAGGGAAAGAATCCAAACCCAAAGCACAGCATGTCTTCATTACAGAAACACTTATCTAAAAATAAATGCTTTCTTTCTGTCTCTGCTTCCTAAGAAACAGCCCTGGGTGATCACAGTGCCTGCCAGAGATTTACCCAGAGGACAAACACTCCAGGCAGCTCTGCTGGGAAGAGGGCACAATATACCATTCTATATGTACAGGTCTGACAGGACTTACACAAGAAGGTGACTTTATGAAGACAGACAAGTCCACAAAACTCCTTAAATCTACAGCACCCAACGAGAATTTTTGCCTTTTTTGTCTTGTAAGTTTACAGACAACTTGGCTATCAATTTCTAAAATTCCTCCCAGAAAAAGGAAAAAAGAGTCAGAAAAGAATTGTTATTGAAATATGTTCCTGAGCAAGTACAAATAAAGTCTTGTCCTGTACCTGCTCCAAATCCCTCAGTCCACACCTCTGACCACGCCATGAAGGCCAGGGACTGAGTGCAAAATTGCAAATGTTCCTGATTGTGTTCATCCTCATCTGTCTCCTACACTCTCCTGCATCCTTAAGGAACAGGAATAATGGGATTTTTTCCCACTCTTCCTTTTTACACACACAGATAGTTCTAGACAGATAATCAAACATGGGAACAACTTTCAATGTTGTGTTGATCTCCTTCTTGATCCTGTGTTACTTCTTGCTGTACTCAAACCAGACTTCAGTTCCTGACTTTTGGTTATATGGCTCACCTACAAGTAGAACGTGATTCTCAGCTGCTGTAGAGACTCAAAGAATAATAAAGACCTCATCTGCCCTAAAGCTGATGAACTTTGGGAAACACCAGTCCACCAGCTGGAGCTCATGAGCGTGTCAGTATTACAACATCAGCTACTGTTTTCAACCCAATATTTCACAAGTTTTCACTTACTTCAATAAGAATAAGCTTTTTATCACTTCCTGAGGACTCCCCAAGCATCTGAAGTTTGTTATACTTATTTGCTCTTAACAGGAAATCTTGAAAGAGAGCTGCTTGGGCCTGGCTCGGAAATGTATGAAAATTGGAGTCTGAAAGAGAAAACTAATTAAAAATATGTATTCTCTATTACATCAAGTAGAATAAAATACCCACAAGAACTAATACCCACCCACGCTACTTTCTGACAGCACCACTGAAGAAGCCCTTTGGCAAACAAATACAAGAGAATTTTTAAAGGGTACAATTTAAGTGAGGACCCCAATAAAGACATTTACCTGTTTTTATTTAATTGGTACAAGTGATATCCCGGCTATTACAGAGCTGTCTGTACTGATCCGAACTGTCAGTTATTTTGGAGTAAACACTGTAAAAAACCTAAATCCCTTTCCAGATAAAAGCAACAGAAAGATTTTTATTATACACTAGGGGATGGATTTACACAGATGTGGATCTGATTTCACAAGTGACAGAGACAAAATAAGCAAAAATATGGCATATATGAAAACCACAAAAGTAACTAGAATAGAAAAGGGAAAAAACACAAAATACTTACCATGGCCAAACATGTTTCTTAACTCTTCCTTTGTAAAGTCTAAAGACAGGGGATTGGTCCATTCTTGCACCTGAAGGCCAAGATCTTTGGCCAGAATTTGCAGAGTTGCAGTTTTCCCACAGCCAGGGGGACCAGTCAGCAGCAAAACAGAGCCATCCTGACACAGAAGGACAGAAATAAATCCACATGTGACAGTTGGCTGGAGATGAATATCGCTGACTTTCCTCTATAGTTCCTCTGGCAATGATTCTCTTTCCCAATGAAACCCAAGTCACATATTTTGTGCTGGTGATTTACTTGCTGAGTATTCAGGCAGAGAGAGCCAGGCCAGGATCTGAGAGCCCTGTTCTGTTCTGAAAGCTCCCGGTTAGTTGGTCAGGACTGGCAATTTATGCCTCTGTACAAGAGTAGCTCCTATCCATCCAAACTAAAAAGGTCCTGGTGCACCAACCCAGTGCAACTGGACATTTGCCAAGAGACCTAAAAATTACCCTGAGGTTTCAAGCACATTGAAGAGTTTTGATTTATGACTGGATGCCAGAAAATAATATTTCTGACCAAAATCAGAATCCAGCTCTTATCAGCACAGGCCCAAAACAAAAGTACAAGCTCTAATCTGTGTTATCAGATTTCTTACAATGACCCAGAATCACCACCTCTCGGTTCACTTTCTCTGAACTTAGAATTGTATCCTGCTCATTTGTATGGTTTGGTACCTCTGGCTGCTCATTGTAGCATGTTTACCTGCTTTGGCTGCCTCTGAAATGTGTGCGTTTTTAACCAGGTCTCAACTTCTTCAATTTTCTTTTTTTGCACAGCAAGGTCATTCTGAAACAAGGTTAAAATACATGAAATTCATATACTGACCCCTTGGTTTCTAAAGATGAGATTCAAAGATAAAATACATGCTGACTGAAATATTAACAGACATGCTGGTGTGTGTTTCAGTTACATTTATGCTCTGCAGAGGCAAGTGCCACAGTTAAGGATGATCATCTCAATCTGTTTCCTCCAACAACCTGTTTTCCGTTGTTTGAAGTTGGGAGATAAGGAGCTGTTAATTATTCTCAAAGTAAAAACACTGCAACCTTGCCTATTGGTGTCATTATGCTTCACAGCCACTGCTGGAGCCGGTACTTTTTGCTCCTTTTACTCTAACACTGCCCAGGTTTTTGTAACCTTTGCAAATCCCAGGCAGCCGGGTGTCCCCAGTGCTTGGAGCAGATGGATGTGGCTGGAACCCAGCAACAGGTGCAGAAGTTTACATGTGGACTGACAGGAAACCACATCTCATCAGCAGCTTTACCTCCTCAGGAGGCCTGAGGGAAATGTGTCTCCTACACACAGAGAGCTCCTGGCAGTGAACAAACCAGGCCAGCACCTTTTTGCTGTAGCAAAACAGGATGTTCTGGGAGCCTGACCAGTACAGATCATGGGCAGAAGCACAGTATGCTACTGTAATGTTACTACTATGCCAGCACTCGGAGCAAGTCCCACCTGAGTCTCAGGTTTGTATCTCTCCACCCACGGCAGCTCATCCTGGGCCTGGCTCCAGCTCTGCCTGGACGTGTTACAGGGCAGATCCCCCACAGAGGGCTTTGCCCTTTTCCTGGGGGGAGCCCTGGCTTTGCTGTTTTCTGGCACAGAACTCAGGTCCTTCTGCTGCCGCCTCCGGCCTCTCCCAGAGCTGCCTCCCAGGGCCTTCACGGGAACACCGGAGCTTCCAAAGAGGTCATCGAAGGGATGCGCCAGCCACTCTGCTACCTGGAGAACACAGACACGCTGTGGGGTTGGAGCAGCACCTCCTCCCCTCATCTGGGCACAGCTGTCCCTAAAAATAGTAGCTCTTAATCCCACGTACACTTGTCCATCCCTGGGAGTGTCCAAGGCCAGCTTGGACGGGGCTTGGAACAACCTGGGGTAGTGGGAGGTGTCCCGGCCCACGGCAGGGGATGGGACTGGGTGGGCTTTAAGGCCCTTTGAATCCAAACCATTCTGGGATTCTGAGATTCTTCAGTATTAAAATAAAGCCTCCCCTCACATGTTGTGCCAAGAGTATTTTGCAGGAAATTGTCAAGTCAGAACAGGTAGAAAATTCCACAAACATACCAAACTAAAGAAGTAAAATTAAATCAGGGATAAGAATGAAGAAGCAGCATCAGCTTACTCAGACTGTGTTTGCATTAAGGTCACGTTCATGTTTTCAGTATGTGGCTCTTGTTTCCCCTCTTCTTCTTGAACACTTACAGTGCAGGCATTTGTGATTCAAAGTTGGAAGCAGATGGCAGAGAACAGTTATTGAGGCAGCACAATAAAATCAGGGATTATTCCCTGTTTGCTACCCGGGGCAGCTTGGGCTGAGCTGTGGCTGTGCCAGAGCCTGAGACAGGAACCATTCAGCTCTGAATTTGGGGTTTGAGGAGCTCCCAGCTGGAATAGGGGTGCAAACTTACACTCCAGAGCACTTCTCAAAGGTCCCAAATACCATCACTGGCAGCCCCTCAGTGCAGGGCTGAGACAGGCTGGATGGCAACAGAGCCCCCAGAGTCCCCAAAAAGGGCTGGGAAATCACACTTTACACATCTCATCAGCCAGCACAGCAAGAGCCAGGGGTGCCAGGATGCTCTGCCTGGAATGGGGTAAAACAACTCCAACAAGGCCCTGTTTGCAAAGCCCCCAGTGGGGAATGAGGAAGGGGGCTCGGGCTGCTTCTGGGCTGAACAGAGCTGAAACCAGCCTGACTCATCAGCCCCAAAGGGAAACGTCCTGAGAGGGAGGGGAAGATGTGGCAGAGCTGGGACAGTCCCTGGGCAAAGGAACAAACAAGTGACACCACTGAGAACTCCTCCAAAGCTGCGGAGCCGGCACAGCCTGGACACACCTGACTGACCGTCCAGCACTTCACACTAGAAAAGCCCAATCCCAAATGTTAAGGGCAGGATCTTGTCACAAATCCCTTCTTGTGGGTGTGTAGATTCCTCCCTGCCGTGGGGACAGGCCGGGCCCAAGAGATCTGGTCGCTGGTCTGGGTGAGTGACATCATCTCTACTTAACAACTGGCTTTGCATTAATACAATTGCTGAAATATTCAGTCACAGAGCCATTAAGGTTGGAGAAGAGCTCCAAGATCACTGAGTCCAACCTTTGCTTCATGCCCACGTTTCAACTCCTTACATATTCCTATTTCAACTCTTGCTCCCCAGTGCACTCCCCTGTAACAGCTGTCACAGCTCCTGTACTGTGCAGCGATTCTGATCAACATCTCTTTGTCCAACCGTACTCACATAAATACAGCTGACAATGCACGTCTTGCTGCGCTCAACGCCACGGGGCAGAGCTGCACGGTGACTCTGCACAGCACTAAGCCTGACCCACTGACCGGGTGTGGGCTGGGACGGGACCCAGCCGGCCCAGCCTGCTCTGGGACAAGGGCTCTGCGGTGCTGGGGGCCAATCTGCACCCTGTGACTCCGCGGAGCTCCTCGCTGAGCTGTGTGCGCAGCCCCCGCCGCGCCCGGGCCCCCCAGCACCCGCGGGCTCCAGGGGCCGTGATCGGCCCACCACTTCGCCCAGGACCCCCCGGGACCTCCGCCCGGCACTCCCCGCCTCCGACCGGGACCCCCCGGGACCTCCGCCCGGCACCCCCCGCCTCCGCCCGGGACCTCCGCCCGGCACCCACCTCCGCCCGCCGCCCCGGGGCGCGGCCGGACATGCTGGGCGGGGGCACGGAGAGCCCCTGCCCCCGCCGGGCCCTCGGAGCCCGGGGGTCTCTCGGTGCTCCGGAGGGGTCTCTCGGTGCCCCGGGGGGGGTCTCTCGGTGCCCCGGGGGTCTCTCGGTGTCTCTCGGTGTCCCAGGGGGGTCTCTCGGTGTCTCTCGGTGTCCCAGGGGGGTCTCTCGGTGTCCCGGGGGTCTCTCGGTGCCCCGGGGGTCTCTCCGTGCCCCGGGGGTCTCTCGGTGCCCCGGGGGGGTCTCTCGGTGTCCCAGGTGTCTCTCTGTGCCCCGGGGGGGTCTCTCGGTGTCTCTCGGTGTCCCCGTCCCGTCCCCGGTCCCGGTGCCCTCACCCGTAGGCCCCAGGGGTCCTTCTCCTCCGGCCGTCGCCGGGCTGCCCGCGCCGTGCCGGCCCGCGCGGTGACGCCATCGGCGCGCGCGGTGGCGGCGGAGGCCCCCGCAGGTGTCTCCAGGGCGACGCCATGAGGCGGCCGAACGTGCTCATCACCGGTGGGGCGGCCGCGGGGCTCGGCCGGGATCGATGGGGGCCCATCCCGGGGCGGTTTGGGGTCTGGGGTCCCAGTCGGGGTGATTTGGGGTGCGGTGTCCCCACGTGGGAGGATTTGGGGTGTCACACCTGCCCGAGAACTCGGGACGCTCCCATCGCATCCCCTCCCCTCCCAGGGTTCTCTTTACCCCCCCAGTGTGGGTGACCGTCCTGCTCACGGTGGGGGTTCTCTCCCTGGTTTCCCGTTTCCCTCTCCAGCGTTGCCCTCCCTGGTTCTCTTTGGGCCCTTTTCCCTCACATGACCCCCCCGACGTCCCCTGGCCAAAGGCCCCAGTTCCCCCCGGGAGGGTGTTGGGGGTTCTGCAGCTCCTCCCTCACCCTGCCTCTGGTTTTGGTCTCCAGGCACTCCGGGCGTTGGGAAAACCACCCTGGGAAAGGAGCTGGCATCCAGAGCGGGGCTGAGCTACGTCAACGTGGGGGACCTGGCCAAGGAAGGTGCTGGGAGACAGAGGAGTCACCAGGGCACGGAGGGTTCTTTGCTCTGTGCACATCTCTGCCTGTGGTGGGAGAGCTGGGGTTGTGCTGCCTGGAGAAGGGAGGGCTCTGGGAACACCCCAGAGCCCCTTCCAGGGCCCAGAGGGGCTCCAGAAATGCTGGAGGAGAGATGGAATGAAGGATAAAGAAAAATAGCTTCCCACTGCCAGAGGGCAGGGTTGGAATTGTCCCCTGGGAGGGTGGGGGGTCCCTGGCACAGGCTGCCCAGAGAAGCTGTGGCTCCCCTGGATCCCTGGGAGTGTCCCAGGCCAGGCTGGACGGGGCTTGGAGCAGCCTGGGCTGGTGGGAGGTGTCCCTGCCCACGGCAGGGGGTGGGATGGGATGAGCTTTGAGACTCCTCCCAGCACAAACCACTCTGGGCTTCCCTATATTAAATCAAAAGGCAGTGAGTTTTCTCTCACAGGAGTTTCTGCAGCAGGGCCCTCGGTGTTCAGTGATAAACAACAACAACCTTACCCTTGCACAGCTGTGTAACCCCAGAGTTCCCTCCCCCGAGCTGTGCCTTTTGTGGGCAGGGGGGCTCTGCCCAACCTGTCCTTTGTCCCCTGGGCAGGGGGGCTCTGCCCAACCTGCCCTTTGTCCCCAGGGCAGGGGGGCTCTGCCCAACCTGCCCTTTGTCCCCAGGGCAGGGGCTGTGCCTGCTGCCCTTTGTCCCCTGGGCAGGGGGGCTGTGCCCAACCTGCCCTTTGTCCCCAGGGCAGGGGGCTCTGCCCAAGCTGCCCTTTGTCCCCAGGGCAGGGGGCTGTGCCCAAGCTGCCCTTTGTCCCCTGGGCAGGGGGCTGTGCCCAACCTGCCCTGCCCTTTGTCCCCAGGGCAGGGGGGCTCTGCCCAACCTGCCCTTTGTCCCCAGGGCAGGGGGGCTGTGCCCAACCTGCCCTTTGTCCCCTGGGCAGGGGTCGCCTGCTGCCCTTTGTCCCCAGGGCAGGGGGCTGTGCCCAAGCTGCCCTTTGTCCCCAGGGCAGGGGGCTGTGCCCAACCTGCCTGCCGTCTGTGCCGCAGGGGAGCTGTACGAGGGCTTTGACGAGGAGTACGACTGTCCCATCCTGGACGAGGACAGGGTGAGTCCCGGCCCTGAAGCGGTCCCTGGGTGCCCCTGGCCCTGCTGCAGCCCAGGGGACCCGCTGTGTGCCGTTCCCGCAGGTGATCGACGAGCTGGAGGACAGGATGAGCGAGGGGGGGGTGGTGCTGGATTACCACGGCTGCGACTTCTTCCCCGAGCGCTGGTTCCACGTGGTGCTCGTGCTGCGCACCGAGAACGCCCTCCTGTACGACAGGCTGCAGAGCAGGTGTGTGGGGCACACCAGGGCACAGGGGGCTGTGCCAGGGTGCAAACCACGGCTTCTCCAGCGCTCCTGCACACACCTCCCTGGGTGCTCTCGTTTTCCAGGGGCTACACGGGGAAAAAGCTGCAGGACAACATTCAGTGTGAGATTTTTCAGACTCTGTATGAGGAAGCCGTGTCGTCATACAAAAAGGAAATTGTGCACCAGTTACCCAGCAACACTCCAGAGGACCTGGAGAGAAACCTGGATCAGATCATGCAATGGATTGAGCAATGGATGAAGGACAACAACTGACTCTGGCTGAAACAGTGACTGTTGGGTCTCTTCCTGGGAGGGTTCAATAAATGACATTTGTAATTTTTGTATAAGTTACCATGACTTTTACTGTAATTGGATATGGTTGGGGAGTAGAAGAAGGTTTAGAACAGCCAAATTTGTGAGGGTTTGGAACAGCCTCTGAAGCTCCCTGGGAGACACACAGGAGAACCCACACCAGTGACTGGAAGGGTAAAAATGGCAGGGTATTTCTCAGTAGAGGAGCTGTGTTCAATAATCGAGAACGACCTCACAATTAAAACCCAGCTGTGAACTCACCCCAGGAGAACTGTAACATCCTGATAACTGGTGGCACTTTGGGTTTCTGGAGGTGCAGCTTTACCCTGAAAAGGGGTTAATCTACAGGTGAGTTGTGAGACTGGAAGCTGCTGTAGCCCACTGTGTCCTTGGGGGTGAGGCTGGTGCTGAACAGGGGGTGGTTCAGGGGGGAAGTGACGTGGGGAGTTATTTTAAAATGATTCACAGAACTCTGGGAATTCCTTTGTGGGAAAGGACACAGGGGCTGTATCAGCCCTGGTGTGGAATGCTGAACAATAAGGAGCAATAAGCTTCCTTTTTTTGTCTCTGTAGTCCCCATCACCCATCCCAGCACTGGAACACACACATCACTGCAGGTTTACCCAGGAAATACATCCCTGAGCAGACCCAGGACGTGGCTGCAATTAAAACTCTGGCAGCCATCTGTTCTAATTGCTTGTGCAGCCTGGTCCCAGCAGGGCAGGGCAGGTAAAGCCTTCCTGCACTGAAAAGCCTGCTTGGAAAAGCTCTTAAGGAAGTGTTTGCTAATAAACTCCTAATATACATGATATAAAATGATGTAAAACCACTTTATTTAAGATTTCTGTTGTAAATAGTATTACTGTTAGATATTTAAGATTATTGCAGGC
The DNA here is from genome assembly GCF_022539395.1 of Myiozetetes cayanensis. Lineage (NCBI taxonomy): Eukaryota > Metazoa > Chordata > Aves > Passeriformes > Tyrannidae > Myiozetetes > Myiozetetes cayanensis. Next base: position 417,014 of record NW_026087631.1, read on the forward strand.
TGGGTATAGGGTTTTTGAGTGGGACTCACAGAGCAATACTGCATCAGCAACTTGGTATTATAAACTAAAATGATGATAAATCTGGAGTTTTCTGGCAGAACCTGACAGAGAAAAAGCACTGAGGAAACACAGGCGGAGTGCTTTGATCTCGGACGGCAGTAGGGAGCAGGTGGAGAGGGAAACCCCAATTCTTGAGCGCGCCTGGAGTGACCACAGCAGGTCACCTCAGGTCGGGTTTGCGGGAGCTCCTGACCACCTCTCGGGGCTGCGGCGGGGCGGGAGCTGCAGGGGGAACATGGACCGCTACTGAAAGGCGAGGAGAAGCATCCCCACCTGCCGGTGCCGCTCCCGGTGCCGCTCCGTCCATCCCGCCCCGGGGCGGGACCGGCATCGCCCGTCCCGGCGCGCAGGTGGGTGCGGGGGCGATGCGGGGGTGCTGCGGGAGGGGAGCGGGGCCGGGGGGCTGGGGGTGCTCATGGGGCGCTGCCCCCGGTGCCGCCCCAGCCCCGGGTCCCCCGAGGGGTGGGAGCGATGGTTTCGGCAGCCCCGGCCCTTCGGGGGAGCGGCCGCGCACCGACGGCTCGGTGTTTAGCGCTTCGGCGCTGGGCTGCTGCTTTAAAGGAACGCTTTGCCTTTCCTTCCAGATAAAACAGTCGCTTTCGAGAGGCGCTGCTGGCACTGGCCGTGGTGAAGAGCCCTCGATCAGGAAAGGGAAAAAAAAAAAGGAACAAAAACGCGAAACCAGGAGGAGAAGATGGAGGAAGGAGAGGAAGATGACATGACATGTGGAGACTTGGGAAACGGCCTCGGGAGAAGACCTGGAGGTGTTTATGAAGAGGAAAACTTACAAAATCCCTATTCAGTTAGATCCAGGAAAGGATCTCGAAAGGCTTGTAATTCCCTTTTGTCAGCAAAGGGAACGGAAGAAAGTGATGCTGCAGCTCTTCCTGGTCTAAAAGGAAATACCTTTTACGATGGATCACTCAGAAAACCTGCTGCAAGTTCCACGCGGCAGAACAGCTGTGGTAAGAGTAATTGGGAAGTTAATTATTCACCCGGGAAAAACCTGCGTTAGAAAAGCTGAGCCGTTCAGCTGCTTCACAGATTGTCATCAAGCTTAATGAACCATTTGCCAAAATCCATGAAGGATTCCAGTAAATGCCGTGTATCCTGTGCCTGCTGGGAACCTCCACCTCCCTCCCAGGACATTACAGCGCAATTGCTTTTCACTGATCAAGGCTCTGGCCCTTCTAAGAGTAAAACACCCGGTTTTAAAGTGCTCGTTTTTGCTTTTTAAAGTGACATTTAGCAAAGAGCGTTCTGTGGTGGGTGTATCTCTACATGTATACATGAAATTGAGTGGAATTGCTTGGATTCCTGCTTTGTTTAAGTAACTTTAAGTCTTCACATGTATTATATCTAGAGCTTGTGGCTAAATATTCAAAAATCTCATTTGCTATTTAGATGAAATTCATGAATTGGCTTCCTTTTGGGTTAAAAAGTTCTTTTCAGAACCTGTATTGGCATTCATCTTTTCCTTTGTGAGGGCAACGCTGCTGTAAATACCATCAGGTGTAGACAGTGCTGTTCATTACACTTCAGCTGCTTTCCTTTACATTTTTAGTGGTTTGACTGAGGTATTTCTGCATCACTTGCTTATTTCTCTCCTTCAGAATAATTCCCCACTATCTACATGCCACAATAAGCTGAGCCGTCTTAAAACTGCCCCTGCTTCTAAATAGTGCCAGCCACTGTTGTGTTGACTGTGGTTGTTGAAAAGTTACAATCTTAAAGTAATCTAAAAATTTAAATTATTTTTAAAATCAAGATGGATTTTTTCTATTTTTTTTCCAAGGAAAGTATAAAATATTTGTCCTTATTTTCTGTCTTTACCACTGACCTTTTTCCCCTATTTCACTTCTTTAACTGTGAGCACTGTGTTTGAAATTAGTATTTATGTATTTCTTAAATCTGTTTATTGGCTCTAGAAGAAAAAGAAAAACCAAAACAAACAAAAAAGATGAAAATTCAGCTCTGCATTTTACTTGTTTCCAGGTTAAAGCAAATTCTCATTTTTTTCCTTTAGATATTGTAGTATCTCATCATTCAGTATGTCCTATTAATCCTACAGAATCGAATACTGAAATGTCAAATGAAGAACTAAAGCAACGACTTCAGGAAGCTCTAGAGGTTGGTAACAGTGCCAAGGGTGCTGCTCTCCAAATCTGCATTTTCTCTTAATGTAGCAAGAGGATTTGGCATGGCCAGAGCAGGGATCGTGGCATAGATCCAGGCTCTTGAAATTAGAGTGGTAGTTGGAAGCTTCATTAAATTTTATGGCAGGAAATCGCAGTGTGAGGTGCTGTTTGTACTCTGGGGGTTTGTTGGGTGTAGTTGTTTTTTTTCTGAGGGCTGGGGAAGGTATTTTGAAAGAACTAGAGAACACTGAAAGTAATATACTTCTTTATCAGGTTTTATTTTTTTAATTAAGCTTTGGGGCCTGAAAATCTGCACTGTAAACAATCTTTGGCTTTTTAGCCTGCGTTTTTGTTGAGAGGTGGTTACCTCCTACATTTTGGGGTTACTGTGGTTGAATGTGTCGGTGTGTTGGCATCACAGCCAGCTGACCTCAGCTGTGAAAGTGCATAGTTCATCTGCTCTGTGCTCTCTAACCTCAGGGTAGCCCCTGGAAAGAAGTCAAGGAGGTAAAACAGAAGAGGGCAAGTTCACGTTGCTGCTGCAGTTGAATCTTAGCAGGATTACCTCGGCCTGTACTCAGTGTCCCTGTTCTTTTTTGCTTCAGGAAGCTGAAATTTTGAGAGTTGAGCTTGAAGCGTGTCAAAGGCAGCTTGAAGGGAAAGATGAAGCCCTAAGAATCCTGCAGAGCATGGTAGGAGCTCTTCAGAAATCGTTTGGTACTTAGTGGTAATGGGAGGGAAATGAGAAAACCTTCCTGCTGCTCCTCATCAGAACCTCACAAACCATGAGGTCTTCCCAGCACTGCAGTTTAAAACAGTGAGTCTGAGGGTGTCTGCAGATGTGGCTTCTACAATGTACTGCTTTTTCTCCATAGATCTAATGTGGCTATTGGAGAAAACTTCACTGTTGTAGCAATGCTCACAATTTTATCTCTGAAGATCCTTCAGGATTTATCTATTTAACATAAAAATAAGGCCCTTTTCTGAGTCCTTGATGTGATAGATTTTGCCAGTGCCTGAAATCCCTCTGCAGATCACAGGTGTTTTCAGTTACTCCCCCATCTGTTGTCCTGGAGGGCAGTGTGGGTTAGATGTCAGGTCATTCTTTTGCTCACGGTCTGCAATAGTTCTGCTGTTCGCTGTCATAATGAACTCTGGTGAAATCAGTTCCTGTTTTTCTGCCTCCTTGCATAACCCATTTATAGCTGAGCAGTTTCTGCCCTCAGACATTTGCAGCCAGTTACACCTGCATCAACGGCTTCATGGTGTTGTAACCCAGCGTTCTAAGATGTGATTTTCTGGACAAGCCCTGAAGAAGAACATGGTCTCATGTTAAATTGTGCTGCATTTTTCAATAGGGGAGATTCTGGGATTGAAACACAAGTTTGTTGTGCGACTTAGTGACTTGAAATCAGAGCCCACTGGGGCTTACGAGCAAGCTGTAACGTTTAATGAACAATGTGAACTTCTCTGTGTGTAAGAGTGAACATCAGTCTAAAGCCAAATTAAGTGAACTTAATGACAGTATTTGACAGAATTGTGGGGGTTTTTCTCTCTCTTTTTTTTTTTTAGGCAGTATTTAATAAAGCCACTAGTCATACAAAAGCAATGCTTCAAAAAACTGAGGAAGAAAAGAGGACTTTAGAGAAGGTAAGGGTGTGTGTCCTTCACATATGGAAGCCCATGGCTATTAATAAGAGATGAACAGACTGTTCATTTAAATCAGTGCAAACCTGCCATTAATTCCAGAGCTTTTAGGAAAGTGTTCTTATTCCTTTTTAGTAGAATGGGAAAACATTAATGTGTCACTGTTTTGATCTGGACCTTCTCATTCCTTAGAGTGTACAAATAATACCTAAAAATTACCAGAGTTCTTGTACTTTCAGTTGGTGTTTGTTGTGGGTTTCAGTTGTTCACAGTGAGTTGTCCAGTTCCTCAGGGATTAAGCTGAAAATTCCCAAGAAGTCCAGGAAATGTGTGCCGAGTTTTCATAGGGAAGGTGAGGAGGAGGAAGGTGGCATTGAGCTACTGTGTTAAACTGGCTTTTGTGCTTTGATCCTCCTCCTGCGTGGCCTTTCCACGGATCAGGAGGGTGACAGGGAACTGTGACAGTGCGGGTTTGTTTTTGTTACAACCCACTGGAAGCATTAACACAGTCCTCCTGTCACGCAGCCTGGGATCCATAGGTCAGTGATGCAGAAACTTCAGTGTCTGGCACCAGTTTTGTTATTAACACCATCACAGATCGTTGTCCTCACTGGTCGGTTAGATCTCTCTTCTTCCTTTCTTTGGGAAGCCTGTAATGTGCTGCTGCAGGTTTGTTTCTTTCCACAGGAAATAAACATTTTGCAATGGGAAATTGAATTTGATCAGGATAGATTTAAAAACATAGAAGACACGTGGACAGAAAAATATGACAGGTATTTTACTTCTGCTGTTTATCTTTGAGTATTTTTGTTTTCATTTTTAATTTCATTGAATGATGTGTGTCATCTTTTTTTTGTATTCCAAACTTGTTTCATCAGGTTTTTGGTTCCTAATTCTCTCCCAAATTTTGGAAGATTTTATTTTTGTGCTAGTCACATTTGTACTTTTCAGTTAAAACTACTAAAATCGATGTCTTGATTATTCAGCTTGTCTATAGACTGGCTTTGCTGGGCTGAGCTTTCGTTTTCATCCCATTACATCAGCCAGCTGGAGGCAGATTATCCTTATTTACCTTAAATGTAAATGAGCATAGAAAACAATGGGGTGTGCCTGCATGTGGAAATATCATTTCCTGGTTAATCATTGCTTTATTTTCTTGCACTGTGGATTGGAGCATAAGTACAGGTAAAATGGAAGGATTTTGAGAGAGGCTGATCAACTGGTTCTTTGTTTAATTAAAAGCCACTCTGGGTGGACAGGTGTGGTTGGGCAGGAATGTGCCAGAGGCACTAAACTAATAATGTGTAACAGACTCTGAAAAATGTGACCAGCAGACTCACTTATGTGAAAGTAGAAATTATCTCTCTGAAGTCTCACCATCAGAACTGTTATTGTCATTATTCTCTTATCCTCATTGCTGGTGTTATTACTATTCAGCATATATTTTTATTTAAAATGTTTCAAATTACAATCCAGAAATAAGCCAAAAGTTTGCAAACTTTTCTTTTGTTGACTTACACTTGTCAAGGGATGCCTCTTGAAAAAGTCTTTGGCTTTCCTGACTGAGGAGCCTGGACGTGTAGCTGCACAGTTTGGAACAACAAAACTGGTACTGACTGTTGAAAAATAGAGACTTAGCTTCAGAAAACTGAAAGCCAGGGTTCAGCCTGCTTTCCAAAATGGTTTTCTTATACCTGAGACAGCAAGATCAGAACAATGTGTATTTCCCTTTTTTTTTAGGTGAAATAATTCAGACTATTTAGTTTTGAACAAGGCCATTCATTTACTGACAGCTGAGGAGATGCTCCAAAGAAATTGTACTGCTTTGATGTTTAGGTGTTCAGATGCCACTGCTCTGTTCAAGCGGGAAATGCTAAAATACTTCACAGAAAAATGCGTTATCAGTGCGTATTGTGTCTGCTCAGGTTGCAAGCCCTGAAGGCACAGCTTTTCTTGAGAACAGGGTACAAACTGCAGGAAGTTTTTAGAGCTGAGCTGTCACATGTCCAGTGTCAGTTTGGCTCTTTCAAGGAGGTAGGAGACTTCTAGCAAGTGTTTCAGAGGTTCATAATTACTGCTTTCTTTGAGTTTCCAAGGAGAACAGGCACCTAAACCTATCTCTTCCTGAACTCAGAAGCTGTTGGCACTGTCTGCTTAACGCACAAATGATTTTAACATTCACTTGAACGCACCTGGATTAAATGGGCTGTGTGAGGGTGTGGTTTCATGGACAAGGTGAGCCTGTTTGAACAGCCTGTGGCGTCTGAGAGGCCTCAGTGTGACTGTGGAGACTCCTGGTTTTGCTGCCTCACCTGCACAACGAGTGGTGAGCGGGTTGCACACTCTGGTGTGACCTGATGTGTTAGCCCAGCCCAGGAGGACTGTCAGGGTGCTTTTTGGCCCCTGGCTACCAGATTTGCTTCTAACCACACTCTACAGATTGTTGGTGCAGATATTCTTGCAGGAAAATATTACCATTTTTTCCTTGAAAAATACTACAAGCAAGGAAACTACTGGTACAGTCTTCCGTAGATAAAAACTTGTCAAACCAAACACTCAACTCCTTTCACTTTTTATTTTTTTCCTTCCGTCTTTTCAGTAATCCTAATTTTAATTTGCAGAAATATTAGATACGATGTTTTAATGGGATTGGTCTTTTAAATTATTTGAGTGCCCATTTTAAAGTTTGGGTTTTTTTACAAGGTAATAAAGCCTTTTTTTCTAACTTCTGCAGGATATACTGTGAGAATGCAGCTTTTAAGGAAGCACTGAAACTGAGGACAGAAGAAATTAAAACACTCAAAGCTGAAAATGCAAGTAAGCCACCAACAGCTCTTATTGATGTACTGTTTCTCAGGAGTTAATGATTTAGCTATGAAGGAAGCTTCTTGTGGGGAGAAGTGTGTTTTTAGTGGCACCTGTTGTCAGTGGATATGCAGAACCCCTCTTTAAACTGGACAGGAGGTAACAGCAGCCACTGGGTCAGAGGCCTCCAGTCCCTTTCTCTTCTTTTTGCCTCCCAAAAAGCTTTGAAATAGCTGATTTATATAATTATTTCCCCAGTGTTCTAACAGAGCAGCTGCCTGACTTGTGAGTGTGCACTGAGATGAGGCCTCAGACCTGAGGCCCAGTAATACATGAAATGGTGTCTAAGTGGGTCAGTATTTCTGGGAAAACACAGAGGGTAAAGCAGCTGGAATATGATTTTGTACATTGTCTCATCACGTTCCCAGACTGATGCTTGAACTATAGAGTACCTTCCTTTGGCTGCAGTTAAACTCAGAAATTAAGAAATCAGAGCAGCAGATTTCTCTAATCTCTTTATTTGATTTATTTCGTAGTCCTGAATCAGCAGTGCTTGGAATTCCTTGCAATGCTCAATGTGAAACAACAGAAAGTTGTTCAGGAGAACATGTCGCTGAATAAAAGAGGCATCACTGATTTGACAGGTCTTGAGGTGAGGATGGCTTATGTGTTTTTCAAATTAGGTGGTTCAGAGGTATGTTTGTATTCAAAACACGTAGAGAAAATTTGCTTAGTTGTAATGTATCTCTTTATTTGGAACCATTTCTAGCTAATTAGTACTAAATTAGCTAAACCACATGCCTGCTCATCAGTTTTCTACTTTGTGGTCTGCCTTGTGAAGAAGGAGGAGACAGAAGGAGCAGCAAGCAATTTTTCACAAACCGTGATGCTTGTTTTTCTTCTTCCTGACGCTTAAACCCAGTTCCTTTTGCTTTACTTAGCACAAAAGTGTTCTGGTGAGGCTGCGGGGAGCAGCACAGCCAGGCTGTCAGGTTTTGCCTGGGAAACACTGGGAGGCAGAAGCCATCCCCCAGATCCCCTGCCCCTTTGCTGCCCCTTACTCTCACCCTTTCTGGTGGTGCAGTGGGACGTCTGTGTGGTGGGTTTGGTGGTGGTTTGGGTGGTGGGTTTGGTGGCGGTTTGGGTGGTGGGTTTGGGTGGTGGTTTGGGTGGTGGGTTTGGTGGTGGTTTGGGTGGTGGGTTTGGCAGTTTGGGTGGTGGGTTTGGCAGTTTGGGTGGTGGGTTTGGCAGTTTGGGTGGTGGATTTGGTGGTGGTTTGGGTGGTGGGTTTGGCGGTTTGGGTGGTGGGTTTGGCGGTTTGGGTGGTATTTTCTGTGGCGGTTTGGGTGGTGTTTTTTCTGTGGTGCTTTGGGTGGTGTTTTCTGTGGCGGTTTGGGTGGGTTGTTTAACGGGTGGCTCATTTGGGTTTTCAGCTGGCAGTTCTCGGGGCCTGCACCTGCAGCACGTCCGAGGGGCAGCCGTGCCCCTGTGCCAAGGTGGCAGCTCTCACCAGGAAGCAGCTCCTTCATCTCAAGGAAGAGGTAACAGTGCCTAGCGGGGCGGGGAATGGGTTGGGGTGCTCAAAACCCAACAAGCTCAGGAATGCTCGTCCACCACGGACACAAACTCGGGTGTTTTAAAGCCAGAAGGGATGTCACAAATAGTGTAAAGTTTGCTTGTGGTGCTTGTAATGCCCTAACTTCTGCTGGTAGAAAAATTGTAATTATGTCTATTTGGCTTTACTAGTAAGAAAAAAACAACAACAAAAAAAATCTTTTGCACTTTTTTTCCTTCCTCCCATATTTTTTATAAAAGGAAAACACTTCCTAAGTGTGTGCACTCCAGAAATGTACACACTGTGTATGTGGACTGCCACTGACCTTCTCCTTCCTTCCTGGCAGCGCATTCCACCCCTCCCTTGGGTTGGCATCAGCACCCACAGCTGTGTCAGGAGGCTTATCTTGCTGGAAAATATATATTTACCTCAGGCTTAAATCAATATTGTGACTTTCAAGCTCTTAATTTTTTTTTTAAATTTAATGAAAATCTGTGAATGTAGAATTTTTGTTTTGTCTTTGAGTCTGGAAATGTGGAAGCCTGTTCTTTTGGTCCTGCTGAAGAAGTTCCAGTTGACTTAATGGTTTTGAAAATAAGGACTGTCCTGTCTCTTTTGTACCAAAATTATTATCCTTGACATAGGTTTCATGGTCTTTGCTCCTTTTGCTCCTGGCCTAGCAGGCACAGGACATTATTGCCCCCCTCAATCTCTTTTGCATGTGCAGAGATGAACAGAGATAAATACTAAGAGGTGATTGTCTGTGTAGATGGCTGGTGGTTTGTTCATATGTAGAGAAAAGACTTAATACACATGTCAGAATATGTCAGGAGAACCCTTCATTTGGTTCCTACTACTTCCTTGATTATATTTATTTACAAGTTGTCTGTGTCTTGATATATGCTATTTAAAATCTGCTTTTGCCTTCAAGTTACTTAAAGTACTTTAAATTTTCCCTGGATTAAAACCAGACTGAAAATCTGAAGAAGAGTAAGGATGAAGCGTTCCTCGTGGCAGATGCCTTCAGAATTGCCTTTGAGCAGCAGCTGATGCAGAGGAAGGACCAGGCCCTGAGACTTGCAGAAGGGATAAAGATGAAGAAGGAAACTAAATTTGCAAACTGGAGGCGTCTGAGGGGCACTGGTACCTGGGCCAGCGAGGGTCTGGGAGGGTTGGCTGGAAAAGGAGGGAGCACGGGGCTTGAGCACCTTCTTACCCTGTGAGATGCGTGGCTGCAGCTCAGCTGTTAGGGGGGTTTTTGAAGAGTCAAGAAAAAACAAAGCTGTGAATACTCACTACGATATTAGATGGTGTGTTTTGTCACTGAGGAATTTCTGCTGTGAGTTTCGTGTGTAAAATTCAGAGTGTGCAGGTCCTGTGGGACACTGGAGCTCCCAGTCCAGGCCTTTACTGCACCCTTTTTAAAATTATATGTGTATGAACTCCACTATTTAACTGAAAACATGGTGGAATAAATAAGCTGCTACACAGGATGGCAATAATATCTGGCTGTTAAAGATGCTTGTTATAACAACAGCAGAGAAAAGCCAGGCAGAAGGAAATGGGAGTGGATGAACTTTAAGGTTTCTGGTTGGTTTTTTTTTGTTAGGGTTTTTTTGCTGGTGGTGGTTTGTTTTGTTATTGTTTTTTGGGTTTTTAAAAAGCAATTTAGCTTTTTATTTAGCTTTTGATTATTATTCTTACACGTAGTATGTTACAGAGTTACAGAACCCTCTGTAAAAGAGGAAGAATTTGAATCTGTAAAATAGGATGAATTCTAATAATCCTTCTATTCTTTAAAGAAAAGGGATAAAGAGACGTATATAAGTTCTTATGTCCTGGTCAAAAGCACTGCAGAATTTAGGAATGGGACATCAGGATGTATCTGTGTTGGTAATTGACCTGCAGCTGCCAGGATTAGAAGTTTGATGGGTTTCCCAGAATCTTTGAGCACTCTTGGGATGTGGTACTACAAGAGCAAACACCCTGACTTCCCTTATAGCAAAAATATTGCTTTCAGTTTCTGTAACCCGGTGCATATGCCCCATAATTTTAATGTATTTTAATGTTTTTAGAAATCTTACAAATGGCCTGTGTCAGAGAATCTTTGTTTTTTTCAGGCTACTTACTGTTTAAAAACTAATTGCCATGAATTCCACAGTTCATGTACTTCTGTTTTCTTCAGAGCGTCTCAAGTTACAAGCCGACAAGAACAACCTGGGTCAAAAGCTGTCCAGCCTGCTCTCCTCGGGTGGGGACTGCAGGAGGGTCGAGGAGCTGGACAACCCCCAGGAGATCCTGCAGATGCTGATAGATCTGGTCAGTATTTTGTTCACCACAACCCCTTGGGGGAGCACATGCACAGTCTACAAACAGCGCCTTGTTTTTTACAAACAGCTGACGAGCGTCCTTCTCTCCTTTCTCTGTGAAACACCCCAGGTGAACGACAAGGAGGAGGCCCTGGCCCACCAGAGGAAGGTCAGCTACATGCTGGCCCGTGCCCTGGAGGCGAAGGAGGGTGTTTTGGGACGGGGAGAAGGGACGGGACCATCGTGCCCCGCTCACAGCTGTGGCCACAGCCCCCCTGCCCGGAGCAGCGTCCCCTCGGTCCCCAGCACGGACACTCATGGAGATCCTGCCAGACCCCTGCACAAGTCGCTGTCCTGGCCCTCGGGTGGTGCAGGGCGGGCAGGGGGGCCCCTCTGTAGCCACGTGCGGGACCAGGTGGGTTTGTGAAAGAGAAACCCTTTGTGGAAGTGCCACAAGCCGCCCTATGGTTGTGTCAGTGGGAGGGTGCGATGGCTGGGAGGGCCCAGAGACCATCGCTGTGCTGAGAGGGGCAGGGTTGGCCAACGTAAGGGTGATTTAAAACTGGTTGTTGCGTTTGTGGGCTGCCTGAGCCCTCCCCTGCCCTTCCCTGGCCCCACATTGCCTGGTGGCAGTGCGAGAGAGGTGTCACGGTGGGGGGGATGTGGTGTCACCGTGTGGGGGGGATGTGGTGTCACCGTGTGGGGGGGATGTGGTGTCACTGGGGAGGGATGGATGTGGTGTCACTGTGTGTGGGGGGGTTGGGGTGTCACGAGAAGCAGCAGGGCTGACAGAGCAAGAGGGACATTTTTGAGAGCTCTCGAAACACACAGTCAGGTTTAGAGAGGAGGTGTTGTTTATTCTGCAGCGGGTGGACAGTGGACGTTTCCACAAACCCAGCACACCGACTGTCTAAAGCTGTCACTGTTTTATACCCTTCAGCAAACAAAGGTGTTAATGTCTATTGGCTGCAAGATACGTAATTCTGTTGTTAATTACAGAAGGACAGGATCAGTTAGACTGGAAAAGACCTCTGAGATCCCTGAGTCCAACCTCTGACCCAACACCACCTTGTCAACACACCATGGCACTGAGTCCACATCCGACCTCTTCTTAAACACCTCCAGGGGTGGGGACTCCACCACCTCTCTGGGCAGCCCATTCCAGTGTCTGATCACTCTCTCTTTATATTTTATATTCCACTGGTTAATGACTCTCTCACTTCCCATGCTAATTGACCCTGTGCCCAGTCTTTCCCTTCCTTTCGGCTGGGGGGTTTCTGGGGTCGGTGGTCACGATCTATCCCTGCTGGAATTGTCCTGTATCCAGTGGGAGCTGATTCAGCCCAGGTCCTGAGCTGACTTTACTAATCCTTCCTCATCTTGAGAGTTTTGCCAGATATCCTTGGGGGCCATAAATTCTGCATTCCGTGTGCCTGCTGCCAGTGGAAATCCTTCCTCCCAGGGTCTGATACCCTCCCCCAGTGCTGAGATCACTGAGACACATCCAGCCCTAAACCTTAACAGGGCGAACAAGTTTCGTGTCCTCTCTTGCTCCTTGGGCTTGAAAGTTACAAAGATCAACCACAGAACATCCTTTCTTAGGGAAACTTTGGCACAGTCCACGTTTTGCAGCGATCAGACAGGATCTGGCCCCTCACCCCCATCTCATTCCCCATAACCCTCTGGGCAAGGAGGTAACAGTTTCTGGCTCTGTGACGTCACATCCACGTCACCGGGGGGCTGACGGAGCGGGAGTGACGTCACCGCACGGAGGGGCTGTGTGACGTCACGCCCCGCTGGCGGCAGGCGGGCGAGCCGGCTCTGCCCCCTACGCTGTCAATCACACCGCCGGCTCCGCCCCCTCCCGCCAGCCCCGCCCCCTCCGTCACACCACCCGCCCCTTTCGGGCCCCGCTCACACTGCGGCCACGCCCCTCCCACCGGCCACGCCCCCTGCACTGTCAATCACTCCGCCGGCCACGCCCACGGGCAACGCCCATTTCCGAGGGAGGGAAATACGAACATGTCGAAGAAAGCTGAGACAAAGAATTGTGCTGTTTTAAAAAATAAATAATTCCGAACGCAATCCCCTCGACTTTGAAATTAAATTATCTGTTATGATTCCTTCAGCCCAGGTCTGAGATCCTGGTTCCCAGATTCAATTTCCGAAGGGCAGTTAAGAAAGGGGGAGATGATTTTGTCACGCTTAGGTGCTAAGTTACTTTACACTCCGTTTCAGTTGGTGCCTTCTCAGACAGGCGTGTGTGTTACCTATGCACTGAGATAGTGCTTACTGGCCTAAGAGAGACGGTTTTACACAAATCTTTCTCTCAGGCTATTCATCTTATGTCCTCACCACCTCAGCATGATGTTTCTTGTGGGTTCTGAATCAAATTATTTAGGGAGCTGAAGGTCACGCAACTGCACATGTTAGCCCTTTATTATATGTATTTTTGGTATTGTCTGGAAGAGGTGCCCAGACTGCAGCAGAAGATTTCAGTGTGTTCCTGTGGCTTCTCATGGACGTGCCAGACATCCTTAAGGCAGCTGGTGATGTGCAGGGCACAGCTGGCAGCAGGGTGAAGGCTGCCAGCAGAGCTCAGGGGCAGCAGACATATCTGGGATACCCTCTGCACTCAGGTGGCCCCAGAGGCTGACAGCTGCCTCCCAAAACTGAACTTTGCCAGTTTTCTACATTTTCTTGTTTAGAAAATACTGCATGGTCAAGACATCTCCAGGTAATGAGTGAAACTTATTTTGTCACTGAACCCATATACTTCAGGAATGCAATTGTATTTCTTTCTGACTTACGTGGGACTGGAGGAGTTACAGCATCACAGACCATTCCCTGCCACCATTCTCCTCCAGTGATGTGTCAGAAGCTTTTCAGACCATCTGTCAGATTACAAAATATTCTCTAAACCCTCATTTGTTTATATTTAGTTCTACCCTGTAGCATTTCTTGTGTTCCTAAGCCTTTTCTTTCAGTTTGCTAGTGGCAAACCATTTCATGTTATTAAGTTGTAGGCCTGCAGCAAAGTATTAAATTATGCATATGTTTACTTACATTCTTTGTTTACATGCCATGTGGAGATCAGAGAGCGAATAGAAGTTTTTAAGATGATTCACTCCACTCAGATTCCCTTTGGTGTACCAGCTGTAATGGTTCCCAGTGAGCAGGTCTCTGCACCGAGCATAATGAAACTCACAGTCTCCAGGGCAACAAGTGATTTTTGTGTGTTGGTTGAGAAAGGTTTTCTGAAAGCAAGACTTTTCAGTCTCTTTATCCAATATTTAAATGACTGTACTGAGATTTGATCAAGCCAAACTGGTACCAAAGCACTAGGCTGAATTAAGACAACCACTGTTGTTCCTGTGGAGGAGAGGATTTTTCTTCACTGGAGGGTAAGAATCACTGCACCTGAAGTGCTAGACTGGTTAAAAGAAATGATCCTGTTAGGAAAACACAAGTTAAATTAGATCACAACACTCTTGCTGCAATAGTAAAGCCACAGAAACCCATCAATATTTAGCAGTTATATCAATAACTAATTCTTGGAAGTTGTGAGCTGGAAATTATTTGATCCTAAGATCAGGAGTCCATTATTTTCTCTATATTTTCTTCTAAAAAGGTAACTTCGTATGAGAGATATCTTTGGAGACCCAAGAGGGGAAATGCTATATGTGTTCAGCTGAGATAAAACACAGAATCTGAGGTTTATGTTTAACCTCTTTGATGTCTTTAACATTCCTGTGTACTACTTTAAAATGTGCAGTCAGGCAGGGTATAATTTTTTTTTCTCTACTTCTCCTGGAACTTCAAGGATATCTCTCCACAGCCAATTGCTTTACAGCCTTCAACATGTGGTATACTTAACACATGGATTTAAATTATTTCAGGAACCACTTGCAGATAAGTCTCCCTTTGTATACTGACAAAGTGGGAGAGTGACCCCAGCCTTCAGCAGCAGAAACAAAGAAAGCAGAAAGGGCTTGCTGGGAAGAGAATAAAGCTTTGCTGCAGAAGGGCCACCCGACCACTGAACTGTGCAGGAAAAAGCACCAGTTTTAGTGCTGAGTAGCAGACTTGACAATGTAAGTTGGAGACATGGTCAGAGAAGAACCTTCTGAAATTCAGCAAAGCAAATGCAGGGTCCTGCACGTGGGAAGCAAGAAGCCCAGGCAGCAGCACAGGCTGGGGGCTGACCTGCTGGACAGCAGCTCTGCAGAGAAGGACCTGGGGGTCCTGCTGGACATCAAGCTGTCCATGAGCCAGCAGTGTGCCTTGGTGGCCAGGAAGGCCAGTGGTGTCCTGGGGTGCGTTAGGAACAGCACTGCCAGCAGGTCACAGGAGGTGACCCTGCCCTTCCACGCAGCCCTGGCGAGGCCTCACCTGCAGTGCTGTGTCCAGTGCTGGCTGCTCTGGATTGGAAAGACACTGAGCTCCTGAAGCAGGTCCAGCAGAGGGCTGCAAAGCTGGTCTGAAGAATCTCATGAAAAAAGGCTGAGTGAACTGGGCTTGTTCAGCCTCAAGAAGAGGTGACTGAGAGGGGAACCTCATCACTATGTATTAATATCTGAAGGGTGGGTGCCGAGAGGATGGAGCCAGGCTCTTCTCAAGTGCCAAGAATTAGGACAAGAGGCAACAGGCAGAAAGATGCACAGGAAGTTCTAACTGAACACGAGGAAGAATGTCTTTTCTGTGTGGGTGACCACACACTGAACAGATTGCCCAGAGAGGGTGTGGGGATATCCCCTTGCTGGGGATGTTCCAGAACCCTCTGGACACAATCCTGTGCCATGTGCTGTGGGATGGCCCTGCTGGAGCAGGGAGGTTGGACCAGATGCCAGCAAAGAGCCATACTCACATGTAGTGTTTCTTTTTGTGGATCTAAAGGGGAGGTCAGTTTTTAACATGAGCTCATACTGTTCTTGAACAGCCCAACCTCGCAGTGGAATTGAGAAAGAGAATCTGTGCACAAGCTCTAATCTGCTTAGACCTCACAGGACAGAAAAAATACTAGTTATGACATCATACTAATTGCTAGATAATTGGCACAGTAATTAGTATATCAACTGTGCTAGTTAATGGCAATACTATTTACTCCAGAATGCAATCTTCATGTCTTTTATTTTTTTTGTCATTGGCATCTTGTGATCAATTAAAAGATAATCTGTAAATATAGTTTGTTAATTGAGAGCAGTCTAGGCTCCACTTGTTAGACTGAGTTTTGTCCTCTTCTCAGTGTTTCAAGTACTCCTTAAATAGAGCAACTGCTCCAAATAATTGTCATTGGTGTCCAGTTTGGCACCAAAACACAATTGATGTGGTGCTTATAACAAATCTTTTTGAAAGTATTCAGCAATTACTTTCAGGATTTTTTACTTTTAGAACTTTTCTTAAGTCTGCTTTTTAAAGGTGTTCAATATTAACACTTCTGAAATATTGCCTGAATAAGCTGTTACAAAAATACCTCTTTTTTGTAATATTTTGTTTGGTGAAAGTCACAGTTATATTTTTACACTAAGCTTTTCATTTTAATGGCAAATAAATTTCATTATTGAATCACAAGCAGGTAGCTACTTGGCTCATGTTTAATGTCAAATAAAGTAAGCCTCCAATATTGGTGTATATCAGGTGTATATTCACTTGACAAGAACAATTCAGTGATTTATTGTAAATGGGAAGAATTATGATAATGTGCTATGCATTTGGACAGCCACAGGAAACATTATTTTTCAGAGAATAGCTTTTCTATCAAGAAATAAATACATTTCAGGAAAATATGGAGAAAGAGAGAGGTTGATTTCTGCCCTTGATGAGATTCTGGTTTATTTTCTTCAGGCTAGAACAATGCATTCACTCTGTCACTGGAAATGGCTGTCATGTATACAAGTAAAAGCAAGAGCAGCAAGATGCTGACAACCCACAGATCTTTAACAAAGTGCAGTTAAATTAGAAAGCTCTGTACAGCACTTTTGCATCAGTTAGGAAACTTGAACCATATTGTGTGCAAAAAACAAAAGAAAAAACACTAAGGCTCCTGTAGTGCAGCTTTTGCTTAAGCCTCCAGCTTTCCTGATCAGAAAAAAGTATATCCCTTTTCTAGTATTCACAAAGTAATGTATATTTTCATTGTATCTATCTGCCTGTCTATCTATCTATCTATCTATCTGTCAATCACCTCAGATCTTCTCAAAGAGAACTTTCACAAACAATGGTTTTATCTGGATTCAGGACACATAGTTAAGCCTAACCAAAGTGGAGTATTGATTTCAGACTCAACCTTTCCTTGATTACTGCAGATAGACCTAATCAGAAAGTCCTTCCGGAGTATGGGTGGGGTGGATGTAATCCTCAAACAGAGGACCCTCTACTGGATGTCGCTGTGTCAGAGAGATTTTCTACTGTCTTCCTACCAGTCTGTTCCAATTCTTTTGGAAAGATGAGATTTCTAGCTGGTTTTGATACTTTAACCATCTCAATCAGACCTGCTCTGCATAAGTTTGCATTTCACAGGGACAAATAAGTATCCAAATGTCATACAGCTCCCAAGTCCACTGTTTGTGACCCTATATTTTCTGCTAATAGGCATTCACAAAACTAAACCAAATCCTTCTCCTCAGGATGATTCTCACAGTACATTCCCAAATTCCCTGCCTAGCACTCCTTGTCCAGTGGGGACAGGAGGTCCCTATGGTCCAAGGATAACAGCAAACCCTTGGAGGAAGGGAAATTCGGTCACAATTTCCCCAGTTAGCAAGGATCTGAATACAAATTTCCCCCTATCATTGAAAATGCTCTCAAAAATGCTAATGAAAGTGCTGGGAGAGACTCTCCCAATTTTTCCACTCAGTGTTTTTCCACTTTGTATGAACAATTAAATGTTTGTGGGGTTTAGGTGAAGGAGAAAGTGAATTTGCCAAGATGTGGTTAAGGTGCTTGTTTGGAAAGCCAGGTTTGAATTCCTATTCTCATGAACATTTAATTATCCTTCTGATAGCAGACAAGCCGTGGAAGCACTTCCATTCAGTCCTCCCCCACTCCTTACGATAGCCTCATCAAGGAGCCTGGGCACCTGCAGACCGAGACCGTAACAAGTAGCAAGACTCATGAAACTAAACACTGTGAAGCTAATTAAGGTTTCAAAACCTTTCATGGTCCCGATTTTAACAGCCAGTAGCCTGCCTACCATTCCTAGAGAGCTACAGGGCTGCTTCAGTGCTGGCAACCACTGGAGATGCCTCATGGCTGTTCCTTTTCCTAGCAGAAGCGACAGAACAACTTCCCAGTGAGGCGCATCCTTGGCTTGCCTGGGAGGCTGCACCCAGCACCCTGGGACACTAATCAGTGATGAACTGCTCCAAGAGCTTAACCGTTTGCTGCCAACCTAAACAACAGAATGAAGTATTTAATTCACACCTCTCATGTAGAAATAAATGCTTCTATTTATACCCTAAGCAGAGATCACTGAGATTTTGTCTGCCTTGCAGATCAGTGGCAGGGCCCCTCCTCAGTGTGCAAACAAAAAGTGTGTTTCTCGGTGCTGTGATCTCCACGGGCCCACCAGCACTGACACAAGCAGGTGGACACTGCACACCCTCTGTGACTGCAGCAGGACATTTCCCACCCTGCCCCTCATCTCCCACATAATGGGAGAGGGAAATTCACAGGATCGCAGAATAGTTTGGGTTGGAAGGGACCTCTGGAGATCACCCAGCCCCTTGCCAAGGCAGGGTCATGTAGAGCAGGTTACACAGGAATGTGTCCAGGTGGGTTTTGAATGTCTCCAGAGAGGGAGAATCCACGATCTCCCTGGGCAGCCTCTTCCAGTGCTCTGCCATCCTCAGTGGAAAGAGGTTCTTCCTCATACTGAGGCGGAAGTTCTTGTGTTTTAGTTTATGTCCATTACTCCTTGTCCTGTCACTGGACACCACTGAAAAGAGTTTGTCACCATCCTCTTGGCACTGCCTTTGAGGTATTTGTACATCTTGCTGAGGTTCCCTCTCAGGCTTCTCTTCTCCAGACTAAACAGGCCCAGCTCCTGCAGTCTCTCCTCACCAGAGATGCTCCAGACTCCAGATAATCTTTGTGGCCCTCCCTTGGACCCTCTCCAGTAGCTCCTTGTCTTTCTTGTGCTGAGGAGCCCAGAACTGGACACAGCGCTCCAGACATGGCCTCGCTAGGGCCAAGGAGAAGGGCAGGATCACCTCCCCCGACTGCCGCTGACCCGCTGACCAGCTGACCTGCTGACCTGCCGATGACCCGCTGACCTGCTGACCCGCTGACCTGCTGACCTGCTCCCGAAGCGCCCCAAACCCCGCCCGGGCCCGCTGCTGGCCCGGTCCTCACAGCTCCTGCTCCGCCGGCTCAGCCCGAGCCGGCCTGGCCAGGCCCGGCCCGCTGACAGGAACCGCGCTGTGCCTGCCGAGAGCCCCGCAAGGAGCGGGGGCGTCCGGACCGCGGCTGCCGCGGGGCGGGGCGGGGGCGGTGCGGGGGCGGTGCGGGACGGGGCCGGAGAGGAGCGGAGCGGGGCGGGACGGTGTGGGGCGGAGAGGGGCGGTGCGGGGGCGGTGCGGGGCCGGAAGTGGACGGGGCCGGAGCGGGGCGGTGCGGGCCGGAGAGTGGCGGGGTGGGGTCAGAGCGGCGCGGAGCGGGGCGGAGCAGGGCGGTGCGGGGCGGTCCGGGGCGTTGCGGGGCGATGATGTCATCGGCGGGCGCCGTGGCGGGCGCAGGCTGCGGGCAGGTAACGCGGCGGGAGGGGCGGCGCTCGGGTTGTCGGCGGGGACACCGCCCGTCCCTCGTCCCCAAGCGTGCCCTCCTTGCCTTCGCCCCCTCCCCGGCTCCGTGCCCTGCCCGGGCCGGGCCCGGCGGGGGCAGAGCCGGCTGTGCCGGCCGAGCGGGGTCCCGGCCCCGCAGCGCTCCCCGGCCCCGCAGCGCTCCCCGGCCCCGCAGCTCTGCCCGGCCCCGCAGCTCTGCCCGGCCCCGCAGCCTGCCTGGCCCCGCAGCGCTCCTGGCCCAGCGCTCCCGGCCCCGCAGCGCTCCTGGCGCCATCCCCAGCGCTCGCCCGATCCCGGCAGCGCTCCCCGATCCCGCAGCGCTCCCCGATCCCGCAGCGCTGCCCGGCCCCGCAGCGCTGCCCGGCCCCGCAGCGCTCCCCGGCCCCGCAGCTCTGCCCGGCCCCGCAGCTCTGCCCGGCCCCGCAGCTCTCCCTGGCCCCGCAGCTCTCCCTGGCCCCGCAGCTCTCCCTGGCCCCGCAGCGCTCCCCGGCCCCGCAGCGCTGCCCGGCCCGCGCTCGGGAGGCTCCGGGAGCGAGGAGCCGTCGCTGCCTTTCCTTGTGAAGGGAGCGGCTGCCCCGGAGCGTGGGGAGCTCTGCGGGGTCAGAATGCAGAACAGGGGGGATGTGCAGCCACAAGTCCCTGCCGCCTTTTGTGGCACAGCTTGAATCAATGCCCATCTTCTGGGCCTCTGGTTTCCTGAAAGAGCTTTAAACATCGACCCTCTCAAAGCTGGTTATTGAGCTATTCTACTCATTGGCCTTTTTAACACTCGAGACGTGTAGGTGAAACTCGTACTTTAATAAATGGTGTTGTATAATTCATCTTAGGATTTTGGCTCAGTTGTGTGTTAGGTCCTTTACTCAGTTTAATGCTCATTTTTACAGAGGTCAGGTTGAAGGGCTGAGGCGGTTTGCCATTGTCAGCATTGGGAGGAGAGTCTGTTCCTCATTTCAGCCTTAAGAAAATAGTTCTTGGACATGGTAGGTGGTATTCATATACCGACTGCTGCACTGAGCTAAAAACAGCCCTATTTTGGGACAGATTTTGTTTGGATGCTTCCCATGTACCAATATCATCTGACAGGCATGGTCCATCCCCTGAAGGTCAGTTGCACATGCCCCTTCCTTGTGTATTTTGAGTGGAAATAAAATCCCAGATAATTCTGCTCCTCTTTAATGCTGTTCAACATCTGCACAGAATCGGTGAAGTTGGAGGGGACTGCTACAGACCATTAGTCCTGTGCTCTAGCTCAGGCATGGTTAGGTATATTATGTTATCACATCCATATGTGATAATCACATCCATACACAAATAATTCTGTAAAGTAAAAAATGGAAAATTCTATCCTTGTATAAGTGTTTGGGATCCTTTTTGTAAACATGGTAATGTAGATTTGTGGGCAGGGACTTATAAAACAAGTTTTGGTCTCTGTTTAATTGTTTTAGGTATTCGGTCACTGCTATAATACAAATAATTTACCAGTGGACTAAAGAGAAGTTAAGGGGAATATCAAGATGCTCTCTTAGCTTCTTTACCAATAGTAAGTTAATGCTTCTCTTTCAATCTTGTAGTTTTTCTTAAGGAATTAGTATTTGGGGGACAGAAGGGGACTTTGATTTTTTTGGTGTTTCCCCTCTTTTTTAAGTTGAAGGAAGGAGTTTTCTATCTTTACTTGTAATTTCAGCTCATCAGAATTAATTCCTGCTGTAACTTGTAGTTGGTAAAGGTCTTCCATTATGCTCATTATTTCTATAGTTTTCATACTTAAAAGAAGATTCCTGGAATGGCACCAATTGTTATATCAAGGGACATTAATAATTGACTTAATTTCCACATCAAAGCTCATCACAAAATGTGGCGGTTTTCTTGTGACACACAGTGAGGTCTGCAAGCTCTCTTTGGATTGTTTTAGTAGTAGCAAATGTTTCTGTTAGCTTGTTTAAACCTTACTTTCATCTACAGAAGAACTGGTTCTTGCCTTAAAAAGGTTTAAGATGTCTTAGCTATGTGTTATGTGTGGGGGAAAAAAAGTTTGTAATTACCAAAAATAATGGATACCTATTACTTGATATTTAAAGAGTAAAGTTATTGTTGATGCTGATGTTCAAAACTGACTTCTTGGTAAGGTCTTAGTGTCTTACATTGTGTGAAAAATTTCTAAACCTTGGATTTGGGAGAAGCTGCCATGAAAGCAGTTTAAAGGGAATTAGTTATAAACTGCTTACAATTATGAAAGGCAAGGTTTATCCAAACGGCTCCTTTTTTTTTTTTTTTTAATTTCTTTTTAAATTTCTTTAAATGCTAAGTAGGGAGCATTATAGGTTATAATTCTAACACCTGCATGCTGAAAGGAATTGAATTAGCTTTTATGTGCAGATGAAGCAAATGCTTAGCTGAAGGTGAGGAGAGGCCAAACGTGGCTCTGTTTTGCTGGTATAAAAAGCTGTTGTTTAAATGTGTATCATCTGGATATTGGCCAGTGGAATGTAGGGAAAGCCTGTGGTGCAGAGGTTCTTCTACACCTTTTGAGGAATACAGTGAGTACGTACATAAACAAGCTGGTCTCTGTGCTTCAGAGATCCCTGTTTACAGATCAAGATTACCTTAAATCACGGTCGGGTGCATGTGCCAGGCTCATGTGCTGGAGTGACTGTGAATGGAAATAGCTGTCTCTCTTGGCTGCTGTTTGGTGGATGGTTCTGGCAGAAGGAGCTGCTGGGAGAAATATCTTCAGACAGACTTAGCATAAATTGGTAGGTTCATCTGACCATCCTTAGTTTTCTAGGAAAATAGGTTTGCATACATTTCTGTTGAGTTGCTTTAGTCGGTTTTTATTTCAGGGAATGCGCTCATGTACTGTCTGAAAACCAGAAAAGATAAGATGGAAATGGGCACTGTCTTGAGGATTACTGCCTACTACTTGTGTCAGCATTTGTGTTTGAATAAGTTTGTGCAACTCTGAATTTGCACAGTGAAAAGTAGTATGGTTTTTAAGGCATTAACCAGTTAATGTGTTCAAATTATTTGGAACTACTTTGAAGTAGTTCCCTGCTTAAGAGAATTTTCTGGGGCTTGACAGATGTCAAATACAGAGCTGTAACTGATTGGTTTGGTTGGAGATCAGCTCTCTTGATCTTCTCTCATCCTGCCCTCTCTTTCATTAATTTCTGGTTTTTAAGATTTTGGAAATGCATGAAAAGAAACAGCTCTGAGATCAGAGGTGTTTTGTGTATGTTATGTTATGTTTGGCACACGTTTGCATGACAAGCTGTGGGGCTGTCTTGACTGTTGCACTCTGCATGTGCCCTTCACATCCATGTCAGACGTGGCAGTGCCATGTGGAACAGTCTGTCGCTGGCTGATCCAGCAGGAGGGCAGTGAAATTTGGTCGGTGCTTGGAAAGGAAGGACACGACTCAGTGCATTCTGAAAAGGGTATTTCTAGCTTGTGCCACTATATTATGGAGTCATCTCTAGTGACCATGTATCTGCTCTGTTTTTCCAGGTGTTTTGTAGGTTTTTTTGGTTTTTTTTGTTTGTTTGTTTGGGTTTTTTTAAAGTTTGTAAGCCTTTCATTTGCTTCCATTTAGCAGTGCCTCTGCCGAACCTTCCAACAAGTTCAGATGGTTTTTTGATTTTCTCATCTGGATTATTACTGCTGGAGTGAAGTTAGGCTGGAGTAATTAGCTGTTAGCAATTGAAAGTATCAGCTTCCTAGAATAATGCAATTTTAGTATCAAGTATCATAATTGATCATTCTAGTTTTTAATGGGCTATTTGCAAGTTTAACTAGACTACTTTGTATGACAGTTGTTCACCATTTTCTTGTTCACCATTTGAAATGGGCATTCTGGGTAGTTCAGATGCCCCTGAATTTTTTTCGTCCATCTTCCCTAGTAGGATGGAATTAGTTTCTAAGTTCTTCCCTTCCCCTTTCTCTTTATTACATTTTCCTTTTAAGTGTAACAATCAATACTATGATTGTTACATGACATACTATGAAATACACAATTACTGTGTATTTCTTATCACAAAAAACCTATTTTTGCTATAGGTATTTTTGGAAAGTTTAATCTCACCTGCTTTGCAACCATATGTTATTTTGCCTGGAAGCTTTTTGCTGGTGTTTGCTTTCAGAGACCTGTGGTTCTAATTCAGGTTGCTGCCTTTTGTATTAAGTGGAAAGACAATGTTATACAACTGTCATTCCAGGAAGGACCATTTCTCCCATTTCCTGTTCTTTGTGCCTTTTGTGCAACTCTGTTATCCACAGGTGATCAAGAGTGACTCTATTCATGTTGGCTACCATCTGCTGTTATGGTTGCTTATTCTTTTGTGAACATCTGTCTTCTAAAATATTAAAACACATATAAACAAATAATTAGCTTGCCCTATAATTTTGTAACTTACCAAGTACCTTTGATAAGGAAGGGTCATTGAGTGTGAGGTCTATTTTTAAAGTATATTAGTAATTTTTTACTTCTCTGTGCGTTGAAGAAGTATGACACAAAACAGTATTTGTAAAATGATCATCAGAAGTTTGTTGTAGAATTACAAGTTCTAATTATTTTTTATGCTTGGATTCCAGTTAGTGAACTGCCTTTTCTAAAGGTGAAATGCATTACTTTCACAAAAATGAAAACCAGATACTCATATGGGCATAACATAGCAAAGAACATTGCATAAGACAACATATCTAAAAAAAAAGATGTTAGAAATAATGTGTCTTTTCTGTGGTGACAGTTCCTTGATATATGCATAAGAGAGTGAAGAACTTGTCATATCAAATCCAAGGGATATTGCTAGGAACAGCACCTTTATGAAGCAGTAGTAAAAGATGCCCTGTTTGCATATACAAAGCTTGAATGCAGCCAGAGAACTTTCAAGGTGTACAGCAAGGGTATGGTTTTAGAAGTCGATGTAGTAAGAAGTTGTTTCCTGTATTATATGAACACCATGACTACAATTCACCCTCTCAACCTGCTAAGGAAGAAGCAAAGGAAATACAGAATGAATAGATGTTCTGTTGGAAGACTGTATTAGGTAGTTAGGCCACAGTATAAAACAAGTGATACAAGCATGCTTTGACATTTATGTGTCAGAATGCATACTAATGGCTTTTGGTTGTCTGGAAAGCACTACAGAGATATTTTAACCGCCTTAGTAACGACACAATAGGCATCACTGTGCAAAAAATACATGAGGTATTAATATATAGGCAAGACTTTCCGTTTCTGTGTAGTTAGCATAGGCAGTTCTTTTTGTTTAAAACAAAATCATAGAATCACAGAATATCCTGAGTTGGAAAGGACCTGCAAGGATCATCAAAGTCCAACTGATCTTCCATACAACAGCCCCAAGAGTCACACCATGCATTTGAGAGTGTTGTCCAAATGCTTCTTGATCTCTGTCAGCCTTGGGGCTGTGCCCACTGCCCTGGGGAGCCTGTTCAGAACAAACCCATGACACACCCTCTGGGGGAAGAACCTTTTACTGAGATCCAGCCTGCCCCTGCCCTGACTCAGATTCAGGCCATTTCACTGAGTGCTGTCCCTGCTCACAGAGAGGAGAGGTTGGTGCCTGCCCCTCACGAGAACGTTGTACACAGCAGTGAGGTCTCCCCTCTCGTCTGCTCCAGCTGAACACAACAAGTGCCCTCACTGCCCTCACACAGCCTCCCCTCAAGGCCCTTCCCCATCTTCGTTACCTTCCTTTGGACACTCTCTAAGCCCTTAATATCTTTATTATGTCATGGTGCCCCAAACTGCACACGATACCCAAGGTGAGGCCACCCCAGGGCCGAGCAGAGCGGGCCTGATGCCCCCGGGACTTCTGGAATAAAACTGAGGTGTTCTTCCAGGTGGTTGAGAGCCAACATTTAGTAAGCCAAGCACAGACTGAAGGAGGGGATGCCCGTCGTGTCTGGAACACAAGCACTTATCCATGTATTTGAAAGTGGTAAAATTAGTAGAGTTGTTCAAGACAATGCATCTGTCCATCTCACATCAAGTTAATTTTCCTGTAGCATGGCTTGGGGCCTAAGTGAAACATCAAGTCATCTTTCTAGCTCTTAATCAGGTGACTATCACAAATATGTATTACAATATCTCTACTTGATCGTTGTAAATACAAGGTAACTATACTTTTTTTTTTGGTGAGCAGTAAGTCTTTGGAAACACCTCTGGCAGCTCCAGACATAGACAGATAGTACAGAAATTTTTTGTTGTACCTTCATAATGTAACTCCTACTTCTAAAAGGTCAGAATTGGTGAAATTATTGTAAAATTAACATTTAAATTAAAAGCATGCTTGATTATCCTGTCTTAAAGGTGTAGTGCATAAGTTCAGTTTCTTTCCCACTTTAAAGAGCTCTAAATAGGACTATCTCACATTGCTTCAGATGCCACTTTGCTTTAGAGAATGAAACTTCCAATCTGAGATTTTAGGGTGTAAGTAAAATTATAATTTTTAACAGCAGCATGCTTTACTTGGAAGACAGAGCTTTTTACTAATTCACTATCAATATGAATCAATATGATATTATCAAAACCAGTACAGAATTACAAAGACATTAAAATGAGTGAGTCCCCAATACCATCAGCATAGAATAGCATATCAGATTCTTTGGTCCACAGTTGTAATGTTCTGTAGACTCGTTAAAAATATTTAATTAAAACATTTTGGAGGTGTTCAGAAGTCGAGACACCTGAAAACAGCCCTTGAAATTCACTTACTAGTGCTTGGGAGATGAGTGGCTACACAGAGGTTTTGAAAGCCGAGAAACCCAAAGTCAAGGTGATTTGAGATAGGATTGCACAGACACAGTGTTACATCTGATTTAAAATTCAGTGTCAGAGTGTATGCAGTGGTAGTTGCTACTTGTCTGTGGTGTGTTCCTCTGCACCTCTGTTGATCTGTGTGTAAACATGATTAGATGTGTCATCCCCACTGAACAGAAGTGTTGATCTGAAACTTCCAATGTAATCCATGAATGTCCATTCTGTTTTTTTTACCCTAATTGGCCTTTGTTTTCCATTGTCTCTCGAATCTCATGGATTTCATATTTTGATATTAATAGCTTTGAAGAGAGTTTATAGATTTTTAAAAAATAATACTTCAAATTATTTTTGTTTGTTTGCTTGTTTTGTAATTTGGATAGAGCTTACTTACGTGGCACTATTTGTCATCTTTTAATCTACCATGTTAATTAGTGTTATGTAAATCTGACAGTCCTCTCAGAGATGCTTTTTACCATGGTAGCCAAGAACTTGGTGTCAGTTATATAATTATCTTAGTACTTTTGAGGTAAGAAATTGATCCCATCTTCCAAATGCAAAACACAAAACCAAGAACATAAACACTTACGAATAGTATAGCACAAATATGTATTGTTATTGTAGTACTCACATTTTATGAAATGTATCAGTATTATATTGTATCTAGGTTTCAAATTAAAAATGTGTTTGTTCAAAACAAGGATTCTTGAATGTCAGTTCAGTGTTGGGTCTTCCCCCCACCAAGTCACTTTGTTTCTTTTCTCTATCACCAATAATTAGCTGACCTGCCAGAAGCCATGAGGTTTTGTTTTCCAGATAACAGTCCACAGTTCAGTCCGCAGCGTTGCAAACACGTCATAGATGCATTGCTCATGTTGCCTGAATTTACTGAGCTATTTCAGTGAAAGAGAACCTTCTGATGTGAACTTGTTACCCTGGTATGTTTGCAAAAGTATAGGAGGATTGATAAAAACGTGAAAGGAATATTTTTCTCACCTTGTCTTCAAAGATAACCCTCTTAAGGGATGTTCCTACTGCTAGAAAGCCATCAAGGAAGGGAGATTGCTCCGTTTGTGTGCTTTGTGAGAAGGGAACAGTATAGGTAATTTATTGTCCTGAGTCATTCACTTACTGATTGTAGCTTGAGAGCATGTCCTGGATTCCTACAAAAGAAATAGCAATTCCTGGGGGAGTCTGAGTTCTCCTCTGTGCTGACTTGGAGAGTTACACAAAAATTGGCTTTGGACACTGGAGTCTATGATGAGTGGAGAAACTGAAATGATGTCACAAGGAAGTGTCTGTTCACTTAAGGCGCTTAGAAGAGGCTTGGCTGCCTATCCTAAAGTGTCACTGAAATGCCAGGGGGAGAACTGCATGTCTTAACAACTCCTTTGTCCTCTGATTTCTATTTCTCATTTAAAAAGTAGACAGAAAGGACTTAAGTGGGCTAAGACTGCATGACTTTTGTGCAATGGTCATAGCAAAACAAAGAATGCACGACATTTAACTTCTGTGATGAGCTTCTGCTTTGTTTTGGAACAAATGTTGATGCATTTTCATATTTTCATGCTTTTATAGGTATTTGCATATTTTCCAGTGAGAAGACCTTTTTGTTTTGCTGTAAAGCCCTATTATCCGGAGTGCTGTGAATTTCCAGCTATTAAGGTGTATTAAATACCTTAAGTATTTCTTATAGTTTTTAAAAATCTTCATGAGTAATCTCAAAGGAATGCTTGGAATGCACTCTAGTAAATTGGCTAATGTTCTTTCTGTTTAGTAGAAGTGCTGATCTGAGGGAGGTTGTAATGTGGAAAGTGTATTAATCTGTGGAGATGCATTGTATATATGAAATTATTACTCTAAAACTTTAAAACATATGAGGTAAATTATACTTACTCTCATTATTTAAAATCACAGTAGAAATATATCTCTATCTCTTGATACATTTGAAATAAATACAACTTCAAAACAGTACAGTAATATAAATAAAGTTAGATGTTTCATAACCTTGTATCTTTTATAAAGGATTAGTGAAGAGAGTCAACAGCAGTTGACTATAGTAAGGGTTGTTTTTGTCAGTTTATAGAAGCTGTCTAGAAATATTTTCACTAGAGTTCTTATCTGAAAAATACAGCCAAGTGGTTCTTGACAGCAAATCTTGAAGCAACTAGCTTGGTGCCATCCTAGATCAATGCCACTCTGTGGAGTTAGAATCACCCTTCGGCTGTACTTTTTCTAATAAAGGCAACTGGACTTAAAATAGCTTTTAGAATAGTGCATTTCAGAAATGATTGTAAGATGATTTTTTTGTTTGTTTGCTTGTTTTTCAGAATGTGAGAAGTGGAGAAACTACAACTTCAATACTCTAATATTTTTCAGAATTATTTTTGGCACTGGGAAGCTGAATATTCTTCTCTTTCTGGAGTCATCATATGTAAGAATTGTCTAAGGCTTTGCAAAACTGTTGCTCAACAGGCTGGAACATGGATCCACAGCTAGACCCCATGAAGGATGACTTGCCCTTAATGGCAAACACTAGCTACATGCTTGTAAAGCACTATGTATTGGACTTGGATGTGGATTTTAAAAGTAAAGTCATTGAAGGCAGCATAGTTTTATTCTTCGAGACTGGGAGCCGGTACCAGAAGACCAGCAGCACTGGCGAAGAATGCTGCCAGTCAGAGTTTGATCAATGCCGTGAAATGAGGGCATCTGAACCCTGCCACGTTCCTGTGACAAGTGTGAGTGCCTGCTCGTCTGAAATGGAATCTAATGGTTTTGCTGTCAGTGGTAAAGGTGAAGAAGCAATCAGGTTACCATCTCCGGATGAAAATGGTAACCATAGCAACAATGAACGGGCTTCTGGGATGTCTAGTTCAAAGGACGGCTGTGACAGAGCGAATCATGGGAACAAGGATTTTGTGCTGGTGTTGGACTGCTGTGATTTGTCTGTGCTGAGGGTTGAAGAGGTAGATGTTGCTGCTGTGTTGGGCACTGAAAAATTTACAAGGTGTGCCAAGCTACCTGATGTTTCAGAGGAGCTGGGGAATGTCAGGAATCAGATTGTGCATGGACTCGTGACCTTACCTGCGAATCGCTGGAAGGAGCAGCTGTCCTATTTTACTGACTGCAGCCAGGCACCTGGCTGTGGAGAGCTTCTGTTTGCCACCGGCCCTTGGAGCCTGGAGGTCAGGAAATCAGGGATTCAGACTCCGGCAGACTTTCCTCACGCGATAAGGATATGGTACAAAACCAACCCAGAGGGAAGATCCGTTGCGTGGACTACAGATCAGAGTGGCAAGTATGTACCTGTGTGCTGAAAGCTTTGTGTGCAGTAATTTTAAATAGCTGTAGTAGAATCATGTAATTGCTGAGCAGCTGTGAAGATATGAGTATGCAGAGCTTTCACTTCATCCTTGGTTTGAATCCTTTTGCTGTCCTCTAGGAGAGCAGACAAACTCTCTGCTCACGAAACTCCAATGGACTTGAGGACCTCAGGCCTGTCCCAGTGATTGTGTCTTTCCACTCTGAGCGGGAATAAATAAATAATTTGTGTGTCTGTCAATAAGGGTGTGCAGGGAATAGGGAATGATCATTCAGGGGAAGAGAAGGTGTGAATGACAGGTTATTTGTGCTGTCATACTTTGTGATCTTTTTCCTTCCAGTCTTACACAGCTGATTGTACAGCGTGAAGATCAATATACATAACAAATAACAGACTTACTTCACAGCTAGTCCTTTGTCAATCAGCTTAGAAGGGCAGTGCTTTCTGGTTTACTCTCATAATCAACCTCTGAAATTTCCTTCATCTTTTGTGTTAAGTGCATTGATAGTAGCCAATGAACTGCAAGCTGAAACAAGAGGAAGAATTGGCATTATATCAAATGTTTGTGAAAATATATGGTACTGTACAGAAATCTTTAATATAAGCTCTTTATAGGAGGGAATAGCAAATAGTTTCAAGTTGATTTATTTTCTGGCTTGAGTAGGGTGTTCCAAAAACTGATGTCTGTCAGAAAATGAATTTTCACAGCAGACTTTCTTGCTACATTTTTAAAATAAAATTTCATGTAATGAGCCCATAAATACAGTGGTAAAACTCATTGTTCAAAATGCTGTCAATATTTTCTGCCCTTTCTAAAATTAAAGCCCAGTTATAATGTATAAAGTAATATTACATTATATTCTCATGAGAGAATTCCTTTAATTGTTCCAAATTATGCTTATGGTGCCTTTTTAGGCAGATGTGAAATCCTTTGCCAAAGGAGTCTATACTGTGGTTCTAACCCTGAAGAAAGCAAATAACAAAGTACAAACATTGTGTTGACCACTCCAGTGTTTCCTCTAATTTAACAGTTGTACAATGTTTTGAAATTTAGCCTATGCACAATTTTATCAAGACTTCAATTTTATTTGTTTTAAACAATGATGTATTATAATACACAGAAAATAATCAGTTGAAACAAATCTTTTGGGGGATGAGCTTAGGCAAGTTAAGTGTATACAAACATGCTATCACAGCAGGGCACACTCCTATTTTTAGTAGAGGAATTGAACACATGGAATTTCAGCATATCCCTGTTTGGACTCTTGGGACCAAACAAAAAAGTCAGCCACAGGGGTGACTTGTGTTAATGAAAAGAGAGAAGGAGGGGAAGCTATAAAGCCATGGGCAGGAGGCCTACCAGAATACATTTGATAAAAGAGACACTCTTGCCCTCTCTGAACTTGGATGCTGGTTCCTTCCAGCACTGGTGTGATGGCACAGCTGTGTGTTCAGCTGCCTGATAAGGCATATTAGGTAGTTAACCTGGCTGAAAGTAAGTAGGGGGGGCAGAGGATGAAAGAGAATAAGTTTTGTTTGGAATATACTACTGAGGTTGTTTGGAAGGTAGCATTATCTACTACAAATTAGGAAATGTGTCATGAAAATAGAAGTTTATTTTTCAGTGGCGTGAGTTGGCATCATCCTGTGCTCTTGCATGCTGGAAATGCAGGAAGGGAATAAAGAGCTTGTTTTTGCTTCATGGACAAGGTTTGGTAGAATAAGATGCTCCAGAACCCTGGCAAGTCACAGACCAAATCCTAAGAGGCTGCCCTTTCCTGCGAGGAATTCTCTACTGTTATTTTGTGTAATTTTGTTCCCAGTGATGAGTATTTATATTTGAGTAATTAATGAAGCAGTTTGAAGTTTGTTGGATTACTTATGTCATATGAAGTGATTCCTAAGCAACAACCAATGGTACCATGAATAGAATGCAGAAGTAAAATAAAAGTAACAATAATAATAATTTTAAAAGTGTAGGCAGACCTTGAGTATGAAATGAAAAGATTTGATATTCTTGATAATGTGAATGGCGTCAAACAAATATTTCTATAAAATTTGAGTTAGGTCCTCTGAATTAGTTGTCCTAACTAAAAGGAAGACCATGAAAAAACATGGGTAATTATGGACTGATGTTTTGTCTAGGAGAAAAATGAAAACAAGAGTACCTGCTCTGTTGGAATCTGATGGCAATCACTGGCACCTGGCAGATATGTAAATTGATAAGGCGGAATAAAAACTTGGTGTGATTTAGATGCCAGGAAATCCTGCTTGCTTCATGAAAATGACAATGCAATTTAGAGAAAGAAACAGCTGCAAACATCAGTGGTTTTACAGGGAGTGGCCTTGTAGTTTGCAAGAGGTTGCCTCCTTGCATCCTTTAATGGAGACACCTCTTCAAGAAGTGGGAAATGTATTTTTTGAAATGCAGGAAAGGGGTGGAGTTGCTGTGTTGGGTGTTTTCCTCGAGAAAGCCTTGAACAGTCAGCAACCAAAGCAGGTTGACAGGGCCGAGCCTTCGAACGTGTTTCAGGTGTTTGATGGCAGGTATCTCAAGGCCTGCAGGTTCCTGTTCAGAGAACAGAACATCAACTGAATGTTTATTGTTGGCTTTAAGGCAGTATTTGATTTGTTATTATACTTGATAGGCTTGTATGGGAGACAGAGGTCTGCCAAGAACCGCTTTGCACTGGTTTTGTTATGTCATGGAAATACGTGGACTGCTGATGAGTTAGGATTGCATGAATCAGATTTTCCTCTGAGAGATTCCTGAACAACAGACAGTCCCAGGTCTGCTCTTGGAGCAAAAACAAACAATTCCACAACTAGTACTTGATTTTTCCAGTAGCCTGGATGGCTGTTCACTGGGAATTACTAGCCCTAAGGTTTCCCAGATGAGTGACTGGAGATATGTTTTGCAGGCACTTGTTCTTCCAGTGTAATTCCAACTAAATAGACAGCCTAAGTTCTCTGCTTATCTTTCTTTTGGTGTATGCAATTTCCTTATCTATTCCAACCTATCTTGGCAAAGATTATGGATGGCCTAAATATCACATAAGTAGATGATCTGAATGTTACAAGACCTTTAAAAGTGAGAGACCAGAGATGGAGAGGGTAGATAACAGAAAAGAAGAAAGGAACTGTGAAGTTTCTTGTTAGCAGGGGTAGAGATAAATCAGAAAAAAAAAAAAAAAGGCAAATATTGTATCAATTGACAAAAGTAGTGTAAAACTTGTCATTCTTTGATGTACCTAATTTTTCTAGATCAAGTGAAGAATCTGATCCATATCAGGATAAGATTTATATTTCTAGTTCTTTTACGTGCTGGAACTGTGCTACCTGACCCAGATCAAAGCAAGTTGTCAGTTGCAGTGGGTGTCCTAAGATAACACTACACTATTACCAATATTGTAAAAAGAAATTACTACTGTAACTGAAGTATATCTAATTAAAAACGGATATAATTGTTGTTCTGATAGTTTTGATATGTAGAACTTGTCTTTCATAGCTGTTTCTTTAGCAGACTGATATAATATGGTCTGAAGGTAAAAAGCACTCTCTGAGAGCCAGGAAGCATTAATGATCTTGGTAACATCTGTTCTATGTAATGTTTATACTGTATGTGACACAGCTTTACAACATTTAGTTTAGCAGTGTTCTACCAGCCAGTTTTCTCAGTCATTGTGGAATTTACCTCTAAAACTTCTGCAGAATATGAAAATCCCCTGTGTTGCTCTTAAGACTGGGTTGTACTCCTGGCACTCAGCAAAACAGCCTTCAAAATGCCTGCAAATCATTGGTAAAATACGTGTAGCAGCAGTCACTGACCCCACCTTTCCTCTCACTCCTATGAACTCTGCTAAGATCTCTTTTTATAAGCCTGTGTATTTTGGTGAAGTTTTCATGAATGAGGAACCATCTTTTCATCTTCATCCCTCCCAACACACATGTTTTAGGGTAAATAATAAGTCCAGTATCTCTTGGCTGGCCTTCCTAGGAGGAAGCAGGTCCTCCTGGAAGGTGAAAACACAAGTTCTTCCCTTTCCTCGTGAACTCACTTCTATGCCCTGCTTGTTTTTGTGGGAGAAACCCAATTCTTTTGTATATATCAGAGTTGGTTACAGATTCCATTTTAGGAGTTCAATTCCAAATAGATTAATTAAAAACTTATACAGAGAAGTGGTCTTTCGCATTTAGTTGTGCATTTTGTTTTACTGGTTAAAAGATGACCACTTGGCTTTCTCTCCACTGCAGTTGTCTGAGCTTCACTTGATATCTGTGTCCTACGCTATTCACTCTGATACATGACAGGGGGAGCTGGATTATTTTCTTTTTCTACTTGTGTTCATTAACAATATGTCTACTTAAACTGCAGTTTCCATCCCTGTTTTACTGGAAGATGAGCTGGCCTGCATTAGTTAAACCACAGTAACTTGACTATGCCAAGGACAGCCCTGGGTCCAAAAGCACTGATTGACTTAGGACAAAAGATATATCTTCAGAATCTTTGTCATCTGTGACTGCCAGTTCTTTCCCTCTCTATAGTTTAGCATTAGGGAAGGAATAATTTGAATGGAGGAGTAGTTTGTGGTTGAAATTCTGAAAGACAGGTGAGCATTACCTTACTCTAAGAATAAGTGTAAAAATGCCATGATTTATTGAGGCTTGGACTAAGGAAAACTCAAAAACTGGATCTACTGCTGAGTTTGTATGAGCCTCCAGGTTGTTAATCCAGGAGCTGGGAATGATGATAACGAAAGCACTACTGTAATTACAACAGGGAGGTATCACCGCTTTGAAGCCCTGTAATGGCATCTTCAGAGGATACTCAGAAGCCTTCTTTGGCCTTATGGGTTCAGCTGAAAGCTATGTATGAGGCTGGAAGGCTCGTGCAAAAGCAGGGGAGGGGAAAGATTAGAGTTAGTATTTTCTAGTTCATATAAAGTTATTGTAGTAATCTTGCTTTTCTTGTCTTAAATGACTTAGATTGTAATTTGATTGGTTCATATCATACAGGTTTGAAATCTACAAAGCTGAGGTTAAAATAAAAAACACCTCAGTACAACAGTAGTTTTGATTTTTGATAGAGAACTTAATTCAGTCTTTCTCATTGTAAATCCAACTTCAATCCCTTTTTCTTCTGTCTAGGCCGTGTGTTTATACGATGGGATCACCAATAAACAACAGAGCCCTTTTCCCATGTCAAGAACCACCCATTGCCTTGTCAACATGGCAAGCCTCTGTCCGAACAGCTGCAGGCTTTGTTGTATTAATGAGTGGGGAAAACTCAGCAGAACCAGTCCAGCTTCGAGAAGGTGAAGTGTATTCTTTATAGCAAATTGTTTTCTATGCTTTTATAATTTGAAATAAAGCTTAGTAGATATGTGATTTTTGAAAGAATGAAGTTCCTAACCTTAAAAGCACTTCCATGTCTCTTTGTAATCTCCATGTCACTCTTTGGAAAAGCTTCCTGCTCAAGGCCTTAGGATAATTTAGTAAGAATTGAAAGTATCAACAATTCACTGTGTTGCTTTTTCCTTTTTTTCCCCCTCTGTGCTTCCAAAGCTAACTTTCACTTTTCATAAACAGGCTTTGTTTTAATCACTCTGTGGTTGAATGTTTTGTGGATGAAGTACCTTACCAGGGTCTAAACAACTGCAGGCCTTGGTAGATAATTGTCTTTCCGTTCTAGTTCTCCAGTTGGAGTGTAGTTCAGCATGCCAGTGATTTCAGGCAGTCATTGTGTCATATCTGTTTCCTGAGATACATTGAATACATGAGGAATATCAGATCAGTGCCCTAAAAATCTGATCTCTGTGTGGTTTGGGTTTTTTTGCATTGATAGAACAAACCTTTTGCAATAGTAAGCAGACAAGATTTTCTTCTGTGTTGGTTAAACTTTATTCTCTAAATTGTCTGCATAGAGAAGGAAGTTCTTAAGGGAGTTCTACAGCTAATAAAGTATGTCCTGCTCCCATTAGTTTTGATATATCCTGTCAAACTAGTTCTGTATTTTCTAGTGTAAGTAGTTCTGATGAAAAGTAGCATATAGGAAAGGGTTAGAAATAAGTATTTCTGGGGGAAAGATTCTTCTGTTCCCTGTTATATAGGCAAATTTATTCTTGGGGGAAAAAAAAGAATGTTTTTTCTCAAGTCTCCTTGAATTGAGAACCATCAGTTAATCTGTTTGCATGGAATTGTCTGGTTGTGTTTGGCCATGTGTGAAGCCTCTTTCAAGGCTTGTCTGTGCTGTTGAAATATGGAAAACTGCCATGATGAGCTGCTCAGCTCATATGGAGACCAATACTTTCCTGTCTCAGCATCAAGAAAGCAAGAGGACTTGACTTCAGACTAGGATAAGGGCTTTGCCATCGGTGTTCGGTTAGTTTAATTAGAGACCCTCATTATGTTGGTGCTTAAATACAGATGGAAATGGCAAACCAGAGAGATGTTTGGAATTGTAAAAATTTACAAAACAGATATGGGAGAAAAAGGGAAAGAAGGGAAAGAAGTAGTATTGAGAGGAATATTTTAAACCCCAAACATTCTTAATGAATGTAGGAATACAAATTCATTAGTTTAATTAGTAGAACTTTTAAGAGTAAAAAAGTTCAAGATGGTCTGTTGTGTTAAATAACCTGTCCCGTGTAGATCTTGTTGTTAGGCAGTTATGGAAGGCATATGAAATGTATCCAACTTAAAATTTTGTCTTTACACAATGAAAAAGCCTTTCAGCGTGACTTCAGTTAAAGTAAGTTTGCCATACTATTTATATAGAGTGTGCTATTGCTGTGCTGCATGATTATAAAATGATACATAACTGGCAGAATAGTAAAATAAATCTTTTAAAATGCAGTTTATTGGAAAGAATTAGCATTTTGGCCAACAGCTGTGAATTAATCTGTTCTGAAGAGATTACAAGTTAGCTGAATATTTGTTCCTCTACAAGTTATATTTATAACCAGTCTGCAGGCAGACAATAAAAGAACAGCAAGCAAGGTCAATTCCTTCATGCTTTTAGAGGTCTGTATTCTGCCTCAGAGACATACACAGTCCGTGTGTGGATGCAGTAATCCAGTGCATAGCTGTTCTGGGTGCACTCTCATGCACAGATTCCTCCTTTGCAGGTTTTGGTAAGAGCGTATTTCCTCCCACGTGTGCCATTTTTGCATTCTGCCCTCTACAAGGCTGTGGTTGATCCTGTCCTGATGTTGAGTGAGGCCACTTTTCTTGGAAAATAGTGATAAGACACATGTGCAAGTAGAAATAGTACCTATCTGAGTGTGACCTAGAAGTGTTTAAGAGCACTGTGCGTTCTTTCGGGAGCAGTTAGCAAAGGGAATTTAATCGTAAGAGTGCAATTGACAATGTCTGTGGGGGAAAGCTTTACAGGGAGCACTGGGTATGTGTGTGTAATGTGAGCCCTTTAACATGGGATTTACTTTTCAGCGGTTTTCATTTTTACTTCCCTTCAGCACGTTACTGTAACACCCAGAAGGTGCAAATACATTTAGCCACAAACACCTTTCCGTTTGTTTGGTTCACGCTGAAGAAGCAGATACTGAGCCAGTAAGTGACTGGCTTGCTTTTTGCGTGCTTGCTCTACCATTACGTAATCCTTGACCTTGTTTTGACATCTACATGTACAGTGAGAAGGTGTGCACTGTTACTGAGAGGAAACAAGGTTCTGCAGAAGCCACTGCTCCTGCTCTGTGCTTAGCAGCAGTGACACTTGCTTTTGTTTTGCTCCCCTCACTTTTTCAGAAGGCACAACAAGGGAGTCCAGCCCTTGTGTTGATTGATTTCCAACATGTGTCAGGAACTACAGCACGGGAGCTGGCAGCTCATCCCTCTGAGCTGCTGTTGAACAAATGCTCTGACATGAATGCTTGGGTGCTCTGTGGGAAATTCTGGCTTTCAGAGGAGATCAGAGATCTCTGCAAGTTGCAAACAGTTTCAGAAAGCTGGAGGGTTCTTAGTCCTGGTGCTCCAACCAAGTAATAGTTTTGACATAACTACTTATTGAGCTGCAGTTTTATATATTAGTATCAGCTCTTACTTTGTGTATCGGGTGCTGTGTGCTATCTCTCCTTTTCCCTAGAGGTGGCTGAGCTTCATGGTTTTAGTACATCGTGAACATTATCTGTGTTTTGTGGTGTTTGTGTTAGTGCAAGCTATTTCAGGGGAAATATACTGGTAAGTACAAATATTCACAATGGCTTTGCATCTGGCATCAACAGATACTAACTCAGGCATTTTTTTCAGTCATAATGAACTCTACAGGACTCGAACAATTTTAATGATTTCAAAGATAGCTAAGTGCATTAAAAATTCTAGGAAGGAATTACATCAGTCAGCATTATTATTTCAAGTAGAAGAAATAAACGACCTTTAAATTGTTCTTTTGCGAAATTATAAATAGATTAAAATTTCCTGCTCTTGTTAAACATTTGCATGGAAAGTTTTTCAGTTTTAACTCAGAACAGGTGATTGTTGCTGTATGGTTTTTATAGTTATGGCATGATAGATTTGCTTTGCAGAACTGAAAAAAAATATTTTCAGAATTCCCTGGTGGAAAAAAGAACAAAGTATTTTGGAAGTATTATAATTGCCTAAAATAATTATGTGTAGGATTCAAGTTCTTTTAAAATAACATTACAAATAGCAGGGCTGGGTTGGTCTTCCTCTATTTTTCCCGTGGACCAACCCCAGCCTAATATCTTGTTCTTCCCAAGATGTTCTTGCTTAGTCTGAAGATGTTTTTATGGTACGAATCGCTGCGTTTGGGTAAAGAAAGCCGCCTCCCTGCTTCAGCTGTGCTGTTTTCTGCTGTCCTAGAGGTGGTGCTGTCTCCAAGGTAGACGCTGAAAAGCACGGGGCAGCCGCGGGGAGGGAAGGGGAGTTGAGCGGAGCTTGTGATCCCGATCTATGTCGTGGGATAAATCGTACGATACAGATGAAGGAAAACAAAACAAAGCCCAGTGACATGAAGAAAGTGTAAGGAAGGAAGTGAAGTTATGGGAGAGAAAGTCAGGCTGGGAGACAGTCTTACCAGTAGTGAGAGGAGAAGACAAAATATAAGTAAGTTAATTAGCTCCCTCTGAAACAGTGCTTCGTGGTGCTGTCAGTAGAGAAGTGTTGCCAGCATAAAGACCATTTCAGTCACTGATCAGCAAATGCACTGTTTTCCAACCTGAATGATTCTGTGGTTCTGTAGAGAGAACTCACTTGTCATGCCTGTGCATGTGATTTCTGTTGTTCAAGACAGAACAACTGTAGGATGAATTACCCTACACAGTTCTACACTCTGAACGCAGAAGGCATCTCAAATCCCTGCAGGAAATGGACTGAGCTCTGGTTAGGTATGTAGAGACAGTGGAAATCTTGGATCCTATTCTGGGAGGATCCATAGTTCACATGATTTCGGTAATGCTTGCAAAATAGAAGGGGTT
The DNA here is from genome assembly GCF_022539395.1 of Myiozetetes cayanensis. Lineage (NCBI taxonomy): Eukaryota > Metazoa > Chordata > Aves > Passeriformes > Tyrannidae > Myiozetetes > Myiozetetes cayanensis. The sequence goes on from NW_026087631.1 coordinate 455,860, forward strand.
TTGGTACCTTTGCTCTTTTGCATGGTTTGCTCTAAACAGCATATGTTCATTGCTAATGTGTGTAAATTTCTGAATGCTGTACATTCTATTCTCTCTGGACTGCTAAACTGATTGCCATTCATTTTGAAATTCTGTTCATCTACTTGTGTTTTTTTTTTTTTAAAAAGCCTCTGTGGTCTTGCTTGCTCTAGGATGTCTTACTAAATTTGTTTCTCACTGTAACCCTCTCTAATATCTGTTTGCCTAGCACAGGCCAACACCCTTCACTTTTAGACAATCTCCTCACGTTTGTGAGAGCCTTCTCCTTTACACCTCGTGCCATTTGGAACAGTTTTCTTTGATTGCTTTTCGACTTCCTTGCTTTTTCCATAACATAGTTGAAAACATGCGATGATTTTTCCATTGCAGTTCCTCAAATTTTCACTCTTTCCCTGCTGTTATTTAATCCTTAAGGTTTCATAGTTAGCACAACTGCATGGAGCATTTTGTAATGCCCTGTATGTGACAGATGCAACATGAAGTGCAGTCCCTCTGAGCATTGCCTTGTGCACATGAAAGTCGGTGGTAAAGCTGCTACTGACCACAGTGTGTGCAGCCTTGGGCCTCGAGCACGGTTTCTATCAATGAAACTCCGAACATCAGGAGTTTGGTATTTGGAAATAATATATTGTTGCAGTCCTGGGTGACCTTTTTCTCTCAAGGTGGCACTTGCTTGTCTTGGCTCATTTGTAGCTTTGTTAAGTTAATAATAATAATAATAAAAAAAAAAGGTGGAGTGAAATTTGGCAGACAGTTATCCCTCTTGTTCTTAATGTGTTTGGAGCAAATAAATTCATTCTGCTTACGCACTGACAGGAGTTAGGAAAATTAGAGGAATAATATATGTTCACCTGACAATACAAAAGGTTTTTGATGTTGGACGTTGCCAAAAGTGGAATGGGGAAGGGAGTATAAGTGCATATAAAGAGACAAAGGCTTTATCTGCCTCTCAGAAGACTTCACAAACAGTATTGTTTTTTCATACTAAATAGCAGGTGGAAAATTCATTGAGGCTAAACAAAAAGAATTTTTTGCTTGTCCTTCCTTTGGACAGCTTGACCCTCTGTGGCCATTAAGGTAGGAAATCAAGAGATACTTTGCAGCAGTTGTTTATTTCCTTTCCTTTATGCCTTGGTGATCTGCACTCGGTTGTGGATTTTTTCTTTTAAAATTTTTGGTAGTGTTCCATAGCCCTAGTCAGAATAGTATTGCAAAAGGACAAGTATTAATGTTCTCCTAAAATAAATGAGGTTTGTATGTTTCCACAGTTGCCCCAGCTACAGTTATTTGCACATGATTCATCAGGTTGTAACTCATGCTAGGCTCTTTCCAAGAGATTTAATCTATTACTGTGGTGTAGTAGCTGTATTATAAATGAATGTGTGGATGTGACTTTTAAGCTATATCCTTTTTAAAGGAGTAAACTGAAAGTCTAAGCAATTATATTAATGGTATGCTGTCCTAAAATGTCCTCTGGTTTATCAAAATCTGTTTGTACGTACAATCATCCTATACCATACTCCTTGTCTTCCCACATTGTGTTCCCATAATGACAAGAGCATCTTTTTACAAGGCTCTCATCTTGTTTTAGCACATTCTGCCCCTCATGACCAAACTGTTGACTTACGTTATATCCCATCTGAGTCCAAGCGTTGATTTCTTACTGCCTGGTTGACACATCACATATCTCAGATTGTCCAGTTCACAAGCATTAGTGTTCTTTGTTATAATTTGGTTATCAGTTTGGTACTGTCCAGAACACAAAGAAAGGTTTTGTTCTGTGTGACATAATACAAACAAGACAAAGCCATAAGGTGGTAGATCCAAGGCTGAAAGAATTCAATTTTAATATTTTGTGTATGTTTGTATTTAAATGTGTTATTAGGTTTCAAGTCTGATGTAATTCTTGGGCAGTAACAATACAATTGCGTTAAGTTGCATTAATAACATCCCACTTATGGATGATTTATTTGCAGACACAGACATCAGCAGATAGAGCAAAGTTGGAGGTGCAAGTAAACAGTACTGAATTCGTGGTGGTTACCTGTGACTGTTCTTCTGTGTCTAGGGGCAATTATTTTTCTTTCCTCAAAAATACCAAGATTAAAGGTGGGAGGTTTGGCCCAAGATCTCAAGTATGTAAAAATGTCGAGTACCTAATGTGTGCTGTGAAACTGATGAGTCTGTACAAATGTTCTTTTTATTTACAGATGTCTTGAGCTGGTACTACTATGTGTCTATGCCCATGCCAGCATCCACCTTCACTATTGCTGTGGGGTGCTGGCAGGAAGTTAAACAGCAGTCCTCCACAGCTGCTATTCAAACAAACACTGAGTTTTCGTTGCCATCTTTACAAGCTGATTTCAGGTTGGTGTGTATAATATTGTTGAAAAATGAGATACATGGTTAGAATTTTATTTACTCTCTGGAATATGAAAATAAGTCATATTAGTAGGTGAATCAAAATAGAACTTGTTTAATCTGAACAGAAAAACCTTGGCAGGAAGATAATTCCAAAGGCATTATTTCAGGGGTATGGGTGTGGTTCTTCTTATGTGAAAACAAGCTGCTTAGTGAGCAATAGGATTCATAAATCATGCTGTCCTCAGGATTTGTATCCTACATCCTGTGTCACTTAATGCCCTGCTGCAGCAATGCCAGTTCCTGTCTTGGCCCAGGCATTTCTTACAATGCCTGGCTCTAAGATCTTTCATGTCCATTCTGGACATCTAATACCCCCTGCTAGAATATTTCCTGCTCACAGTTCCCCTCCCCTCCTCACATGGAGCTCCTTTAGACCTCTTGTGTCTTCCTGGAGTTGTGAGGACAGAATGAGACATGATGGTCCGGGTGCTGCCTGGCAAGCTCTGAGCAGAGGGGGTGGCTGTGTCTGTCCCTCTGCCAGCAGTGGCCCTGGAGCTACAGCCCAGGATCTGGTTTTCCTCCAGTGACTCCTGTTGGGCTGTTGTCCAGCAGGAACGCCTGTGTCGTTCCAGCAGGGCTGCTCCCCAGGCACACCAGGCCCAGCCTGAGCTGGGCTGTTTGGTTGTGTCACCACAGGTGCAGGATTTGTTGCTCCTCACTCTGCTCTTGCCAGCCCTGCCTGTCTGGTTCTCTGTACCACAGCTCTCCCCTCTGATGTGTCCACTTAGCCACCCAGCTCGGTGTCATCAGCAAGCCTGGAGACAGCGCTTTCAGTCCCCCCATCCAGGATATTTGCCAAGCTGTTGCATGGTGTGAGGCCAAACATGATTTCCTGAGGAGCTCCACTCGTGACAGGCTGCCTGCCTGAGTGAAAACCACTGATCACCACTCCCTGAGTGCAGCCTGTGAGTCAGCGCTGTACCCATCCTGCTCACGACCAGCCAGTCTGTGTCTGCCAGTTTGTGCAGCAGAAGGCTGTGGGAAACTCTAATCAGCGTTTTGCACAAGTCCAGGCAAACAACTGCCACTGCTCTCCCCCCTTGTCAGCAGAAGGTGATTGGGTTAGTCAGGTCATAAGGGTTTGAAACTTTACCAGAAAAACCCCTTGCCTTTCAGACAGCTGTTTTGGGCTAATGCTGTCTTAACATTAAGACAGTGGAAGTCCTTATGGTTTTGGTAAAGCTAGTGACAGTTTGGAACTTAAGAATGTAATAGGGATATTTTTTTTTTTTGAATTTTAAATTAAAGGATTCTGATGGCTTGCATCTTGGCTGATTTTGGTTAAAAAATTTCTTATTCATCTTGGAAACAGAAATTTTTATAATTTACCTAGGTTGAGTAAGACATGCCTATTCAAATTTTAAAATAGTTTATAGGTTTGATAAGCCTCTAGAAATTGTTTTGTGTTTATTCCTTTGCCATTTTTCTGTTTATACTATGACTGCCTCTACGGAAGTAAGCTGTAGATCTTCACTGTATATTCCTCTCTAATGCATGGCACATTTGGTAATAGGAATTTTTATTGATTTGTGCAAAAGGTTATTTTGACACTGTTGGTACCTTTTGTAAAATTTCTGAAACACAGGAAATATTTTTGTACCTTTTTGTTAGGTGTGATGGTCACTGTTATGAGTTGATCTGTGTGATGGTTATTGGATGAGTTAATTGACACGGTGTGATTTATCTGCAGCAGATGAGATAGTGACAGTGGAAGAAACAGAGCTAATGTGTCTTAGGGGGAAAAAAGAGTTCAAAAATTCCAAAAATCCTCTGCAGGGGGGTGTCTGCTGTGCATAGACAAAAGAGGAAACCCTAAGTGCACAAGGTTGTTTCGCAGCTTATTAGGACATAAAAATGTATGTCCTTATAAATATGCTCTCACAGTTATATCCAGTTGATCTTTATTTGGGGTTAGCACAACAGAGATTGTTACTTATTTTAGTCTCTGAGACCAGGTTACCAGACTAACATTATGCACAGTAGCAGACGTTTCTAGAAAGGCTGTGAAGTGGACAGAGAAGCAAATGTTAAGCCTGTGCCACAGATAAGATAATGAAGATAAACTCTGGGCATCAGGAAAAGGAAGGAGTTCCCAAAGAAGTGGTTGAAACGTGTAATGCAATTTGTATCCAGGTGCCAATGAGTTTTACTTGAGGAGACTGTATCAAAGTAAATGTTAAATAGAACTTTGGTGTTTCTAACTTTCTTATCTCCTCCTGGTCATTAAGTGCTTGGCAGTTTTTACATTAATCTCAACACTGATAATAAAATACAAAGTGACATTGTTTTAGAGCAGAAATGTACTGGATTAGACCATGCTTAGAAAAAAAAAAGTCTACTGATGGATGTGGTTTCTTTACGTACGTGATCACTGAAAGAACTTAGAGTCCATATCTTTGACAAGAAAGACTTATGTAAGGTGCTAAAGTGTTGACACTTCAACAAAATCTTGTCCTTTTCTAGATGGTATCATTTTGTTTTTTGTGTCAGCACTGAGCTGCAGCATGGTCTTCCAAGTATAAATGCTTTGGGCAATGCCAGGTGCTTTACCTGTCCAGGCATAGTACAACCAGATTCTTTAAACTGAAATTTCAAACCAAAGAGAAGCTCTCCACTGTGCAGAAGACAGGCTAACAGGTGAAAACATGAAGTTGATTTCTGTTTAGATATGAGTCTATTTGGGCAGATAGCTTATTGTGAAGGTATATGACTCAGTGTTTAGGAAGGATTTGATTTACCCCTCCTTTCTTCCAGCTACAGCTCTGAATATCCTGCAAAAGTAGTATAAAGTAAGGTTGAGTCTAATGTGGTATTATTGAATGTCTATGGTGATAAACCTGAGTTGATATCTACTGTTGTTCTTTACTTAAGAAGAAAAAATTATCATTAAAAGTGAGAGAATTTAGTAACAACAACAGAAAAAATCCCTCATGGAATTTCATTGTAATTGCACCTCATATGTTTGTGTTAATGTATGTCAATATGTATGGAATTTTATTTTCATAGTCAAATTTGAATAGGAATTTTCTGAATAAATATTTTTATTGTTATTAGTTCTTTTTACATATATTCTGAGCATTTATTCTTTTGATGCATATCTGTTATAAAAACAAGATGTGACTACTGTCTTTTTAGTTATGAGTAATGCTTATCAGTTCTACTCACACATGTAACAATGAGTGTTTTCACAGTGCTGCACATGTATGAGCAGTGTGAGAATACAGGTGAGCTGGTTTTATGGAAGTTAATTCTGTCATTCTGGTGTCTGAAGGATATCCCTGTCTTAGCCCACCCAGCCGTGTGCACTTCTGGTATCCCATTAAACTGTTGTTTTGTTTTGCTGTTGTCAGATGGCATGAAGAAGTGTGTGGCCACGTGGAATACCCCTGCCGTTTCCAAAGTCCTGCTGCGAGCTTGCAGGCAGTCATTCCTCACAGAGTCTTCTCTCCCCGGTGCCTGGTGGAGCGCTGCGAGGAACGTTTGCTGCAGCTCATCCCGCAGTGCCTCTCAGCTGCTCACACCACGCTGGGCACCCACCCCTTCTCCAGGCTCGATGTTTTGATAGTCCCTTCCAACTTCTCCAGCCTGGGAATGGCTAGGTAAAGAAACTTCTTATTATCTCACCTCCTGTGTTTTGTTAGACTTCTTTTTATCAGCTATTTGGCTGAGTCAAATTGCTGTCAGTATAAAGTTGCTGTGCTGTTTTTCTTAAGTCAGACTTAAAACTTTGTTCTGACTTCATGTGAGTATGTTTGTTGGCATCCTTTGTGATCTTTATTTTAGTTTCAACAGGACTTAGGGAAGGAATATATAAGCTTATTAGACACGTGGGTCTGAGTTTCCTCATTTGCCAACTGAAGTTGTTTTATTGGTTTTGTGGATTTAAGGACTTGATGCCGCACTCATTTTGTCTTGTTTTCTTTTGGCATTGATTTTACTGTTATGTTTTGATAGAACAAGGGCATGTTAAAATCTAGATCAAGTTTCTTCATAAGCTTTTCGTGATTTATGAGTTTCTACTCAAACACCGATCTTCAGAAGCTGCGTAAGGCAAATTGTAAGGATTATATTATCAAGTTTTCATGGAATTGTGAAGAATAAAAGTTTAAACATTTTTGGTTTTACAGTATAATTTCCAGTCATGCAAGGACAATAGAATTTTAGCTCTATTAGTTGTAAGACAGTGTGTAGCAATTGAAATTCACCATTCACTTTTTATTCTTCTTAACAAAAAGAAATATTTAAGTTGGTAATGAGAAACTGTTTGTTAATAGCAGAGAACAAAACACTGATTTTATTCACTGTTTGCCTAGTGCCAACAGTAGAGTGGATTCATTTAGTCAGATGTACAAAACATGCAAGGGAAGAATTAAAGGTAAAGCTTTGTTAGAAAAATAATGACTGAAAGGAAAGCTGTATTCCCAGTTTGTATAGTTTGTATTTTGGAGCTCCTGAGGCACTTGTCAAATAGGTTTGATGTCTGAAGCAACTGTAATAAAAGGCATTCATTGTGACTTCAGGTGTGTAGGTAAACCAGAATTATAGAACCACAGAATGGTTTGGGCTGGAAGAGGCAAAGATCATCTGGTTCCACCCCCTCCACTCCATGGGCACAGACACTTAGACTGGGTTGCTCAGAGCCCCATCCAGCCTGGTCTTGAACTCATGCAGGGATGAGGCATCCACAGCTTTTGGGTAAAAAGTAGAAAATTGTGCTGGCACAGAACAATATTGTATAGTTTTTAGTATAAGTTTACTTGCCTTTTTTTTTTTTTTTATGAAGATCTAGAAAATTTAAAACAGTCAGTCACCCTCCTCTGTCATACAAGCCTCGTTGCTTTGTAGATACTTTTTATTTATTACTGGTTTTACTGATTAGGGTTAGGCTTAGTTGCAAGTTTTGAGTTTTCAGTGATACTTCTTCACTGAAAGCATGAAGTTGCTTTGGGTGCCTACCACAGGTTATATTCTCTGGTGCTTTGCACAGTGGTTTGATTTGGAGTGAAGTGCGATGTTCTTGAAGCCATATAAACTTTGCAAAGCTGCTTAGCAGTTTTCTCTGACTTCAAAGGCATGGTACTAAAGGGTCGACACAAGTCCTTTGGGATCAGTGCTATAATTAAGAAACAGGCCATTTTACGTGGCTCGTGGTAAGAGCAGTGATCTGTGGAACCATGAAGGGCAAGACACACAAACAGTGCAAAATGAATGAGAAAGCAGAGAGCAGTGTCTGGCCAAAATCACAGCACACAGTAGGAGAAATGTTCAAGGTTCAGTTGTTGATATGCTGCTGCTCTTTGGGAAATTGTCAGTGCTTTCCCTGCATGTATCTTTCCCACAATTTATAGGGAAAAGATGCCTGCAGGTTTCTGTTGCAAAACCATCTGTGATTATCTGAATCCAGACTGCATGTTCAAAATACTATAATTGTGCTTTCTTTATGAAGAAGATGAGAAAAACCCATTCCCTTTCATTCCCCTCTGCTTCTTCTAACCAGTGTCAGTTCCAAGTGATACATATCACTGGATACAAGTAAAAGATGAAAGAATGGGTGTGCATACTTCCTGATGCTTTTCATTCAAGAGTTCCTCAAGCCAAACACATTCAAATTTTTCAAAATTTAAATAATTTAAGAAATAATTTGACCTGTTTAATTATCAAGCTGTATTTGGGCAGGAGATTATTAAGTGACTCATAATAGCTCGTTTGTTCTTGTTTTGTGTGATTTTTCCAACAGAGGCTTCTATGTATATAGCAGGCTACTTAAATGCTTAATTCTTGTGCATACAATGAAAATTGCCTAAATTACTTCAGTTAACAATAAGCTATGTGCAAAACCGTGTCCAAACCCACATAAAGAAAAAAAAGTTAGTTATTACCTTGGGTTAAAAAGGGTACTTTTAAATAGAATTTATTTTTTTATCTTCTAATCTATCTGTAGCAGTATAAACACAACATAGTATGCCAGCACATAGGAGGTAGTTATGAGAATTCTAATTGTACTTCTGCCTACCAGTGAAGGAAGCCATAAATTTTAGCCATTATCTGAAGTATCAGGGCTTGACAGCATTTGGCATTTTTCTTTGTCTGTTCCTCATTAGATGATACTTACTGTTGTTTTCGTATCCCAAAATACTTCCCTTTATTTGGGAGGGATGTTCCCCAACATTTTAGATTGGTGTGAAATTTATGATAGTTCTTGCACAGAGTGACCTAATTAAGCATTTTAAGCTATTTTAGTGGTAGCTACTGTGGGTCAGCTGCATTTCTCTTGGAGTCCGACAGATGTTTTGTGAGGAAAACTGTGGTTGAAAGCATGTTCATTTCACTTGCGTTTTCTGTACACATTTTCCTGTCTTTTTAATTGGCTATGGACTTCTGTATGGAAATGTGATCTTGCCTGTGTATAACATTAGCAGTCATCCCATCTTGCTTCCTGCTGCTCTTTGAAGCTGGAGGAGTTAGTTTTGCACTCTCTCTTGGAACGGTTTCAGTTCAAGTGATTCCGTATTCCTTCTCCTAAATTCATGCTAGTAAAAGGAGGATGTGGTCTGCATGTCTGTGTTGGTGATATTACATTGAACTGTACATAAATTAAATTAATAAAGCATTGCAGACCATATTTAGACAGTTTAAAAGCCAGAGATTCAATGCTTTCTATAGAGTGTTGAGAATCTTGTGAACACCTTGATTATCTGATTTTTCGCTAGCAGAAGGGAGTGAGTTTGAGGAAAAGGAGTAGGGAACTGTGTCAGACTGCAAGGCCCAAGAGCTCCTAATTAGATTTTTCAGGGAAGATATCCCTGACAACACACTGCAGTGAAAGGTGCACATCATTCATGTGCTTGGAGAAGTAAGAGGTTAAAATCAGTAGATTGAAAGTAGCACTGTGTTTTCATGCCGTTGATGGTACTCCCTCAGGAACTGTGAGCACCGCTGGCATTGAAATGTAAGAGGTATTTCATTGTCAGAAATGCTCTCATGTGAACTAGCAGTTCCTGTGAACAAAGCTGAATTACTAATTTCAGATTAAAAATAGGGTCTATATATTGGTTATTTGTTCTCTTCAAATCAGTTCATTCCCAGTCTAGTTTTATTGATCACAGTCTCTTCCCACTGACCTACAACTCAGTTTTCTTTCCTTTTGTCAATGCCTGAAGAGGCTCTGAATTCCTTGCCCTTTTTCATTTCCTGAGGAAAAACATTCTTTCAAATACAGAAGCTCTAACTTCTGGTGCTGCCTGAGCCTGTGCTTGAGACCTTGACTTCACATACAGTGTTTAATTGCATAAGTCCTTTCACAGTCACACCAATCTCTTGTGTTTCTGTGGTGTTAGAAACTGCTTAGAAGCTTTCTACTTCTTCAGAGCAAACATGCTGATGCTCATTGTACTCCCCTGGGGGTTGTAAGCCTTTGTTTGCATTCAGCAGAAGGGCTCTTTTTGAGACAATGGTCTTCAAAGTCTTTTGTTCGACACACATTGTTTAAATAACAAAAGATTACTGTTTTTTCTGTTTGAATTAATGTATATCAGATGTACTAGTTTTGTAGTAAGTTCTAGCACAAGGAAGAATTCTTAGCCAAGTACTGTGTATGAATGACTGGAGTGGTCACATCACATGCTGCTGGGGTTTAGAAGAACGTGATGAGAAAAGAATCCCATGCTCTTAGTTTTGCCTTGAGCACTTGGTAACGACTGTGGTATAGGTGGACTTCTGGTATTACCTAGTTTATCTGTTCTTGAGGACAGTTATGCCCAGTGGAGCTAGTAAGTTAATGGAACCAACGAATATCTGATCAAGATACTGACATTGTCAAAACAGGATCCTAATGTTAGGTTGTTGGAATTCTATTTAGGCTCTAAAATCAGTGGCCTCATTTTCAACTATGCTGGACACCCTTGAAACCCAGGTGGTCTTTGATGACAGAAACATGGAGGATGCTTGGAATATTTGTAAATCAGGTCAACTAGCTGGCTAAGTAGGGGTGTAGCAACCCAGCTTTAAATTTGTATTTATGAAGATCTTATTCGCACTCTCGTGTAAAAAAGTGGTCTTTGGTATTTTATAGGAAAGAATATCCCTTTCTTCCAAACATGGTGTATCAGCAGAACTCTTGAGTCTTTCCAGTCCATGTCACTAAGGTTGTTAACTTTTTAAATTGAAAAGGGGGGAGGCTCAAGCGGCCTCTTTGATCTGCGGCTCTGTAACCATGATTTGTCTGTTCTGGTGTCTGCAGTGTTGCAATGACTATGTAAGTGCGTAGAGAATCAATACTGGAAAACATTCAAGTGTCAAACCTAAATGTAAAACCTTTAGTACTGTTCAGTCTTGCAGAACTGTGTTTGACTATTTCACTCAGCAGTAGAAGTCTTTTGTGAGTCTTAGTCTGTACATTAGCAAACACTTTTTTTGCACATTTTCTGACCCTTAGCTGAAGTCTGAAGTGTAATTTGCTACCACTGCAATCACAGTCCTTCATACAGTTGTCATTTTACTATCAAAACAGGTTTTGGAATACTTCAGGCATAATATATTTCCTTATTAATGTGCTGAGCTACCTTGTGGGTCTATTAACATTATGCTTTGTAGAATAAACCTCATAAGACGTCCCATTACTTTAAAGCAAGACCATATATTGATACATGAAGCAATTGCTTCTGGTTTCTCTCCCTCTCTCTTGGCTTTACAACAAAAAATGTGATTTCTTCTTAGAGTAACTGGAGAGTTAGTAGAGCTCTTTCGATGCTACTATAGAATAGTAGCTGTGTTTTTAAATTCTAGGATTGGAATTATTGAAGAGGCTGCTAGCATCATTATAGTTAAGGGTGCCTAGGCATTTCCAATAGAAGTTTGTACTCAGTGGTGTCTGTAAAGATTTTTCTCAGCTTAAAGCTGGCATGAAGTGTTTTGGCTTAGGAAAAGTGTGTGTATTGTACACACGTATGTGAGAGGCCAGCATGTTTCTATGCTTTTTGTTATATATTACACAGATTAGATATATGTGTGTATGCCTAACATATATACCCATGCCTGCCCTTTATATATGTGCATATAAGTGTGTGTGTGTGTAGGTAGTACCAATGAATTTGTGTTGTTGTGTGAGTTGCATGGCATTTATAAAGTAAAGGTATTCTTTTCCCTTAAAAAGTGACCTGTGTATAGAGAGCTAGAATATGGAGAGATGAAAATATGAATTAATTGTCACTGGTCAATGAATATTAATTAATTGAACACTGGTTTTGAGATTTTGAAACTGGTTTTCAGAATTCCTCCTCTCTGTGTCCTACTTTACCTCTAACCCTCAACTTTTTTCTCCTACCAATAGAGATATATAAGAATATTGAAAAAGGTTTTTTCTTGCAGATTAGTAGTAAAATAGTCCATCTGCTGTTTAATATTCGCAGTCAGCAGTGTTAAACTGTTTCATTTAAGTTTCTGAATCTTGTGAATAGTACAGTGCTTATAAATGCAGAGATTTTACATTTTATATGCTTAAATAATAAGAAAGAAGGTACTTAATGTTGCAACCAATTGTTTTGAAGCCCTAAGATTAATTTTTAAGGGGCCAAAAGACAGAGAGTGTTCAAAGCAGCCAGAAACATCTGTCATGCGACTCTCCCTGATGGCCACACCAAGTATGAGAAGCTTTCTGAGTCTCTGTCAGTGATAGTCACTAGTCTGCAATTTACCAGCACCACCTGAAAGACTTGAACCAGGTAATAGATTTTAGGTTTTAAATATAGACTGCAAGACCAATGATACTCAAAACAAAAGAGTGTGCAGGGAAAGCATGAAATCCATACATAATGCTTTGCCTCTGGTGCCAGCTGCCAGGTACTAATGTCAGTCTTTTTGGTTGCAGTCTTTGTTTAAAATTTAAACAAAAACCCACCAAAACTATGCAAAAAAACTGCTGGCTTTATTTTCCTGTTGTGTTCTTGTTTGTTTGTTTTGTTGCTAAAGAGACAGGAAAAAAGAAAGATAGTCCTAAAGATAAGGGTTTGAGATAGGAAGCAATCTGTCAGAAAGCTTGTAGACCAGCAGATAATTAACATAACACAGTAGGAGCAGTGCTGATGGGGAAGCTCGTGTTCCTCTGCATGGGAGTTTTCATAAGAGTCTGCTTTAAGGATCCCTAACCCTTTTCTCATATGAGTAGTGCTTTGAGTCCTTGCTGGTGACTCTGAGAAGACCAAGAGAATTCATGATCCTAAAAACAATGATGTTGCTGAGCAAGCACTCTGTGCAATCCAGTCCTTATGAGCAAAGTGATACAGTCCCCTAAGCTCCATCTTGCTTTTGGCCAGGGAATTTTTTTATCAGTAAGAGAAAGTTGGGTAGACAGTTTTGGTTTGCCTCTGCTCTGCTTGCCCACCCCTGGCCTATAGCAGTAACTCTGTCTATACTTGCAACACTGCACTGTACCCAATTTTGGGCTGCCTGTTTGTGACAGAGACACTGACAAACTGGATTGAGTCCATCAGGCATCTGCTAAGATTGTTGGCAGGTAGGAGAACATGTTTTATGGGAAGAGATTGATAGAGCTAGATTTGCTTAGCCTGAGAAAAGACAAAACTAGCTGAGAGTAATCACTGTCTCCCACTACCTGAAGGAGTGGTTGCAGAAAAGGCACGGCCATGGTCCTCTCAGAGATGCACAGGGAAAGTATGTGAAGCAACATTCACAAGCTGTAGTGATGAATTTCAGACCAGATGTAAGGAAAAGAGTTCTCACAACTGTTGTGGCAATAAGTACTGCAGCTGGTAGTCCGGGTCTTGTGGAACCTGCGTCTCAGGAGGTGATGAAAAGACATCCCTTCAAACTTGACTTTTTTCTGAGATTCCAAGCCTTCAGTGCTTTTACCTGTGCTACCACCTACCTTGTCTTTTATGTTCAGTTACAAATGACACCTCTCCCCCCCATATTACCTGTGGGACTCATTGATGTTGTCATGGTACTTTGAGAGCCTTTCAACAATTGAAGTATTTAGTTTTCAGAAAATCAAGGGAATTAGTAGGAATGTACTCTTATTTTACAGATAACTAATTGGTGCCTGTAGATGTTATAGGAGATCTTTGAAGAAATACACATTTCCTAATCCCCTTTTCCTCTCCCATCCCAGGCCAAGGTAAAGAACTGAGCCCACATCTTTTGGACCCAAACCCAGTGTTCTAACATTGCAGCAGCCTTTCCAACCTTTTCTTGCTTGTAATAGTAGGTACTAACTATCTACTAAATTTGAAAGGCGTACTCCAGACTTCTGGGCTGCTAGTACTAAGAAAAATCTGTCTTTGAAATAATGTATAGTGTTTCCTTTTTCTTTTAATCTCTGTTTTTAAAAATGATGCGAGGATCTTCGTTATTTTAATCCTGGAAAATGTGAATTTCACATGTAGAAGTTTTGGTACATTGAAAATTATGAAAACTGTTGAAATTGACAGTAAGGAATGGGATTTTTAGTGACAAAGGGTTTAATATCCTGACAGAGGATTGTAATATTACTCTTACTGCCTGTGGTGTCATCTTATATGGAATGTTTTTGTAGTATGGCAATAGGTTGATTTTATTCACTTGTTTAGAAGTTGTTTCAGAATGTGGTCAAGCCTTTGGAAACATCTTATTTAGCGCCCACAAGGCCCACCTACAACATGACTGGTTCACGAAAGCACTGTGTATATAGGCCATTGTGAAGGGCAGTGGGGGCTGGTTTGGTTTTTCCCCCTAACTTTAGTGGTGCCAATTTTTGTCATCTAATGTGGACTTTACTGGTTGATTTGGTTGAATGAAGAGATGTAATTCTTATTGTCTTTTTCCACTGAGAAATCATTTTACATTCAGTAAAATTACAATAGGGGACTTTTTGTTAGTGGCTGGGTGTAAATGTGGCTATCATGACTATTTTTCTAAGTCTTTTTATCTGTCTCACGATGTAAGCTGAGCTCTGACTGGACCATCTGAATTGATTTATAAAATAAAAAGACTTTAATTTCTTCCCCTGTACATCACCCAGTCTCTTACAAAAACCCACACAACAAGCAAGCAAACAAAGCCCTCCTTCCCCCTCTCCCTCCTCCAGTTCTACAATGAGTGTTCATGTGTAGCTCTAGGAAAAAGAAAAGAAGCCATGAGCCAAAGATCAGTTATCTATTTTAGAGCATGTAATTATTTGGCAATAGTGTGTAAGTAATCTAAATGACTAGCATTTTATAGCTGTTTGTTGCTAAACAATTGCAAGTTCTGTTCCTTCCGCATACCTGTGATGCATGCTTTATGATTTAATCTGTTTTGCATTTGTGCTCTTGTATTTTTGATTCAGTTTTCCAAATAATGTGTCCAAAGAAGCAAGTTACTTTTGCCCATGCAATTACAACTTCAGCAGCCAGGTAACATATGCAGATGATGATTCTTCCTATTTTTAATGTACTGCAGTGAATGTTATGATCCCTGTGGTGCTGGTGTAAACCGTGAGTAATTCCTTTAAGTTCTAGGTAGACCTGTCCTATGTGCATGAGATCATAATTTTTCACTATGGAACTTAAACTTTTACAGCTAAATCCTAAAAAATGTAGAGGTAGGTACTCTTGTAAATATTTGGGCTTTTTAACTGTTAATTAAGATGAGGTGTTGCGTGCTGTTCCTAATTTTTATGAGGTATACTGTGATATCGTGTAAAATAGGATTTATTGTGCGAATCATTATTTGCATGATGGTTTACAACTCTGTACACAAAAAGCAGATTCTGATGATGGCTTTCTCACCTAATGTATTTAAAACTTTTAGCACACTGGAATAGGAATTCACTCTCTTATCTGTGATTTAGATAGATGTTGTCTTTGTTGGGTGACTGGTCAATTGTACTCAAAGTCACTTTCTGTAAATGCATGAGTTAAACATCTTTTCCCTGAGCCCTTTTTGCCTGTCAAAAAAAAAATAGGAAATAGAGATGAAATTTTCTGTTACATATGTCATTTGCAGGCATCTTTGGAGGGCTATGTTGAGATATGTCCACTGCAAGGCTAGTCATCTGTAGGAAGGAAGAAAAAGATGGGGGGATGTTGCAGTATGGATGGAAACTATCCATTCACTGTTTTTCCTTATCTTGATTTCAGTGTGTGCTGTGCTGTGTTCTGAGTGCATTTTATTTTATTTTGTGATTTGACAAAGGCCAAATTGCTGAGTCTCCCTTGCTTTCAGCTGCAGGGGTGTATAAACTGCAGGTGCTACAGGTGAGATGGTGTGGAGAAAGGCACAGCCATAGCTCTGAAATGATCAGATAGAGGATCAGCTGAAGAGTGATAGCATAGAATCCTTTAGGTTGGAAAAGCCCCTTGAGGTCATTAACACCAACCATAAGCCTTATACTGCCAAGTTCTCCATTAAACCATGTCCCTTGACTGACACATCTGCACATCTTTTAAGTAACTCCATGGGTGGTGACGCAGCCTCTTTCCTGGGCAGCCTGTTCCACTGTGAAGTAACTCTTTCAGTGAAGAGCCCTAATATCAAATCTAAACCTCCCCTGGAACCACTTGGGGCCATTTTCTCTGATCCTATTGCTGTTACTTGTGAGAGGAGACTGATAGAAATGAGTCATGGCATAGGAACCTGTGAGGGAACGAACTAGAAAATTTAGCTATTGAACAAATTCCAGGTACAACCATATCAGTAGGTGTGTTTTGCATGGCTTAGTGAAAACAAGAAAATTTCTTTCTCCATTCTCAAATTGTGTATTTAATGCCACTGAGGGATAAACTTTATGAATTAATTAAGTTGCTGCAGTACCACTTTGTAAATATTATTTCAGTTGTTATTTTAATTTTGTGTAATGACTGAAAAACACAGTAAAGGAGTAGGTCTTCCAAAAGTACCCATTTCGGGCAGGGTCCACATAGGACTGTCAAACAATTCCCATGGAGTGCTTTTCTGTTTGGTCTGTAGCAGTACCCATTTTCTGAAACTTTATAAACCTTCAAGCATGTTTTTCCATTGTGTAAGTCCATGATTTTTGGAGACTTCAAGGGGGATTATTACCTTTTGACCTTTACTGGGAAATATTAGAAGGGCTCATTTGAGTGGATTTCCTATGAACTGATGCTTAAAGAGCCCACTTTTTATATAGTTCCTTTTCCTTCTCTAAAGTAAAACTCAAAGTAGAAGCTGTGATATGAGGAAATTCAAGTCTAACTTGATTATGAAGCAAGAAGAAGGACCACAGAACTATTACAAACAGAAGGAAAAGTCAATTTAAGATTTGTATTTCCTCTAGTCTGTGAATCAAACCTTTTCTGCTGTTTTTGATATTTTTACAGAAGTGTGATTGTCATGTAATTTAAAGTGGGCAACACACAGGGTCTTTTAGATCTTTGGAAATACATGAATAGTAAACTATTGACTCTGGGACAAAGATTTGAGTGTTTTTTTAACTTCCAGAAAGCTTCAGAAAGAAGACAGATTAAAATAAAAAATAACGTTAACTCAAAAGAATCCAGACAGAACATTTAGAACAACTACCAGAAGTGTTGAAGATCAAGTGTTTCTCCACAATTTATAATTTTCCTTTACTGTAAGCATGTATTTCTTGCACATTTCTCCACAAGCCTTTCCAGATATATACCTTGACTTTTCTGTACTACCATGCTTTATTCATATTGACACATTCTTTGAGAGGGAAAAAACCCCACAACTTATCATGGTCGTCTTCTATATTTAGTGGAATCACTTATTGGTCCTTAAGAATAATTCCTGTTCCCTGACCACCAACAGAAGTTGTAAGATCGCTGTTCCAGTGTTCCTGATTGTGTCTCGCTGAGTGCTCAGTGGTCAGACAGGAGTTAAATGAGGCCTTCACCACCAGACTCCCTCGCAGTGGGGTTTGGATCTCGTGGTTTTCCAGTGGTTTAGGGCTAATTTCTGTTCCCGAAAATATCCAGTTTTGCCAGGAAATTCTTACAGAAACAAAATCCGGTGGTAAAACTCTAACGTTATATAAAGTCAGGAGGCAGGAATGCCTCTCTCGTCGCAGTTGGAGTTTTGTGTTTGGGTTTTTTTTAACTTTGAGACTTTCTGCAAGTGTTTTTTTATATGCCCACTAGCTCTGACCAAGGTAACTTTGTCTTCCTAGACCTCAGTTTAGCTCTAGGTCTTACTTATCCTTGTCCTCTTTGAAAACCTATCTTAAGGTGTCTTTTTTAATGGCATTGGTGCTTGGGATTTTTTACCCACCTTTTTTCAGCTGCTGCAAGTCTGTTTTTTTTCACTTTCCATACTACTGTATGGATAAGTTTCTTTTCCTCATGTGGTGTGATTTACTTCTAGCTTTGATCGTGAGCATTCAGTTGAGTCTGTTGCTTAATGACTTGGATCCTATACTTCCTGTATTTGCTGTTCCTCCTATTTCTTTGCTGTCATAACATTCTGCCATTTGGGAGACTTCATTCCCGAGGGACAGTTTTATTGAATTTGTAGTCTTTGGTGGCTTATTTGACCTTAGAGTGATCCTTTTCACTTTCACATTTTGCTAATCCCTTTCTCCTTATGCTCAGTCCCAACATCTGCTAGCATGGGCCTTCACAAGGGTGTAGATCAAATTTCAGTTACTTCTGATGAGGCGTAGTAGCCAAGACTTTTACTGCCTCGTGATCCATTGCTAGTTTTCTAAGCAAAGCTCTGCTGTTTCCTTGCCACGTCAGGTGTGAGGTTTGTCTCTAATTTCAGCAGCAGTGGGCTTCAGGCTGTCCTAGTGCCTTCACAGCTCTGGGTTTGCACTGTCATCTTGGGAGATTCCAGCGTGTGTCAAAAGGCACAATTTTAATAACTTTAATCTCTCGCATGTTCTGTGCTTTTAGAAAAGTTAACCCGGTGTGTTTGGCTGGTGTTTCTGTTCTGATATTTCAATGCTGATTAGTTAAATTTGCTGCTGAACCCACTGCAGAGCTGTGATTATGATCTTCAATAAGCTGCTGCTGCTGTTTGGCTAAGAATACAGAACTCATTTTTCAGCACTACCACCGTCAGATGCTGGCAGCTTTGGACCTATCTTGCCAAGGAACATAATTTCCTCTTTCCTCTCTGGCTCCTTTCCACTGTGTGTTACTTCCAGCTACTTTACATCACTGTAGTACCACGCAATGTTTATTTCTTTAAAATTCAATAGCCTTCTGCTTCTTTGGTTTGGGCAAGAATGTTTGCATGTTGAGCATTTAGGTGGTTTACCACACCTTCCACAAGAAAGCTTTTCATTTTTAGATGAAAAAATCTGTTTGTTTGCAAGGCACAATGGATGGCAGAACTGCTAAGAATAGCTTGGGCAGTGTTACATATTCAACAAAATGCACATTTTTGGTAGATACTACAGGGAACACTTGGTCCAGTAACTGTGGAAAGATCTTATGATCCTTCTCCTTTATTTTTTGAATGTGTGTGTTAAAAGGATCGACTGGACTTCTTTTTTGATTTTTTTGCCTGTAATAAGACAGGAAGGGATGTAGTTAGCAGTGCCTTGGATGTTTTCATTAAAATAAACTCCATTGGTGCTGACTTAAGTCACACATGTTTTGTCATAGAGGCCAGTAAAGCTAAGACATGTAGTACAGCAAAGTGACTTTTCATTATAGGTTTCTTTAAGTCAGTCCAGCTAGTAAGTACATTATGTACCTGTTTTGCATTGAAATCAGACTCAAAAGCTAAATGCTGAACTAATTTCTAGTTTAGAGATCAGCGTGCCTAGAGACAAGTCAGTAACTTCAGAAATGCTTCTGAATGTGTCTTTGTATTTGTGCCTGAAAAAAAAAATATCAAGAACAGTAAAACTTAGACAAAAAATAGTCTTAAACCCCCCATGCTGTTACTGGAGTTGACTGTTAACAGGTGATATAGTGGCAATGTATTGGATGAATAAATAGTTTGATGTAGTCAGTATGGAGACTTCAACTTCTACAGTCTCTACAGTAGGAGAGATGTACTTTGTAGTTGATTTAGTATGGTCCCCTGAGCTAAATATTTCTTCCTAAGCACTGAAGCTGTTCAGAAGAGTGCTTATTTCTTCACATTCTTATGTTGCTGTTGGAGTGAAATCAGGCACGACGGGAACAGCTCTCTAATTTCCACAGGAAACAATGCAGGTTGCCTGCAGCAAAATCTCCCTGGTAGCTGAGTCAGATTGGAATGTGTGAATGACTGTAGGATTTGCTTTAGTAATATACTATTGGTCCTGATGAAAACACTAATGGGGGCATAACCATTGTCATCCTCAGCAATAAACTGTCTTATCAAACTGCACTAAGTGTTAGGATACAAACTATGCGCAATACTGTTTTATTGTACTACTTACACATAGTAACAACGTGGCGAACGTTGATGAAGGGATCTTATAGGTGGGAAAGGTGATTATATCCAAAATAGAACCTTAAACAAAGTAGATTTCACTTGCTTACTGTCTCACCTGAGCACCAGAGTGTGTGTGGTGTCCAAGAAGTCTGTCCAGCGGTCTGGCACCGTGATATTTCTGTCCAGATGTTAGGCTCTGGATCAGTTATGGTGACATAAAGGACATGTTTCGAGTCCTGATGTCTCCTGGGTTTTTCTTAGCTTGGCAACAATGTGCAGGTTGCCTTTGGGGAGCAAAGGTTGTCAGTATTTTCATTATTTTCCCCTTTGTGAGAGGTCAGGCTTTGATCACTGCTCTTTGTCTCTGCACGTCTTTTTGAAGCCTGGGTAAGCTGGGTCTTGATGACCTGCTAAATTGTGTGCCATTAACGCAGGACATTCTGAGAGCCTTGTCTTGTGTTCCTCTCTGGTCTCCTACCACACCTAAGCATTCCCACTCATTCTCGGTTTATTCAGACTAGTGAAGCACTCAGCAATACTCCTGCCAAAAATCAGACACTAAGAAGTTATCTTCTGTGGCTTAGATTTTGCTCTCCCAGTGGCATTTTTTCACAGAAGTTTTGTTGAAGAGTAAACCTCATGACAAATTGTCGCTGTGGTGTTAAATTTGGGCTAGGCTGTGGCTGGGAACGAGGAGAGTTCTCAGCAGGACATGTAGGCCAGTAACAATCCTGTAAGCTACAGGTATGTAAGGCATGTGGAGGAACAGAGACATGGAGGAGCTGCAGAGCCACTCTGAATCCTGTGCCTTTTTCTCAGCAAGATAAAGATGCTGATCAACAGAGTACACAGACTTTCGTGTGCAGAATATACCAGTAAGTCAAACAGGCCTACTCAGGAGCCTGTGAGGACCAAGAAGATCCAGGCAATACAGAAGGAAGCGTAATGGAACGCGTGAGTAAATGTTAAACAGCACAACAGTCTAGTTGTGATGAGCCAGTAATACTTGCAAAGCCTCTTGCTTGACAACAATCAAATCATCTTTGTTGACTACAAGACTTAACTACATTTACCTCCAGCTAACTCGAACTCTTGCAGAGATCAGTATGTGGGTGTAAGACCATAGGCGAAAGGTGCTGAACTGGAAATTTGTTAAAAAAACACACGTTGCTTTCATCCCCATGTCTAAGAACACGGAATGATTATACAAAGAAAGACTTCTGCCGTGACAGCAGGATGTAGCAGAATTAGATTAGTAAAACTCTGGAGCAGTGTCTGTTCCCTGAGAGCAGCTTGATATGATTACACTTCGAGTACACATCAGCTGGAGCTAAACACATCACATATATCTGGGCCATTGTTTAAGCCAAGTAACCTTGATCTGAGAAACTGGTAACTTAAGAATTTTGCTCTAGTATCAGTTAAGTAAAAGCTAGCAAACCAGAGCTCCTGAGTTTTCCTTGCTCAAGTCCAGGGTGTGCAAAGCAGTTTTCAGTTTCTTCCCAACTCCCCTTCCTTGTCTATTTGTCCTTAAGAGTAGGGTCTACCAAATCAGTTGTGGGTACCTTCATAAACTGATTTCTGGATGAGACTGACTGGTGCTTAGGGAACAGCTGACAGATGCAGCTTTAAGGTATGTGAGGCAGAGGGAGATTGCAGAAAGCTTGGAGTAAGACAGACATTCCTTTTTTTATGTGTTTTGGCTGTCGCTTTGTTTTTTAGCTCTTCGTTCTTGCTGATGCTGTGTTGTCTGCTGGAAAGCATTTTTCATCAAGTCTGAAACGATTTCTTGGCTGGCCTGGAGACATCATCCTGTCCTGGCAGGTGAAGGCTGGCTTTCAGCTGTTCACACCTCTGTGGCCTCCTGGCTGGGCAGTGCGATCCACCTGCATGCCAAGCATTCAGTATGGAGTAAACTGTGTGAAACGGGGCTCAGTGTGTGTCCTTAGCAAAGAGAATCTCTTTTGGGAACATACCAAACCTTTCCTGTTTAGATTAGCTTTCCTCATAGCTTACGGGTCAAGGCTTTCAGTATCTCTGACAGTCAGGCACAAAATGCTGACAGGCCAGGTAAGGTTTCACCGTGGTGAAGCCTGTGGTGACCTGCAGCACTGGGGAAAGCTGAGGGGCACTGGAGGGAGGGGTAAGCTGAATGCCGGTGAGGTTGGTCTGCTTTTGCCATGTGAATTTCAGGAAATAGGAAACAGAATGCACTACACCACCTTGCTGTCAGGAGCAAGTGGAATGTTGTTGCCCATGTTTGCTTAGCATAAGTGATTAATACTGCATGTGTTAGTAGATGTAGGTATATAGATAGTGATATAGATGTAGATATTGATATATAACACCCCCAAACCCTATCAAACAAGAAACATCTTTGCGTCTGCTTCTTACCTGGAAGAAGGATCAAAAAAGAAACAATGTGCAACAGATGTCAGCCATGTGGCTTAATCTAGTAGGATGTATAAAACTATGCAGAATACAAATTTACTTCCAGTTTCATTGCTATTAGTAGATTAACTCAACTGAAATCTGGTCAGAATAGTCCCAAATTGTACAAGACAGCAGAATCAGTCCTGCTCACACATGTGGTTTATTTAGATGGTAAGGCTTGAGGAAGACTTTC
The DNA here is from genome assembly GCF_022539395.1 of Myiozetetes cayanensis. Lineage (NCBI taxonomy): Eukaryota > Metazoa > Chordata > Aves > Passeriformes > Tyrannidae > Myiozetetes > Myiozetetes cayanensis. The sequence goes on from NW_026087631.1 coordinate 478,277, forward strand.
CAAAACTTTGTGTTTGTGTTACTTAAACCAGTGCTGTTCAGTCATGGGCTTTTGTTTATGTACTGTGTATTTTCGGGAATGATTTTCTCAAACATGTAAAGACTGCTAAAAGATTATGAGGTCAGGAATGTAAAGGCAGTCTGGTTTTATTGTATTTTATGATTTATATTTATTTTTTAGCATTGCTTTAAAGCTTAATGAAAGTGAGTTTTTGTATTCTGCAGTCAACGAAAACATTTTTTTTAACATTGTAAAACTCGGGAAAAAAGCATGTTTTACCAATATAAGTCTTTGCACTCTATCTTAATTGCTATTCCAGCAATAGTCAATTGACAGTTATGTGTATTTTATTAGTTTTTCTTATCAATTACATATTTTCATTATGATAGCATGATCTTTCGAGTGCTTAATTAATATTCACGTGGGAAGTGCTGCAAAAGCTGATCAAAGCTCTTAGGACACGTTGATACAAATCTTATTCCTTGTGAAACAGAGCATAAAACTGCCATCAGTAACCTCATGGGTTACTCAGTAGTATGAGAAAAACCCCTCTAGAAAGTGACTTCAATGGCAAATTGTTGGGTGTAGTGTTTAGTTAGATTAAATAGGTTTATAAAGCTAAATCATAAAGGGGTGTCCTAAGGTAACTCTGCCTTGTACTTTTGTTTTTACACACGTGCCTCACAGGCATTACGTGTGCAGTAAACCAGTAACAGGTGTAAGATATTGAATACTTTGCATGTTTGGTGTGAAACTGCACTGTGCAAGATTGGGTAGTACATTCTAGACACCTTGAAATTATTCCTTTAATGAAAAGTAGTTGTGTCTTCAGTGTAAACCTGAGAAGGGAGGTGGCACGCAGAAATGTGCATAGAAATGTGCCGAGAAATCTCCCAGTGATTAATAGTAGTGACAGCAGTTTGCTTAAAACAAAAGACAAGATTTCCCTTTCCTGAGGTATTTTTCACTTGTTTGACACTAGGGCCAGAGTCTGGGTGCTATTTTTAAGTAGGATTGAACAAATTTGTCTTTAACAATGTCTGGCATTTCCTGGTTTAGGAACTTTTTAGTATATGCATAATAAGACTGAAATGGACTTTCTAAGTTTGTTATGTTTGCATTCTAAATTGATTATTAATGCAGAACTTAAGAAGTGTAAAGCAGGAATTAATATTTTTCTGCAACTCAAAGCAAATACTTTTTTTACTTTTGTTTATCTCTTTAGTCTTTTACTGTCTTAAATATGATTGATTGTGAAGGCAAAGAAGGGAGGTTGGTATTATTTTGTGCCAGCTGTATTTGTTTAACAGTTTTTAATTGTGGGCTGTTGTAATAATTTGACCTAAAATGGACATGTTTGAACTCCTATATAAAATGATACTCTAAACAGTGTAGCTTACTGCTCAACAACGATGCTGAATCTGTCAAACCAAAAATACCTTTCCAGTAATAACCACCTTGAAAGTAGAAGGTAACACAGCTGACAGTTTTGTGACTTGATCCAGATGAAGATACCAAACTTCCATCATTACGTTTTCTCTCTGCTTACCATTGATGTCACACATAAATCACGTTATCAAGGCAGCAGACCATTACACTGAGCAACCCAAAAGATTAGGAGAGCCTCGCTTCTCATCTTTTCCCTCTGTGATTTACTGCTACTTAGAATGAATTTTAACATAGACTGATTTTAAGTTAAATGGACTGGCAAACACAGAAAATGGCATAAAAACCTTGGAGCTACTCTACTGTAAAGGGAACTCCTGGCATTGCTGGGTGAACTTCTGTGAAGTGCACTGCCTCTTCTCTGTCTATTCACATTTATTCATTGTTACTCCAACAGGTTTTCTTAGAATTACCATAACTTCTCAATCTCATGAAAAAGTCAACATTCTCCATAGTTATAGAGTAATAAGTTATAGAATAATACATATTATAGATATAAATAAATACATATTATACATATATAGAGTAATACATATCCGGTAGTTTTTGAAAGTATTTCTACCGGAGTGCTTGGCATGAGCACTGTTCTGTTGCACACCATTTGGAACCAGATATGTTCACTGTTTTTCAGGAAGTGCTCAGCTCTCCTCAAGTCTCTGCCTTGTAGCCAGCTAGGAAATTTTTTTAAAACATAACTGCCCTGAAAAACCTTCATTTGATATAATTTTCCTGCTCTTTTGAAACACATGCTTAAATGTTATTGATACTAATTGATCAGTGCTTAGAGCCCAGGAGTATAGAAGCCAGAGAAATACCTGAATAGAGACACATGGGTGGAATGGCTAAATATATACACATAATTTTTTGATATTTTAATGTAACATATTGTGTCTGAAAATGCAAGGCATTCTTAAGATGTTGACCTTGGCAGTTAAAAAGTGAAAGAGATTAATCTGCGGTCATTCCCAATGAGTTTATAAATTTAACTTTCCTTTGGATAAAAAAATCAACTAAAATCAAACCTTGAATTAAACTGGTATCAGTTGATGGATAGATGTGCTAGAAAGCTTGCCCTCTACCTTATATCTCTAACGTAGCCAGATATAGTCAAGCACAAATCATCCAAATCTGAATGTAATGTTGTTGTGCTGTAATCTTGTTGTGGAGTTAATGGTACAATATCAGATTTTTAAAAGTCTGTTATTACATTAAAATTTTTTTTGTGTGCCAGCTTGTTCCTTTTCATTCTGATAAGATTTTGCTTTTACTATTCCATATTGGTACAAGAATAAATACTTAATGTTTACAAATTCTTAGCACGCTGATAATTTTTTTTGTTCTTGACCTGACTGAAATGGGAGATATTTTATAAATCATAACTAGCCATTTCTAACATCATTGTAACATCCCATTTTCCACACATGTATGGTACTTTTCCCTGTGGTTTTTTGAATAGTCAATTTTATGCCTTTTGGTGTTGACTGAAAATGACTTTAAGATATGAAATATGCAATGTATCTACTTGTGTGTATCTTTTTGCATGTACTGTCAGTATAGTTACACTACTATTCCATGTGCAGTGAAAAAGATTACATTTTATGTGTAGTGTGTTTTTTAGTTCGAGCTAAAGCAGTTGATCGGTATCTTCCTCCAAAGGTCTCAGTGGCTTCTGCTAGATGGACTTTTGTAGTATGTTAAAACTTCAAAAGAAAGACACTTTTCATTGTTGTTTGTCTTGATACAATTAATAAAGTGTTTTTCTACATATGACCACTGGGGTCCAAATCATCTGCTTGTGTTAATAGGTATTACTGATGACCTAGCTGAGTAAATCAGGTGCTAAATTCAAATCTGACATGTTTGCCTAGGAGATTCTCCTTTCTAAATAGTCGAGAAATGTGTGGATGGGAGAATTAAGTTGTGGTCTTTGTATTTGGCATCAAGTGTAGGACCGAGATTTTTCATCTTACGCACAAGTTCCTGTCACGAGACTAAATTAGCAAATTTGGTTGTTTCAATTGCTTCCCTGAACTCCAGGCTTTACACCTGACTCGGGTTACTTAAGGTGAGTTGCAGGAGTTGCTTAAGGTAATTGCTCTGGGTGGCTGGGGTATCTGTGGTGCTGCCATCTGTAAATGACCTTAAGAACTCTGAGACAATGTGAAGACTGTGGGTCTGAGTCCTTTTGCCAGAACAATAGTTAGCTGTCTGTGGACTCCTAAATGAGAGACTGGAAAGAAAGAGGAAGCATCCAGGCTTTTGTTGTGGGAGCATCTGCCTTCTTAGGGTTCAGGTCAGAGTCCACGCAGGTTTGAAATAAGTTACATGGAATGTCTTCCGTGGGTGACTGTCAGTACACGTATTCCACACTGTAGTGCAGTTGAACATGTGCATCAGAGCTGTTCTAACTTTTTGTAGACAAAAGAATCTGTGCATTCTACACACCTAGCATTTTTCTGTGCTCTGCACTGAATGCATGGAGAGCAGGGCGCCTCTTCCCTTCTTTACTGTCTCTCAGTTCTGGCTGTTGCTTAAGTTAAAGCATTCTGTAGCTTTTAGTCTATAGTTTTTTCTCTTCTAAGATCATGAAAGTAAATTTAAAAATGTACACGTTTTTAAACAAATGCAAATTACAAATACGTAGATTTCATTTTGTGTGGTATTTTAAAATAAACTGAGTTTGCAAAACCTGTAAATATTAATAGCATACAAATGCATTTGTGTTGCTTAAAATCTGACTGATTGTGCTCCTGCAAACATTTTTTTTCATTTATGATTCCCTTTCACTCTTTCCACAGTAATTAGACAAACAGAAAATTGAGTTATAATGTGGAATTTTAAAACCCAACTGCCTTTTCCAAAGTGTATAATTCATAAGAAGAAAAAAGCAGTGTTTATGTGGAAAGAACTGTGTTAGTATAGTGTGCTGTAAGAGTTCTGTTGTTCCACTATAGAGAAACAAGGAGTCTCAAGATAATTTGCTTTCCTAGGTCATGAATTACCTGTTGCTGTTTATGGCTAAGAGAAACTATTGTAGGAGGTATGGATCTGACACTGACAGGCTCATTAGAATTTCTCAATGGATTGAGGAGTACCACATATTGTCTTTTACAAATATGCTGTTTTGTTTTTTTTCTGGTCAAATAGTCAATGTTCGCAACTTAGTTAAAGATATCTGCTCTCTTATTCTGTGTAGAATAGGCAGAAAGGCAGAGTGAAGCAGCTCTGGAAAAGGCCAGCACCGGATACTTTCTTGTGCAGAATATTTAAATTGAAATTCATTGGAAAAGGAACCCGCAAACAAAGACAGTTTGCAGTTTTCTTTTTGTGGTACTAATTGCAGAGAGCAGTGTGCAGCCCTGGGAGCCTCTGTTTTAGTTTGGGATATGGGTAGTCTTGTGCGGGTATTGCAGGCCTGTTGTCTGTCACTGCGAGCCAATTGCTGGGCTTTGTAAATCTTCTAATTGTAAGCTTGCACAAAGGTTTATGTGTTGAGCTGCACATTGTACAGATGTGAATATTAGAACAAAATTCTAGTCTGAAATGCGTGTATGTCTCTCTCCCATTGAAATAACAAGGATCATATGCACACATGAAGAACTGAACTTTGAGCGTTTTCCTAAAGGGTCATAAAATATGAACCTAACTTGATTTTATTTCTCTGTGTGAGGATCCCCAAAAGGGCTCAGAACAGTCAATGCAGAGAAATACTGTGATTCTTTCCACTGTTCACCCTCTATGTTGCATTTCTTGCGTTTCTCTTTTTCAGCTATCTTTGATGTTACCTTTTTCAGATTTGTATGCTGTATATGCTTTTGTGTGTCAAGGGACCCTAAGCTGATGAACTGTTTTGTGTCTGATCAGAATCAGTAAAATCAACTGGTTGAAAATGAAACTGCTGAACGAAATTTCATTGAAAACTAGTTTTCAATGAAAATGTTGAAACTCTGATGTAGCCAGTCCCTGTACCTGTAAGGAAGAACAGTCTGTTAACAGCTTTGCTTATGTTTTCTGCATTTATGGCACATTTGTACTGCTGTTTCTGCTTTGGTAAGATCACCATCTCAAATTTAATTTTAACTATATCAAGTTATCAAATAAAGCTACAGTGCTGCAGTGGCCAGGAAAATGAGAGCCTGGACAGTAACATGTTTATGATCTAAAATCTTCCAGTTTTTCAATTCTAAGTCCAATGTCTGCATTCAAGGCTTGGCAGCAGTTGTCTACATTAGCTGAAGAACTATTTCTTTACATATTTATAGTCTTTATTTTATTTTTTTTGAAAGCAAATCCTTCTGAACAAATATACAAAGCAGAAATATTTGGGAGTTGGTAAGCCAAGTGGTTCCTGACATTGAGCAGTGGTCTGCATTATTTGGTTGCTAGCTTAATTCAGCCTTTTTGCACATCACTGCTTGATCTTTACATAGGAAGAAAGATATACATATTTGGAAAGTTTCAGCTTAAAAATAGTATAGTATGGAATTCCTCGGAGAAAAGTGTATTCTGCATATTCTGAATAAACCGGCAGTATAGACTGTGGCTTTCCTTTACTGGGCTGTGTTATGGCTAAACCCAGATTTTTCATACGTACAACTTAGTGATGTGGGCCTCACATAGAGAAGATGTATGTGGGGGAGAAATATTGTGTTACTGGTTCCTTACCCAACTCTGTGTCTGCTCCTGTGTGTATATACTTAAATAATATGGTTAGTTTTGGATCCTGATTTCCTGAGTGGATTTTCACTGGCAAATGAGTTGATTGGAGTGGAAACTTGTCCTCTTTTTGTGGTTTAAGGCTTGATAACTAAATCTGAGATTAGAGCATAGGAAAGCTCTTCTGACAGCTCTGTGTTTGCAGCTGTAAACACAAACACAGGCACCTCCAGAGTTTGGCAATGTCTTGGATCAGTGTCTGCTTGTTAATGTGGCAGAATTAAACTGCAGTGATAATATTACCAAGAGCTTGAAGGAAGCAGCTGGTAGTTAAGGATCTTACTGAGGGTAAAGAGCTTTTTTGTGGTCATGTGTATTACTTCTGCCTTACCTCTGGTACTTGTAATATAGCCGAAGAAGAATTTCAGGAGATCTGTAGGATGCTTTGAGACCTGCCTTTTCTGGAAAAAAGTATAGGGCCACATAATTTATTATTAAATTCAGATACTCAGATATTTTAACCCTCTTGTCATGAATCTGGGGTTTAAAAAGAAGAAGGCTTTAACCCTTCTTGCAGATGCTTGTTGTGGGTTTGCTCTGGGCCAATTTCCTCTCACCCCACGCACAATTGCTATAAGTTGAGAAAAGGTTTATGCAGACAAAGGAGATCTGATTGGGGAGAAGAATATTAAGATTTATTACTAGCAAGATAAAAGCTAAAGAACTATATATATACTACAATTCTAATTAGCCAAAAGTACTGTGTATTTACAGAAATACCCCTCCCGCCTTGTATTAGTCCAGGAGGAGAAGCAGTCTCTGTTCCATTTTTGGAGTTACAGTCTTTCACATAACTTTGCAGCACTCTAAAGTTCTTCTGTTATCTCTAGGATGACAGCTCCGATTCGTTGCAGCTGGAGCTGTTTCTCTTTCTCTCTGTTGGCCCCAGGGCTGGGCCTACCCCCCTCCTGGGCTAAGACCGGAGCCTGGGGGGTTACCCCGGTCCTGCAGGTCTTCTCTTCCATGGACTGCAAGGGGACACTTGCCTACCATGGATCTTCACCAGAGTCACAAGGGATAACGGCTTTGAGTCCACCCCTGTTCCCTCACAAGAGAGTCTTTGGTGGACCTCTCTAGTGTGAGCCACCTTCGGGCAACAGTTCTTCCATTCCCTGCCGTCCCTCGGGGTCACAAATTCAGCTGCACCAGCACGGATCCCTCGCTGGGATCACACCTCCCACCCGGCCGTCTGGCTCCAGCGTAGGTCCCTCTCTCCCCGAGGGCCACGGGTCTCCAGCAGGACTCTGTTTGGTTTTAGGCCTCCCATGGAGTCACATCTTCTTCATGCACTCTGCTCCGGCGTGGGCTCCATGAGCTGCACAGGGTCGTCTCCGCTCCCCAGCAGTTCTCCACAGGTGGCAGGGATTTTAGTTTTCAGTCTTTTCCCTGCTGAAGGGAGAGCGAGAGACAGGGAGGGGAGAAGGATTTCCCCCCCTCCGCGGCTTTTCTCTCTCCTCTCTGGCTGGCAGCTCTGACCGTGGAGGTCTGTTATCTCTGCCTGCCATTTCTTGTGCCATATGTCTTGTCCAGGCAGTCTTTCTTTAAAGTTTTATTTTTCTTTCTCTACTCTGTTACAGGAGAGAAGGGGGGCCTGACCAGGCTTGGCCCGGGATGGGGTCGCACACCCAGTCCCACCAGGGCGTCTGGCTCTTCCATTTCCTTCTGCGCCACAGCCTTCTTTTCCATAATCTCAAATACGCAATTGGCAGAGGCGTTAATAAAACTTTTGATTGGCTTTTTCTCTGGAAATCCATGTGGAAATCAGCCCCAGGGGGTAACGGTCAGCAAACCCATGACAATGCTGAACTTTGTAGCAGATTCAGTTTGAGTATAAATGTGAAATACAGTTGGAAAGTCCTGTGCTGCCCTTTGCCACAGTTGTTGCACACTGGCAAATGTTGTTGTTGTCATATTAGTACTTTTTACTGCTTTAAAAAAAAAAGGCAGAAAAGTGTTGGTGGTGCACCAAAATACCATAGCATTCCCCTGACTCTGATGCTCAGGGAAACTGCCTAGTGTTTACTTATTAGACTTGAAAGCACTTTGAGAATAGAAAGACAACCCTGCTGACACCATAATTCTAGCAAAATGTCCATGAGCTGGTTCATTTCTGTTAACTTGGTAGTTTCAAATGACCTTGATTCATCTTGCTATCTTTAGCTTTATTATCTTAAACCTCAGGAAAAGGTGTTACTGTTAGTGTGGCTGCTTTTGAGCAGAGTCCTATGCCTGTGATTACAGTGGAAATTATAGCAATGGTCTGCTCCTTTATATGTAATTCTTTGGATATTTTTCAACCTTTCTATTTTAATCTTTTATTTACTATCTGCTTAGAAATCACTCTCTTGATCACATAAGTTTTAGACTTTTGACATCTAAATGGGATGCATACATACAATTCTTAATGGTGGGTGATTTAATCTTCAGAGTGATAATAAATATGGCAAATCCCTCAGGAAATGATGGATTTCTTGATATTTTCTTCCCTTTCTGCTTATTGCAAAGGTTGCTTGATTTAAAATTGTAGGGCTGATGTCTGTTGTTATTTTTAATACTCAAATGTCAAAGCAACTATTTTAACAAACTTTACTTTCAGCTAATCATTATAATCTGCTTATTCGAGGCTTAACCAGTGTGAGTTAGATCTCTTTGGCAGTAGATTATTTCTCTTTCCTGAGGTGTAACTGTTCTAATTTTTGTTGTTTTCCTCCTTGACACGTAAGTACAAGCAGAAAAGACTGTTTTAATGGAACTGGTTTGATACGCTGTTCTGTCATGACATGAATATCCATGTGCTTGTTTTGGGAATGTTCAATGGAATACCTAAGAACATTCATTAAACAACAATGAGAAATGTATTGGAAGGAGAGAGGATGTTATAGAATATGTTTGGGGAAATCCGGGCAGGAGTGATATTAATGCTTTGGTTTGTTCCCTGTACTGAGACTTTTGCAGTGAATGCACTGGTGAAACCAATAAAATGAGAGATGGTTATTATGATTCTCTTGTAAATAAACATCTGAAAAAAATTTATTTACTAGCTTTTGTACTTTCTTTACCATTGCCAAATTTTTAAGGTGGTTCTTATGTCATATACAGAGCAGATTTCTCTGAGGTGTTGGTCATTCCAAATTATTCTGCATTCTTGTATTTATTCATTGATGTGTGAGGGAAGGAATGAAAAGCAGACTGCTGTATCCTGAGAACAATAATGTAGCCCTTGTGTCTCATTATATTTAAAGTAAAAATGATAACTCTTCTCTTTAGAAATGGATTAACACATATAGTTAATTTTAAAAGATTTTTTTTAAAAGGATTCCTTTTAGGAAAGAGTATTATTTGAAGGGTTGTATTGGGTCTGGCTGAGCTGGAGTTATTTCCCCACAGCAGCCCTCACGTGCTGTGCTTTGCATTGGCAGCTGGAAGGGTGTTGATAACACACCGGTGTTGTGGCTCCTGCTGAGCACAGCGTCAGCACTGTAACGCTCCTTCCTCAGCTGAGGGCGAGATGCTGGGATGGGACCCAAGTAGGACAGTGGCCCAGACTGACCACAGTAACTCTTAATCTTGAACTCTTAATATATATTAAACTACATGAGTTGCGCTTTCTAAACAGTTTCGTCTGAAGGAGCTTTCCATCCCTTCCAGCCTGCAACATCATCAACTTTTAGTAAAAGAATACGAATTAAAACCCTTATACTTTCCAAAGTGGGTCTATACTACCATTAAAACTCTTAAATCTTTAATTAGGTTAAGAAGACATTTTGCTGCCTTACTTCACATTTCAGTGATTGAATCAGATTTCTTCTGATTGTGCTGACTAAAGGAGGGGGTTCTGGGCAAAGATGTACTGTGGAACTACAGAATTACTAGTGCTGTCAAAATATTGTAGTTTGTCCTATGGAGTTGCCATCTGTTGGCCTGTGGATCATAATATTTGACTGGAAATTTGAAACAAAATTTTTCATTTTTCCAAGGGCTGATGTGTGATACATTGCAGTCAGGGTGTTGTCATACGTATTTTCTCTGCACACACTTAGGCTTCCCCCAGTTTGTGGCTATAGGAGATTTACTTTTGGACTAGCAGGAATCTTGGGATATAGACTGAGGGTTAAACTGTTGAAATTTGAGGAAGAACACAAGCAGGAGTGGTTTGTCCTTGGGAAGATCAGAAAGACAAGTATACTGCTGAGCATTCTTCCAAGGGGGAGAAAAGGGTGTTGTGTGTTTCCCTCTTCTGGGAGGGAATTGGGTGTATGGTGAATTTGGGATAAATGAGTGGAGATATATGGGTTTGAGTATATGAAAAATTTGCCTGGAGATTTTGGTTTCTGAATAAAATAGCAGCTCTGTATTCTGGGATGGCTTTTGGATTTCCTTTGTCTGTGGCAACATGAAGAAAATAGATGATGTAATTTCTTTCAGTTTAAAGGCCAGTCCGATTTTTAGTCGTGTGGTAGGCATCTGGTTTGTGATGACTGCCTGCTCTTTCCACAGTACTGCATAAATTATGTCTCTGCTGAACAAAGAAGCTTACTATGTGTGTTGTTATTACAAGTTTGTAATAATTCTGACTTAGAAGCCTAGTTTTAAATGTTGAAATCTAACAGTGAAGTCATATTTATTTGGTAACCTGTCACATTTGTAATATGATGCTGTATTGTATATTTATTAAAGCTTCAGTTCTTTTTATAATAGAATAATTTTAGATTTTCAATATCTCTAAGATTACTTGCAAATATGTGCTCTTCTGCTTAAACTGTTTAAAGGTAAAAGTTAAGGTAGTGTTTTGAACTATAAGGAGCCAGTTCAGTGAATTTAATTTGTTGTATATAGAGTTATTTTGTCCAGTGAACGTAAAGGAGTTTGCTGCCAGAAATACTTTTTTTTTTTTTTTTTTTGTATGATCACCAGCTTGGTAATGATAGATACTGAGTTAAAGTTATGAGATAATTCTGAATACCTTTGTTAGTCTTCTTGACAATAACTTTGTAGATCACTAAAAGAAAGGTGCATGTGGCTTGGTCACTGAGCAGATTTTTCAGGGGCCTAAATTAGACCTTAGCATGATGAAATGCACAAAGAAATTTGTTGTCAGTGACAGAAATGGCTTTGCTGTCGTCTTATATATTTAACATACAGATATTACAATGTTTGAAAGATTTCTGTCTTTGCACCTAAAATTTCTTGCACTTCTCAGCATTAGCTGAAGCATCATTGTGTTTTATTTACAGTACAGTGCTGCAGATAAAAATGCAGCATATTAGAGACAGAATAGTTTGGAAAGAATGCAAAGGTATTTCTGAAGAACTGTAGAACACAATTTTGAGTTCTTTGGGAAAATTTTTTCTCTTCCCCACTGGATTCAGTAGCATAATAAGGTAAAAAGTTTTTAGGGTCAGTGCTGCTTCTCTGATCTTGATTCTGTGTGATGTATTTGTAATGCTAAACCTTACATAGTAATAGTACCTAGTATGTATGTAAAAGCAGTATGTGCAGGTTATGCCCCGGAACAAACAGACTTAGGGGTGGATTCCTCTTTCTGAATCTCATTACTTAAATTTGAGTTGTCATGTTTCCTCTGATAGGCCAGATGTGCTAAAAGAGTGCAGGGAGAACTGCTTTTATTCACTCACTTCTCCACAGCAATTGGAATAATTCAGTGGCACTAAGATGCCTGACTTAAAAAACCCCAATGGTCTGCTTTTATTGCAAGGAAGGAGTTAAGGATAAAATGAAACTGTGCTATAGGTCTGCAGTATTTGTAAAACCTTAGCTTTGCATGATTTTCTGAAAAAAAGATCTATTGGCAGAGAAAATAAAATTCAGTGAATTCTCTTTATGAACTAAACAACTTTTTATTAAAAATCACAGTGGACACATCCTTTTACTGTTGGTATAAACCAAGTCTCTGTTTAATAGCTATTTACTTCTTTTTCTTTATAATATTTGAGAAACAGACCTCTGAGTCTGAACAGGCCCTGGTGTTACTCTGCTGTCTGATAGTGCAGGTTAGATATGTTGTTTTTCTCTTGAAGCTAAAGTTTTTGCTTGGGCAGTTGATCTGAGTTAATACAACAGTGCACATGTGGAAATGCAAATTCTTTGAGTTCCCAGGAAATGCAGTGCAGTCTCAGAGGCATTTGTTCTCTCTCTGAGAAGAAGCAGCTACATCCTGTCTGTGTATGTCTGTGTAACTGTAATAATTTGCAGTGGATGCTCAGTTAGCTAAATTTAACCTCCTGGAGTTATAGAGTTGAGGCTGTCGACAGGAGTGAGGTATGTGTTGCTGTCACTGAAGAGCTTTTATCTCCAGAATTTGGAGGGGAGCCCAGCAGAAGCACCCTGAGAGGTTCTGTGCTGTCACCTGTAGAGCCAGGCCATGCAGAGAGGAACAGCGTCTTGTTTCTACCAGTGGCTTTGCTAACAGGTGGTGAGGACAGCACGAGAGATCTAGAGGTTTGAAACCAGGATATAACCTCAGTATGAAATTCATCTTTTTAGGTGTTTTCTAATCTGCAGCTGACAAGTATACTAAAATTTGAGTGCAGCCAAGTATGTACACTATGCCAGAGAAATACTCTTAGCTGAAGCAAATCTCAAGGATTGCTGTCCCACTTGACATTAAACTGTGCTAAAACTGAAAAGGTAGAGAAATTACACTGTGGAGATTGACTGGATTTACAGCAGTGTGACTGGATTGGGCTGTCAAATTGCTACCTGTTTGGGAACTTCAATCTGTACCTTCTGAGAAATTATACAGCTTTTTGGTCTTCAGGTTCATAGCTCTAAACTGATGTGAATGCCAAATACCATTTGAGGTTTAAAACAAATTGATCAATGCTGGAAGACAGAATATGTAGAAACAAATTTTAACCGTTTGTCAAGGCATAGACCCAACTGAGTCTTCAGGGAAGTATCCAACAAATAACAGTTATTAACTGTATTTTAATTGGAAATTCTCTTTGGTATGGGTAGAAATTTTGGAATATGGTCATGTCCTGTGAGAGGCCAATATCCACACGCAAATATGAATGCATAGTCTCACAAAAAGAGAGTGTGTTTAGTGTATTAGCAGAACTCTTGTCAGGAGAGTATGTGGGAAGCAATCAAAAATTCTCTGCTTATTTTAAAATTTAATTTCCTCACTGATTTTAAAATTTAAAATTTTATTTTAAAATTTAATTTCCTCAGCAATTAAAAACAACAACAACAACAAAGCAACTAAACAAGAAGACATCAAAATTAGCATCTTTTGACCCATGGTAGTTTAGTTGCTGTGGTCTTGCAAGGTGGGAAACCACCTTACTGTATTCTTTTGGACTTGGAAAAATACTTGCTAATAGAATCTGTATCAGCGTTAGCATTTTGCCAAATACAGAATTTAGCATTATCAATTTGACAACTTCAGAACTGCCATTCCATATTCAAGTGGATTGGATGAATCCACAAAGCAAGCACAGGTTGGAAATCTGTAGAAGAAATGTTGGATGCAATAGATGTTTATAGAATATAAAGGTGTTTGCTTCTTTTTGGTATCTTCAAAGAGAACAGATAAATGCATTCTATGTCAGCATCCTGGACAACAGGAAAAATATTTGTTTAGTCCTTATGGTGGTCTGAAACAAATTTGGACGAGTTGATAGAAGATGAAACAGTGAAAGTTGTTAGTATGTGATACTTAACATTATATCAGTTTAACACAGTTCTCAGTTATGCTAGTTATTTCCAGTTTTACCATCCCTTTATATGTGCTTCAGAATAATAGCTTGATGTCTTTGTATGATGAATGAAGTAATTCACATGCACACTAGCTACTCCAAGTTAAACTATGCCCTTGCTACATGATTTGACAATAATAGCTGGATGTCCTGTATAATGATAAAGTATTGCTGAGGCACACTGAAGGTCTTCTTTCACTGGATATGATGTAATTTAATCAATGGGACTGTGTGTGAAAGAGAATCTGTGATTGTGTATAAGATTTCACTTGGAAATAATCTTCCAAAAAGGAGAAAAATGAATGCATAGCAAGGAGTTTGATGTGTCCAAAGACTTTGTTTACAGTTTTGTTGAACTTAGCATTTATTGTAAGAAGAGTAGATTGTTCTAGTTTAAATAATCATAGTGCTCTTGTGTTCTAATGTTGTATTATCTGTGGGCTGCCATAAAGTTGTTACAAATTGCAGGGCTGATATAACATGAAATGAAGCACCTCTTCTGAATGTTCCTTTTGTTCTGTATTTAACAAATTAGTATGTTGACATTTGTCACTGGTGGATTTCATTATTTGCTGGAAGTGTTTTAGGGGGTTTGACAACACGAACGGTTTGTCCTACAGACTTCTGAGAATTGATAAAGGCATCTTTGTTCTTTGTGCAAAAGCACAACAGATCTCTCATTGATGGACACACACAAAGGAGAAGGCTTGTATGGCTGCTGTGCAGGGTAAACTAAGAAAATAATTGCGAAGCCTTTACGTATTCCTCTGTGCCTTCCTCTCTTTCTTTTTGCTGACAACGTGTATCTCCTTAATTAGTGTAGCAAAAAACACTGGATGCTCATTTGTAAAATGAAGGCATGCAACTGATATCAGTTTATGTACTGTTTATAGATTACACAAATAAGAAAAACAGGTAATGGATGACAGTAGAAATAATTTGTTAAACTTCAACTGCCTGAAACATTTTTAAGATGGGTGTGCATTTGCACAAACAGAAGATAAAGGCATAGTAGAAATAATGCATTCTAGCAGGGAGGTTGAAAATCAGAGTAGACTCGACAGTGTTGGATTTGCACCATTCTGCAGCATTATTTTAAGTAAAATGAAAGGCTCCAGAGAATGGATTTTTAAGTACCAATTCTTAAAAGCGAGAATTGTGGGTGATAGTGCGCATAGGCAACAATTATCATCATCATCATCATCATGGCTGGGCTTCACGAACGAAGATTTGAGAAGGGCTCTACCCACACTTGCTACAAGCGCGCTGATGGCTAAAAAGGCCAATGCGAAATAGACAAGTCTGGTTGCAGAAGGCACAGCAGAAAGACTCCCCAGGTGATATTGACAAGACGCGATTCTTTCTGCATTGTCTTTTCTCCTCGAGAGTGATCCTGCGTGTGTTCTCAAAAGCAGCAGCAGCGTTATAGATGGTGTGTCTCCAGGCCTCCCGACTGGAGGCCAGGGTAGACCAATGGTGATGATCAATATGGCCAACAATTAGATCACATGGGAATTGGATAATCATGTTTGCTCCCACATGGCACAAGGAGCAGGAGTATAATAGGTACAAACTAAAAATTTAAAAGAGTTGGATCTGTGCCTCTTTTATGATCTAAGTAGTTCTGATTTAATTTTTTTTTAAATCTAAGCTTTACCTTTTTATTTATTTTTCCTTAGAAATATCAAGGATTTGTATCACTCTCTCCTCCACTAATGTCTGAGATTTCCTGAATAATTCAGGGATGTATCTGGAGTTTTCTCATTCTTCAGATGAAGTATTTGGGATAGGAAACTTTAAAAAACAAGAGTGTTCTTTAGGCTACTATCACACAAAAGTATTTCGTATTTATGAAATGAGAGGTGTGAGTACCTGTATATGCATCTGTTTTCATTACTCACTTTTTGGAAAAATTATATGATCAGTTAAAATAATTGGAATGATCAGTGTCCATCTGTTGCTATTTTCTGTTCACTTCTTTTATTTCAGCTAGTGAATAAGGTTAATTTTGTGGCCCTAATATAAATCAGTTTTAAATGAGGGAAAATTAATATAAATGCACGGTTCTAATAGAGACTTTCCACATTATTATTTATTATTAAGCATTTTCACATGGCTAATAGCTTAGCTGTTGGGATTTTTTAATATTTTCTTCAGTTGACAGTCTCTAATATTTGGAAGAACTCAGGGAAATGTGGTAAAAGTTTCATATAAAATCTGGAATGTAGCAAATTCAGAATGTAAACTAAATATTGCATTTTTATATATATATATAAAAGTCTTACTGGAATTAGTGGGAACATGGTATTTCCTCTGGCTCCTTAGACATGAACAAAATTTTTCCTTCAGCCTCTGACCCTCTTTTGTGATCCTGTGTATATAAGCAAGAGTAGGAATGTTTTATTACTTTTGTGATCTATCAACTGTCTTACATAAAATAAAAAAAGATACTAATATGAAAAAATCCTAAGATACTTTGCTGAACAATCTGAACCAGAAATATTTTTATTTTCTTCATCTTTATTTCTTGCTCTTTAACTGAAGTACTCTAGATTGACTTCCAATCTGTCTGGTTTTAGAGAAAAATAAAAATAACCTAACAGAGTTGTAGCTTGTAGGATTTGTTTGGAAGTGACTTCTATGAACAGTACAACTTGATACCATGAATATTTAGTAAGGGCTCTGGAAATCAGTGTAACAAATTATTTTCAGTGGTAGCAGTGTCAGTGCTTTTTGAGGAGCAATTGCAAGTGCAGTGTGAAGGTTAAAAATTGAGATATGTGAAATACAGAGTTGGCTTGGTTGTTTGATTTTTTTTTTTAGGAGTTAAACAGGTGCTTATATTTATTGATGTAATTGTATTTGTGCTTACCCATAATCAGTTAAATGTGAAATACTCATTCTGTGATATACAACATGAAAAGCTGTAGTCCCTCCAGGTGTTTCTCCTGCAGAGTTGGCTGTGAGGTTTTTGGCAGTACTGGAGCCATTTGTTATTAGGAAGTATTGTGCAATTGATTTTTATAATAGAACGCATTACTTTGTGTTTTTTGGGAGGCAGGAGGTTTCAAACAAATCTGTATAAAATATCCTGATGGCAGCTTGAGGTTCTGAATCTGTAATTCTTTCTTTTCCCCCACCCAATTTTCTGTGTTTGCTTCTTTCTCTTTAGAGTAGCAGGCAATTTGCTGCCTGTCACAAGTCTTGGGACTATGGAAGTTTCTAAATGAATAGATGTTGTTGTGCTTACTTAAGACGTTAGGAAACAATATCTGCAAATTCTTCATACGATGCAGAATGTGTAAGATGAAAAGAAGCAAGCTAGAGCTGCTGCTAGGTGTCCTGGGAGCATCAGAGGCCAAGTGCAAATAACTGCTCACCTCCACAGTTCTTTCTTGACTGCTTGTTGTTCTTGTCTCCTCTAGTTCCTCGTGACCTTATGCCAGTTACCTTACTGGCAATACTTGAATCTCAGACATGAGACCGAAGTCTGCATGTAAAAGCCAACATTCTTTGTTTCCTTCTTGACTTGCTTCCCACGTCAGAATATTTTAAACAGGTAGAATTTATTAGATATGAGCACAGCAGGAGATCAGCCACACAGAAGTTGTTTTGTAATTTTCTGTAAAAACCCAGGTAAAGGTGCTTGTCTTATCACTGCCAAAGTGTGTGCTCTGGGTGTGTTAGAGAGAGTATATGACAATGGTTTGATGAAATCAGTTGCACTGCTACCAGATTGCTCATTTGCAGACAACACCGAGTTGGGTGGGAGTGTTGATCTGTGGATGGTAGGAAGGCTCTGCAGAGGGATCTGGGCAGGCTGGCTCAGTGGGTCGAGGCCAGTGGTTTAACAGGATCAGGTGCTGGGTCCTGCCCTTCTGTCACAATAACCTCTTGTAGTGCCCAGGCTGGGGCAGGGTGTCTGGAAAGGCGTCACGGCAGAAAGGGAGCTGGGGGTGCTGGTAAAACCACTGAACGTGAGCCAGGGTGTGCCCAGGGGGCCAAGAAGGGCAGTGCCATCCTGGCTTGTGTCACACAGTGTGGCCAACAGGACCAGGGCAGGGACTGTCCCTTGTACTCAGCACTGCTGAGGCCACACCTCAAGCCCCGCTCTGGGCCCCTCACGACAGGAAGGACATGGAGGGGCTGCAGCGTCCAGGGAAGGGCAGCAGACGGTGAAGGGTCTGGAGCACAGGCCCTGCGAGGAGCAGCTGGGGGAGCTGGGGTTGTTCAGCCTCAAGAAAAGGAGGCTCAGGGTGACCCACAGCTCTCTACAACCACCTGAAAGGAGACTGCAGCCTCGTGGGGTTGGTCTCTTTGCCCAGGTAACAACTGACAGGACAAGAGGACACGGCCTCAACTTGCACCAGGGAAGGTTTAAACTGGATATGAGGAAAAATTTCTTCAGGGAAAGGGTTGTCAAACACTGGAACAGGCTGCCCAGGAAAGTGGTGGAGTCACCATTCCTGAAGTATTTAAAAGACACTTTGATGTGGCACTTAAGGACATGGTTTAATGGGGGACAGTCCTGGGTTAACAGCTGGACTTGATCTTAGAGGTCATTCCCCAATTAAATGATTCTGTGATTCTATCCATGGGGTACTCCCATTATCGAGAGTCAGACCTAGGGAAATTCTTCTAAGTCTTCTGTTGGAAATGATATTTTCAGTCCACCCTTTCAGCATTGTACATTTTGGTTGGATCATGGAGGGCAGAGGAGGAGAGCCCTAGAGGAAAGCTAGAACTTCAAAACAGAGCATGCTTTAGGAAGAATTACACATCATAAGGTACTTTTTTGGCAAACCTGGTGCAAAAATGTCTCCTGTCTGCTAGGTGGGCATTTTGTAGCGCAACTAACTAAATATCTTGTTTGAGGAGGTATAGCTCTGCATTTCATACTTTGTGTATTCCTCTGATACAGAAGTATAAAATATAAATCTCATTTTTAGGACTCACTGTTCTATGGTATTCAAAGAAGTTAATAGATGGTATCACATGTATGTGGCTAGTACTCACTGACCTAATTATAAAAGAAAAATTAAATTCTTCATTAGTTCATTTTTTCTTGATTTTTTCTTTATATTGATTTTAATCATTAAAAAATAATATAAACCCATCTTTTTTCAGAGACCTGTCTCAGAACAAGCTGTGATTGCAACTTTTAGGAAATTCATGCAAACTCATACATGGTGTTGCATGAAAGGATGTAATATATCTTTTCACTTGTGAACATGAAGCTAAGAGAATTTAATTGTGGAGGATGAGTTGGGTTTCGTGGTCTTCCTTTGGGGTGATCTCACATTAGCTGTGAGTGCATCAAATTCTTTGTTTATTTTTTGAAGCACATCAAGCCTGTAACAGTGCTCAGAGTATTTTAAGTACCAGGTTCTTGTCTCTTGAGTTTGTGGTTCTCTCAGTACTGGACTGGCACACACACTAGACGGCTGGAGATTAGAGAAGTAGGAAAGTGGATGTTACATGTTCCTGTGTCTGCATTCCAATAGCACAAGTGTCCTCAAAGGTAAAGCAAACTGACATTCAAAGCTTGATGTAGATACTGCAGACATTATGGTAAGAGTGTTCTTTGTATCACAGGAACAATGTAGGTTAAAGGCAAGTGGTGAGAGTTTGCACCAAGTATTTGTAAAGAGCTGTCATTTAGTTTTCTAACTTTCTCAAATTCCAATAATCTTGAGATGTATATCCTAATTTTAATGTGTTCCTAAGAAAATATTTTAGAGATATTTCCCCTTCTACATGTTTAAAAGGGATTTTCTAGAAGTACAATAGCTGTTTTACCCATTTACTATCTGACTACTTTTTTCCTAGATAGGAAAAGATAAGCAATTTGTGGAGTACTGGAAAAACTTTTGTTTGTTTGTTTGTTTGAAATATGTAACTGCTATCTGTAATAGTGAATTTTGGTGCTACTTTTGACTCCAGAAGCATAATTTCCTAACTGACAATCATTTTGGCTCTGTTATTTCAATAAGTACATAACAAAATGCGCATACAAATCTGTGTGCATTAAGAAGGAAAGACTTCTACTTCAAAAGGAATGGAACAAGTCTGTTAGAAATGAGTTTCACGTTCCCAGCTTAAGTGTGTACTTTAGTTCTTGCACATACATGTTGGCTATGTGTCTCATCTGACAGTGTGTGAGCAGCCAAAGATAGCCCCCTGTTACACACTGTGTGCAAAGCAGCACCTGCCTCTAATTCAGGAGTCTAGAGAAAAAGTTTTGAAAAATTACTGTCAGAGATTTGGCCTCTGGACAGGTCAGGTTGCTGTTCAGAGCTTTAGGACTCATTGGAAACCTTTTATTTGCTGAAGAGACCATCTGTTGAGAATATCTTATATATCTTAAGAATATCTGCATGGGTGAGTTTGAATGATTGGAACATCAGGACTCTTTGGCCTTTCACACCCACAATTTCTTTCCTTCAGGGCTTAGTTTTTCCTTTATATGTATTTGTGCCACAGTTATGGTGTCAAGATTTCCCTTAACTGCACTTCAACTGGGAGGGGGAACTTGCTGCTTCTTCCAGTCCAGTGATGCAAATATCTGAGTGATGTGCGTGTGATTCTCATCAGAATAATACTCTTTTGCTGTGGAAGTGTAACCAAGTGTATACTTGTTGAAAACAAGTCATTAACTTCTTTTTCTGTGAGAGCCATTGGGAACTTGTCCAGCTTCCTGGGAAGGACTGGTGGGGTGGTTGTTTTTTTGTTAACTAGGAGAGGTTTTGCATCTTCCTTACCGCATCCAGCTAGCCTGTTCTGGCCTGCTTTAGAAACTTGGACCAGACTTGCTAGAGGCATTTTTAAGCCACACAGACCTCGTCAGATTTGATGTAATTTCAGGGGTGAACCTTTGTCCATTCCTAATGGATGAATGGATTTCTTTCCTTTTCAACTAAAATCAAAGAAATGGATATCAAGCCTTATAATTTGTTCCTAGTAAATCCAACAGATGGTAGGAAGACCAAGGTTAAAAAGAAAGAAGTTGCAAAAAAAAAAAAAAAAAAGGTCTTGCAATTTAATTACCATTCCAATTAACTTATTTTTCACTGAGACACCTTCTTGAATTATTGTTTTAGGAACAACATTGCTATGTTGTGCAATTAACAACATTCACAACATTCCCCCAACTCAGAAAGGACATGGACCTGTTCAAGTGAGTCCAGAGGAGGGTCACCAAGATTTAGAGGGATAAAGCACTTCCCCTGTGAGGAAAGGCTGAGAGAATTGGGATTGTTCAGCCTGGAAAAGAGAAGCTTTTGGCATGGCCTGGTTGGTGCCTTCCAGTACCTGAAAAGAGCTACAAGAAAGATCTAGAGGGACTTTCTACAAGGCCATGTAAGGACGGGTCAAGGGGAAATGGCTTCAGACTGAAAGAGAATAGGTTTATGTTAGATATTAGGCACAACCTCCTTCCTGTGAGGGTGGTGAGGCACTGGAATGGGATTCCTAGAGAAGTTGTAGATTCCTGTGAGTCTTTAAGGCCAGGTTGGATGGGGCTCTGAGAAACCTGGTCTAGTCAAAGGTGTTCCTGCCCCTGGCAAAGGGGTTGGAACTGTGTGATCTTAAGCGTCCTTCCCAATACAAGCCATTTTATGATTTTGTGAACACTGCACATCCTAGATGGTGTTAGAAATGTAGGTTTGGTTGGCATCAGTAGAGGTAGAGCAGAGTTTCTGAAGTTCAACATGCACTGAAAATAGAGAATCTGTGTTTAAAGAAATACATGGAGTGAAACTTTTCCCCAAACTAATAGGTCCTGGACAT
Organism: Myiozetetes cayanensis; assembly: GCF_022539395.1. Taxonomy (NCBI): domain Eukaryota; kingdom Metazoa; phylum Chordata; class Aves; order Passeriformes; family Tyrannidae; genus Myiozetetes; species Myiozetetes cayanensis. The sequence goes on from NW_026087631.1 coordinate 499,948, forward strand.
GTTCCAGAGAGCATTCAGTCTGATAAAACTACTCTTAAGGTATATGGGAACTTTGCACTGCTCTGAATTGGAGATAGAACTGGTTTATAAGGGCAAACAAAATAAAAGGAATCATTTAGGTTGTTCTCTGGAAAGGAAGTTGCTGGCTGTACTCAGAGTTTAAAATTAAACTCTACTGCAGCACATAAACTAATTTTTGGCCTTGTAAGAAGCTGTACTCATATTCTATGACCAAAATTTAACTCCTATATATTTTTCTCCCTGAAATGATTTGTAATCCTTCTATAAAGGAGAGTATTGTCCAAAATTGTAGCATTTGTGGTTTTTAAGTGATTGGAAAAAGCAGAAAATACAATCTTTAATTTTATTATATATTTACCTACTGTAGACTTAAAATGTACACTGTTCTGTGAGCCTCTTTATAAGGCATGCAGTTACTTTTGTCTTCCTTAACCAAATGGCTGAAATGTTCCAGCAGTATGCCTGTAGTGTTATGTACTTGATCTGTTTCTGCAGTTTTTCTCTGTAGCATGTACACATGCCACAGTTAGGGGTCATTTACTTAATACTGACTGAAGTAATGCCCTCAAAGTTGTGGCTGTTCTTCTCATCAGGGACTTTATAATAAAAAATTAATAGTATTCTGCAGCTTCTGTGTTCACACTTTCCCCTCATCTCTCTCTCCTTCCCTTCCTTGTCTGAATCAGAATTGGTTTTGGTCAAGATTTGGAGAGCCACTGTTTTTTCTTACTTTGTTCTGTGTTACTTGGTTCCTCAGTTTAGTTCCTTAATTTCTTACATTGTTTCTTACAATGCCATCTGATTGAAATGGATTAACTTGCTTGGCTGGGTAACTACTATATTTTTATAAGGAGATGGTTATTGAGTATGAGTGCATATCATCTATTATGGTCTCAGTTCCAGACGTTCAACTGGCTGCAGGAAAAACGTGGGTGTTACAGCATTGCCAACGGAAGGGTAGGGCGGGTGGGGAAGCTCTCTGGAATGCTGATGAATAATATTTGACTCTTGGAAGTGCCTTAAGGCCATGCACTCCCCTCCCATGCTTTAAAACTAAGTTTTAAAGACCTGTGGTCTTGAAGGTATTACCACTGTGCTTTATTTCCTTTCTAACTGACTGGAAGAGAGAAGAGAGTTGAAATGCAGATTATGGACACTGTGGGTTAGTGCAGGAGTACTCTGCAGATGGTTGTCTTGGTTTGTGCCCTTGCCACTCCATCTATGACACGGTGCACTAATAACCTCTTGCACGTTAGTTGGAGGACTTAATTCTGCTACTTTTATTTCCTAGATGTAGTTAGTTTCAGAAATGTTATAGCTTTTGGGAAGTTAAGGTCTGTAATGTCTGTAAGCATAGCAGAAACTGCCTTACAGTAGAACATGGAACTGCAGTAACTTGCAGTTCAGTGTGTTTTCTGTAGCAGAGTGATAATTCATAACAGTTTTCCTCCAATTTCTTTTTATAGTATTTGAGTCCAAAGCAGAGTAGATACAGATTGGATTGTTCCCCCCATGTTGTGAAAAGCAGATATTCACTTCTTCTCACTTTTGTGGTTGTGGTAAAATAAGTTCTTCTTCCTCTGCATTTGCAGAAATGATCAGCCGTTATCAAGAGATGGCATCTTCTTAGGTTGTTGTAAGTTTTAACAAGCACGTGTGTTTTACTCTACATTACTCTTGTTACTTTTAGTAACATACTGATAGTGATTTGTTGTCTTTAGTAAATGTTTCTGCTTTATTTATTTCTGTCTTTGATCACTGAGCTGATAAATACTTGTTGCCTGTATTCACACCTGCTCATCTCTCTATGATGAATGTTTCTATTGAAATAAATCAGTCCTGTAGTTTGAAAGTAACTCTGGTTTAAGTTACTTCTTACAGGTAATAGCTGTTTGGCAGTTGAATACAATACAACTGCTTGGTGGAATTTTAGTTTGATTCTCTGCCAACTAACAATAAATTACGACTTAATTCCTAAAAACGCTTGAGTTATAAACTATTAGTCATGACCTAGCATGCATATACTAATAATTAGCTTACAGGCTAATTATTAGTAGGCTACCTGAAGGGAGCCTACAAGAAAGCTGGAGAGGGACTTGTTACATGAGCATGTAGTGACAGGACAAGGGGGAACGCTTTTAAACTGGAGGAGGATAGATTGAGATCACATATTAAGAAAAAATGCTTCCCTGTGAGGATAGTGAGGCACTGGAGCAGTTTTCTAGAGAAGCGGTGGATGCCCCATCACTTGGCCTGCTCAAGGCCAGGCTGGATGGGGCTCTGAGCAACCTGATATAGTGAAAGGTGTCCCTGTCCACAGCCGGGGGTTTTAACAAAATGATCTTTAAGGTCCCTTCCAATCCAGACCATTCTTTGGTTCCCTTATTTGGATGGCCATGCAATGCATGTTGTAACAGGTCAATAATGTATTCTGTCACTCATTTTGTGCAGCCCACACATCATCTTCCTGTCCCAGAGTGTTCTGTCAGGAGGGAGCCATCTCTGTGGAACGCGTCTGTGCCATGAAATTGCTCATGCTTGGTTTGGACTGGCCATTGGCGCTCGTGATTGGACTGAGGAGTGGATAAGTGAAGGGTTTGCCACTTTTTTAGAAGATATATTTTGGGCCAGGGCACAACAGGTAAGGTGATGATACATGGTTCCAAAACTGAATTAATGTGGAAATCAAAATTATATACATGGCATGGAACACAAATCTTTACAGTGGTAGAGGTCAGTGCTAATGAGAATGGAAATGTCTGTTTGTCAATTATTACCTTTCTATGAATGTACTACTAAGCTATTAAAATTCAGCTATCAAACAATGGCTCTGCATTTTTTTCCATTTATATTGTGTACCTGAAACTGGAATAATCAGCAGAGTCTTACTGCATATTGTAATATTCCAGGTACTTAATGAAAGTTTCAAATGGATGCCCAAGAAGTTTACCTCAAAGCAAAATGGAAGATGATTTTAAATAGGGAACTTACCCTTTTTTTTTTTTTTGCTTATGTTCCCAGCAAGGGTTACTCTCATGTCAGAGTCTTAGAAATCACTGACTGCCTTAAGGTGAAAAACTCATAAGTTGTCTCTCAGCTTGTAAAGTGTTTTTCTGATGCAATTCTTACTTTTGTAGTACCTCTACTACTTCAAGCATTTTGTGTGTCAGTCATTTCTGCCTGAGCCTGTGCCAGGTTCTACCCCTGAAGTCTGCAGACCTCATCTGTGGAAGAGCAGGCTGAACTGGGAGCTGACATAATGCACTCTTCCAAACCTCCATTTTATTAAGTATCAGCCATACTTATAGCACCAAACAAAACAGAACTCCTTGACACTTACCATATTTCTGGAACAAGAAAGAGAGGTTGTCCAAATATGTGACCTTTCCATTTTGGTTCCACAACTCATTTATGCCCTTACACTGAGCATCACTACAGTGCTGTGAGCTGTTCATATCAATTCTTTCCTTTTGTGAGTCACTTGAAAGAATTTTGATTGTGGTAGACACCCTCCTTGTAGCTAAATGGAAAGGAGTAAGCAACAAAACAGTGTGATTAGTTCCCTTGTTAATATACAAGGGATACCTTTTAAACATTACTGAGTAATTTTGAAGCTATTCAGTCATACAATTTTAGAATTATGAATACGTTCTATAGTGCATGACAGTCATTTCAGTTGTGACTGAACGTAATTCAGGGTAATATTAGCTGCTTTTGCTTTCCTCCATCTCACATCTATTCTTGTAATAGAGAAACATAAATAAGTATTTATTTGTCAGCTGACAACTGGCATTTATTTCATAAGTATGAATCTCTGCCAATATTACATAAATGGGGGAAATACCACAGGGAGCTTTCACAAATGTAGTAGGAATAGTAGGACAGAGGAATGAAGTCAGGACCCAATGCAGCTCTTAGCTTTCAAGCTGGGTAAAGATGCAATAAAATCTGCTACGCCAGGTATACTGTTTATAGGCAGTTCATCTATTGCCAGTCACTAAAGGGAAAATGACATGCTCATCTCTCTCCTCAGTCAGAACTATTTAACAGTCTATTGATTTGATGTGCACAGTGAGGCTTTTGTTTTTCTTCATGCTGCTATTAACTCTCATAGCAACAACTGTTATTTTTTGGCTCTTTTTTTTTTCCCCTTTTTTTTTATCATTGACGTTGGTACATTTCATACATCTTCTAAATATTAAAGAGAAACAAGTTTTTTGTTCTGAAAGTTGTTATTGTCTGTTGGGCAACAGCATTCAGTGATCTGTGTTTATTTGTTTACTGAGCAGCTCCCACATGATGAAGTAAAAGGGCAACAGGAGCTGAAAGCTTTGCTTCGCTGGTGCCGCCTCAGGGACGAGGTACAAAACTCTGAAGAAGAGCTACAAGTTTTAAGGTAACAATATGACAGCATAGCCTTGCATGTGCTCTCTCTCCTGTTTTCCACATTTTCTCCCTTCAAAAGATATACATCCAAATCAACTGATTAGATCCACTGCATTTCCTTATTTCCTTCTAATGAAAAAATAAAATGCAAATTAAATTGACTAGGTTATTCGTCCTGACTGTAATGCAATTGCTTCTCCCTTTGTTTTAGAAAGCTTTCAGAAACCATGGGATTTAGTTTGATATGAAATCTCTCTAAACAGTTTACAAGAGCCACTATTTAGGGGGAAAAAAAGCCATTTCCTGAACGAAGTTCTCTGTTAGAAGCTGTAACAGATTCGTTTTCTGTGGCTGAACACAAGCACATACAGCAGCGTGGTATCTAACTGCCAAGCTGAATGAAGCTTTAAAAAACAAGGAAAAAGCACAATGAACTATATCAATCTACTTTCTCTTTAGAAAGTACGAATAATGATATTGAAAATACATTCTGGTCTTTAGGTACCAGATGCTAAGCTCAGGGCTACTTTTTAGGTAGCTAAAGACATTCTTGCTTTCTCAGTGATTGATAATCTGGGCTGTTCTGCTTCGTGTCTTGGAAAGTTGCCATCGTCTTTGATCTTGAGTGTCTGCCTAACTCAAGATCCACAGAGTCTGTCCTGCTTGTCTCCCCACAGTCTTTGACCAAGAAAAACAACATAACTAGTCCTAGTTCAGGTTGGTCCAACACTGACCAAATCATGGAATTACAGGAGCAAATTTCAGGAGATTACGGAGACCATTTTCCTACTCTGAAATACAGGCCATACACACAGACCATCCTAAGTGGGTTTTTACTGACATGTTCTTAGAAAGCTCCAACAAAAAAGTTTTCATAGGAGAGCCAAGCTGTCTTAGTGTCTCAATAAGACAGGTAAGCTTAGTGTTAACAGTTAAAAATTGCTTTCTAACGCACAGCTGAAATACCGTTCTTTTCAAACTGTGTAGATTTCTTCTTTTCTTTCACCAAGTGGAAGAACAAATTGATACCCATCTTCTACATAATCAGCTTCTAAATGTTTTTAAAAGACTGTTTCCATTTCATTCATTTAAGGTCTTCCCTTTTTTTTTTTTTTTTTGTGCTTACCCAGTAGGACTTAAAAGCCTTTTGGGCACTAGGGACTGTTCACCAACATAGAAATTCTTCTCCATGTAATCTGAAAGCATATCATATCACCAACTTTGTAACTGTAGCCTTTCATTGATCTGGTTTACTTTATGTTTATTGATGAATTGTGTATCCTATGTGTAGGCAGAGTCAGTGAATTTGTAACTATGCAATTTGATGATGTGTAAATACAAAAGCAAGGTCTATCACTAGCTGTCACAGAGCTGCTGCATAGCTACTGCTTGACAGATGCTGAGGTTTTGATTTGGTTTATATAATTTTTTTTTTTAATATTCGTTCTTGTGATATGAGGCTTATCTGGATGCATGTTTTCCATTTTCAACAGTATGGAATCACATTTGTTATCTTTTGTGTTAACTATGTAGCTGTTATTTTTAATAAAATGTTATGTTGTGTAAAGGTTTAAAATAATTTTTCTAAGAGTCAAAATCCTCTGTAGATTGAAACTCAGGAACAATTGATTTCTTCTGAAATTGGAACTTAAGCTTTCTATTGAATTCCACAGTTAGTAGGCATAAGTCTCTGAGGAAAAATCCTGCTTACCTTATGCATAGTGGTATTCTCAATGCTAATGCAAAAGAGTGGGAAATTTGAAAAAATGTGGCTCTAATAAACACTTGAGGAGAGGCACATGATGCCAGCTTGTGATTCTGGCCATCTCTTCTTCTTTAATGTCTCTAATTTCTTGTATTTAAGGACTTTATACTGGTTTCAGTCACATATAAACACTATCTACTATTTTTGTAGTGTGGACTTGGCTAGGTTCTCTCTTTGCATATTTACTTGGGTTTTTTTTTCTTTTCTTTATCCTTCTGAAAGTATATCTTATGCTTTTCAAAACTGGTATATAAGAGAGAAACTTTCAGTCCTTGCCCTGAAGGGACAGGACTGAAGCCGAGCTGGGTTTTGAGCCTGTACCGAGGCTTGGGCTGGTTCAAACTTGTGTTCTTATACCGGATATTAACAGTAAATGATAACTGTTTGTTACTTCTTACCAGTCATGTCAGGAAAAAAAAGTCAGCCAACCCACTCTTCCTGAGCATAAGCTTATTCTTAATGGCTTTTTTGTTCCCTGTTGGACAATCATATGATTTTCTGTGCTTTCTTCTGACAACTGGAAAATTCTGCCCAAGACTTGTCAGCTGATCCTATTAGCTTTTGATCCAGCAAAGCAATACTTGTTTAGACTAGGTGAAAGCCACTCAGCAAACTGATTACCAGTCTGATGTTTCTTCCTATTATGGAATTTGGTATTATGTTGTAGTAGCATGTCATAAACTACCTGTGACAAAAGAGGTCAGAAAGGAATAAGTGAGTGTCTTTTTAACAGGCAGCAACTCTGAAAGGCAGCACCAGCAAATCTTAGTAGGGAAAAAGTTTATGGCACGGTAGTACTCATATGGGATAAAACTTTCCAACAGAATCATGTATCTTCTCACACATTTTGAAGCAAATCTGGAGGGATAAAAACACCGTGAAATATGTCCTGGCACTCGTTCTGCTGGCAAGCATGAACACCAGCACTCTCGTTCAGCCTCTCATGTTAGGAAAGCAAAGCAGACTAGAGAAGTCCCATTGTACTCTGTGGAATAAAGCTGGTGCTGACATTTATTTCACATCCTGGCCCTTACAACTGAACTTCAACTTGTGATTATTCATTAAGGCTAGCCAATGTTGATATCTGACTCTAAATTGGGTTCTGTGTTCTGCCTGTGTCAAGTCCATTTCTATCCTGAAGCAATGCTGTCTTACTGCTCTGTAGGTGTTTGAAGAGTCTTATTCTGTCTGGTAGGACATCTGCCTTTCAGAAGGTCTCTCATAATCTTTGCATAGGTTTTCATGACTACTTGGTGCAACAGAGCACTTAATTACCAACGACATTCTACTTTGTATGATATATTCCCCTGCCCAGCAAACAAAGCAGCATCTTCCACTTCCTTCAGAAAATTGCCGGTGTCTAAGATGTGCCAGATAACGGATGCTTTGAAACCACTTGCCTTTAGCACTATGCCTAGCTTTGTCTATTAGGTTAAATGCCAGCTTTTGTACGTCAGTGTAACAAACTTCCAGTCTCTGTACCTTCAGTGTCCTGTGACATTACTTTAAAGTACTTGCTGAAGAACTGACAGCAGAGAACAGGGTAACTTTCTGAATAGTTACACTCTTTTACAGACATTATCAAGAGTATATATACAGCCTTTGCAGAAGGATGAATATATGTTTTCTGTATGGGATTCTTCAGTACCATCATCCACATGCAATACTCATTTCTAGTCAAATCCTAGAATATATACAGGCACAAAGTAAGACAGAGAAAGAAGTATAGCCTAATTTAGAATAAGTGTGATTATGGAAGATATTTCATTTTAGTGTAGACCTGTCGCTTGTGCTCAGACTCCATTTTTAAAAGTCAGTAGACTGGGCTATTTATTGTGAGTGAAATAAAGCAGTTTTGGCTTTTTATGTATGCAGAAAACAATGAAAAGCCACATATGCAATGCCAGCAGGCCTTCCTTCCAGGAGACTGATCCAGAAGGGAAGAAGCTGGATTTCTGCTCTCCTACAGTGGGTCTGCAATGTTTACATAGTCTAAAAGAACTGGAAACTGATAGAATAAGAAATCAGTTATTGGTCTCCTTTCAATGTTGAGAGAAGATTTTGCTGGAAAGGTGTTCATGAACTATATCATGGAAGAGGACTGTTAGGAAGACAGTGTAAAACTGCATGTGCCTCTTTTTTTGCTATTTGATTTTGAACACTTATATTTTTGCAAAATTTTACTCTTGTGTGGTGGATTTCATGTGCACAGGCCCTAATTATAGCACCTAAAGTATGTTGCCTTAAGAGAACTTGGAGAAAAAGACTCCAGGCCAATTTAGTGCATAAGATAAGAGAGCAGGTCCTTTAATCAGCCTACAGGCCAGGGGAATACTGAGACAGGGGTTCTATGGTTTATGATAAGGTCTATCCAATCCTAGATCTGTCCACCCCTGGTTCTGCTCTGTTCTGCCCCCAACACACCCTTGGGAATTGGGTTTGGAGTCTTTGGGACCCCTTCTTCCTGATCTTCATCTTCTTCACAGCACATACAGTCCTTAGAGCTCCTCCAAAGTTCTGGGCTGGAAGGTCACTGTGTCTGTGTGATATCTTCTGGTCCAGCCTTAGGGGGTTTTTCTACAATTCTACTTTGAAAAGAAGACTAAACACAGTAATGGAATGTAGAGGGATTGATATGTGTCTCATTTTAAATGAGATACAGGTGTTTTGCTGAGGATGAGCTATGAGAAAGACCCAAACTCCTCCCTCTAAGCAATTGTAAACCTGAAATTAAGAGGCTCTGATTGAGGGGGGGAAAAAATTGTGGAAAAAGGAAAAATAACAGCTCTTTATTAAAAGATATATGTGGATTGGCAGAAACAACGAAAGAAAAGTAAAACAACCAAACAATACTTACCACAAATAATCCCCTTCAAAACAAACCAATAAACAAGCAAAGAAAAAAGTAAACAGTTCAGTTTGTGCCCTTTGCTGCAATTCTAACCACAGTCAACAGGGGGCACTGTTGGATCACTGGTTGTTGCCACGTGGGGGTAACACCCTCTGGGGTGTGTTGAAGAAACCGAAAATGGGTATCCCTCCCCCCACACACACTGGGAAAGGGGAGAGAGAGGAGGGAGAGAAACAACAAAAAAAAAGTCCTCCCCAATGGGAAAAAAACCTCACTCTGTTCTGCTGGCCTAACAGTGCAGTGTAGTTTTCCTTCTCCCTTTGATGTGCACAAGACCCACTGCTAAGAACAAAACAAACGGGAACGGGGAAGGGGAAAAAAACCTCCCAAAACAGTTCCTCTCTGATGAAAATCCAATCAGGATCCACAGCTGGCAACTCCAAACTCTCCTCTGGCCTTGTTCCAGCTTCAGCAGCCAGCCAGAACTCCTCCCCGCACCCCCCCATTTCCCAGGGGATGAGATTCTGAGGGCCATTAACTAAAAGGCAGCTTCTCTTGTGCCGCTTAACTGCCCACTTAACAGTCCTCCACCATGTGGGCAGGGGGAAGGGAAAAAATTCCTGCTTAGTTTTTAAGAACCAGCAAAACCATAACAGTATGGAATGGGGTAATAGGGCTGGGTATGTGTAAACATTATGCTACAGGGTAAGGGATATAATACAGCTACATTAAGATCTACAAAAGTTAAAAAATCCAGAAACCTCTGATGCATCAAGGGTGAAAACGAAAACCCAAACAACTTAGCACTCTGGACAAAACTGGAATAAGGAACTGTTACACAGATATAAAAAAGGAAGAATGTTTTCCTCCAAGGAGACATAGATATGAAAGAATTTGATCACAAGGATTAGCTCCTGTAAAGTGCATGACTGATAAGGTTTGGAGAATCCTGCACTGCTATGGCTATATTTTCCCTATTCTGTATAAAGAAAGGGAAAAATGTCTGGTGTCCAAGACTGGCCACTTCAAAATCCACATTTAGAATTGGAGAGGTTGTTTCAGTCACAGGGTTAAACTCCTAAAACAGACAGCTGTTCTTAGACTACTGTTAACTGGGATATTTTCTGAAGGGAAGAAAAAAGCTAGAGAGCTCTTCAGTACTATACCAGCAAAGGCACTTCTTACAAATTAAGAAAAAATGTTTATATGGCTTTTCTTTAGTTTTACTCTGTACTCTTAAGAACCTGGAGTCCTCCACACTTTACTGCTGCAGATTTGTGGCATACCAGATGCTGCATTACATTTTAAAATCAGGCTGTAAAGAATCAAGTTTGTTCTAGACGTTGTTGTCTGTAAATCCCACACCTGTGTGAAAGGCTTCCTCTTTTAAAACTTCAGCTCCTTTTCTTCCAACCCCAAATGGCAAAATGAAAAACAGAACACTTTCTTCATCAGTGTATTGCATGCAGATGAAAGAGGTTATTCTTGCAAGTACAGTCATGTAAGGTATTAGGCCACTGATCAGGTACATAAAGAGAAATGTCTAGTTGAACATAATGACTTCACTATTGTCCCCTTCCTCTTCCCTTCCCCTTAAAATGGCTTGTTTGTTTCTCTTTGTTCATAATTTGTCTGCACTGGAGAATGACATGGAACCTGATGTCATGCTGGCTGTGAAAAGAGTACAGCACCCTGGTGATGGATTTCGTAGTAGGAAATTCATTTGTTTGACTAAGTCAGATTATATATTCAGTCTAAAGAAGAAGACTGAACTGGTCACAGGTGTCTGAAGTTCCTATGCCATTTTGATGCTTTCAGCTATTAGAATGTGTAATGTGTCAGTTCATTCTCTACTTACTTATCCAAAACTTAATTAGTGTGTTTCTGTTTTAGGCCCAACAAGGAGAGCACAGGAGAATTGAGTGAATCTGGAGCATCTGTTGTCAAATATGGTCTTAAAGCAGAAAAAATCTTCATGCAGGTTCACTATTTGAAGGTGAGTGTTGTCAGTTGATTTTTATTGAAATTGCTTTACAAATGCGATAAAGATTTCTGTCTCGTGGACATCAGCAAATTCACAGTTTCCTATTTGTTTCTGCCTTAATGTGTTACAGGGTTACTTTCTGTTGCGGTCTCTGGCAAGGACGGTAGGAGAGGCCTCGTACCTTGCGTCTTTGAGAAAATTCGTCCGTAAGTTCCACGGGCAGCTCGTCCTTTCTCAGGTACTGTGCTTGGCGTTGTGCTTCGCCTTCTGAAAAAAAAAAAAAAAGACTCAGACTTTTGGATTGACTACGTAAATCTTCACTTCTGGTTGTGGTGTACAGAGAGAGGCAGTTGTCATTTGGCAATACAGGTGAAATTACTACCTGCTAGATAGAGGGCAGAACATTTTTTCCACAGTTATACATAAATCAGACACTTTGTTACTATCTTGTTCGTATAGGTAATATAAACAATGGGTGATTATTTTTAACTTGCTGCATTGAACATGGATGCTCACATTAAAGATAGGGTAATTTTATCATACTGGAATTGTCTCCCATAATCTTTTAGCTAATGGGTTTTCCTTGTGGTCAGTCAGTCTTTTCCCTGATTATTCTCTGTTTCTCCAAGAGAAGAAATCGTATTTCTGACTTGATTTTCTTCCTCTCTGCATGCTGCTTCATTCAGTGCTTGTAATTTTGGTGTCCTTCTTATGGGGACAAATCCGAATGGGTAGAAATTTACCTCGCCCTAGGCCTTTCTGCAAAATTCCTGTAACTGTTGGCTCTAGTTTTGTTTTGTTTTGATTTAGGAAATATGAACCCAATTTCTAGGAATCCTGTCAGTGGTGATGAATCCAGCTAGTGCCATAGCAAGTAATGCTGTGACAACGACCATTCCTGGGGGTGTCTGAACCCCGACCCTGAACTCATCATGGTTAAAAACAATCCTGGAACAAAACCTATGGCACAACAAATATTTAGCATTGCTAGAAGAGCAGTGTGATAAGAGGCAAAGGAAGAGAAAGGGGAAGGGGTATGAGTGAATTTCTGAAACCAGTTTCTTTGCTGATCTGTCTTTTATGGAGTTTTGGTTTAATTCTTTGAGGATATTGTGGATGATGATAAATGTCTCCTTGCAACACAGAGTAAAGGCCTCTGATTTTGCAGGACTGGAGTCTAACACTTGCTGTTTCTTCCAGCCACAGTGATTCCTTGCCTGTGTGCTTGCTGTTTTGAATGTCACTAAGGGAGACACGTATGCCCATGTATCTTACAAATAGCTCACAGGCCTGTGGATTCTTTCATATGTCGTGTCACCCAAAAGTTGGGCATGGTAGCTCCAACACAGCAGCTTTGCCCTGTGGAGGATATTTAGGGTGCTAGGGGAGTGAACACTAAAGCAGCTCTTTCCTGTGCTGTGTTATTGGCACCCTGAGCAGTTAAGTTTGGCACAGTGTGGGAAATGCCAGTGACTGTATGAGTCTTGTCTACATTGTGGTGTCCAAAATCATAAGAATGATGCTTCACTATTACACAGATGGAAAAATTGTGAAAATTACAGAAATCATGAAACTGCTAACAATAAAAGCATCTGAGTATTGTGATCTGGAGATAATGAAGGTGCTCATATTTTGATGAGAAGATGTTAGCTTGTTGCTCGTGGTTGATGTGAGATGAGTTGTAGATTGTTTGAATGCTGCAAAATGTCTCAGCAAATTATACTGCTAGTCTTAAAGATTGTGTTTATTTTAGTGTCTGGTATAGGTAGATAAAGAATCACAGCAGGAATTGCAAATGCAGAAGCAATAAAATCAAGTTAGTACAAAGTTTCTTGTTCAAGTTTCTTCTTGAACAAACATGCTGTCAGTGTTTACATGAATATAAGATTTAAAATAAATGGAGGTGAAAATGGTAAGTTTAAGTATCATAGTGCTGTATTTTCACCTTGTCCGAAATAATGGTAAAAGTTTCCAGCTTTAGGAATTCTAGGCATAAGGAAAAGTAAAAACATTGAAAAATTGCCCATGTTATGAATACTAGTCTTGTTTTCAGTTATGTTTGTAGTAATTTTCCTAGATGGGAGCTGCAGGTGCAAGGAAATTACTTCAGATGTGAAACGTTAATCAGTTTGCCTTTTTCCTTCATTTAGTTTGCATGCTCAATAAGATTTTAATAGTAGGTTATTTTAATTGAGTCAGCAATAGGTGAGTAAAGCCACTCTTGAATCCTTGAGAAGGATTTAAAAAAAATCTTCCAGGTCTCTTTCTATGAGAGAATCCACTTACTAATTGCTTTGAATGAAGTTGTGAAATAATGAGTGGAGTCTTATTTGTTGTAATTAAAAAGGAAGAAGTGCAAGTTGCTGATAGTCCTAACACACTTAAAGCAGTTGTCCTGTTTCATACTGAAATAGGAATATCTTGGGAATTGAATTGTTTACAGACTTTAATTTTCATGTAGTTCTGTCTGTTATAATAGGCAACAAATCCAACTTTTGACTGCAGCTGGTCAGTGGCTCCATCCCTGGGGCTTAAACTTCTAGGCTGTCTGGCCAGTGATTGCTGCCTGATAATAGAACATATAGGTGGGGAGTCAAGCTTGCTCTTGGTAGGAAGTTATCATCTTTGGAGGTGCATTCTGGGCTTGTCACCAAAAACCCAACAGAAGGATTTAAAAAGATTGTTGATTTTGCTAAATAAAACCCAGGAAGATGAATGGGGAGGGAATTCCAAATAAACAGGGACCTACAAATGGTGCTCATTATTTATTGTTCCACCCAGAGGGGATAAATGAACATTTACCATTTAGTTATGTAATTTACAGACTGCATATTTGACAGGGGTAGTTTAACTTTGATGGATAATTTCTGCAAGAAAGTGGATGCAAGTGCAATCTGAGTTTATTTGTTGCCACATGACTGTCCATTTAGATGTATCACTTTTAGTCATGAAATCTCCACTGCTTTTATGCATCTCATTTATATTTCAGTCAGAGAATTTAAACTAAAGTATCTGTTGGTTGTAGGGTATTTGAAATATCTAGATTTGAGGTTTTCATATGAAGATATAATTTGTCTTTTAATATTGAGTGTTCTTTATTTGATATCAACATGTGTACAGCCATTAACAGTGCAAAGAGAAGTTCTCCTTGATCTCACATTCACAGTCTTATCCATATTTGATCTACCCAGCAGCAGCCCAAAGTTGTAGTTGTGATTAAAATTGTTGGCGTCAGTCAGGACTATAGTGAGAGCAGACAAGAGTCATCAAGGAATTTAATTATGAGGGGCTAGCAAATCCTTAGTGAACATGTGTGAACTCATTTTTCACAGGCCTTTTCAGTTTGGCCAGATGTCAATAAAATTCCAGAAACTGCAGAATAACCTTTTCTTTATATAGGGAAAAGTTGTTTTCTAGCCTCTGGGTCTCTCCAGGGAAGAACAACAGGAGTACTGAGATTATTTAATCATGTCAGTATAAGCCAGCACTGTGGTGGCACATGACTTCTAGTTCATATTTTCTTTCTGCCTTCACTGAATTACTTGCAACACGGACAAAGAATAAACTATAATTTGTTTTATGATCTGATCCAGAATTTATTTGTGGTTACCCTGGTCATCCACAAGTCTTTGTTTCAAAGTGTAAGGTCACCAGGACATGGCATCAAAGCTTACAACCCTGCATTTCCCTCTGGACTTTCTCTTGGGCACTTCTAAATTGTTTCATCTGAGGAGGAAGAATAAATACCTTGAGGATAAAATTTCAATCCAGATGGTTAAAGTTTGGCAAAATTATAAGCAATTGCAGAGTTAGACCTATAATGAGATGTGTCATGCAGACTTGACAACAGGCAAATGTTAAAAGCCATGCTAACATGAGGTAAGTGGTAATTTGTTTTCCTGCTCTGTTTTGGAGCATCAAAATAGAAGCAGTTAAAGTAAGATAGAACAAATTAATCCTAATTTTAAGAAAGTGTGTTGAATGATGGTTACTACATTATTCTTATTAGATATTTGGAAAAATGAAGACAACTTTAATCATGAAGATGTTTAATTTCATAGTGTAATATGCAGAATATAAACTCATTTCTAATACCAGAGCTATCTTTAAGTAGTCTATGTGATTGATGCAATCCAATCAGAGAATCTAGCTGCATTAATATGTACAGACACAGCAAATACTGTGAAGGAGGTCCACTTCAGTTTTACTTTTCACACACTTTTCAAACAACTCTAATCACGAGCTTTTCATTGTCTTTATTTGCATGTAAGCTTACTCAGTACCTCCAGCAAAACTTCCACAAATGGAGGGGTACAGTAGTTCTGTTTACATACAGAGTAATGGCACAGAACTTCAAGTGGTAGCATGAAATAAGGGAATTTCACACTCGATCATTGTGTCAGCAATACACTGTAGCTGGGACAGAATGACTCCTGTCACAGTGATGCCATTCTTGCTGCAGCATCACTGAGCCCAACACTGTGTAATTTACTTTTTGTCATAGGCCGATTTTGCAGCCCCTGCTATGTAGCCTAAATCTCACTTGAAATCTGGGAGGAAGGCTTGACTGTACTACGAGTAGTTTCAATTGTGCAGTCACTCTTACTTTGATTCCCTAACAATACCATACTCAGAGAAAGAGCATCTTTTGTTGGTTGCTGTAGCAAGGTGTCCAAATAAAAGATTGCCTTTTAGGAAACACTCTTCAAGGCCTTAAAGAGCAACAGCTTTCAATCAGAAATCAGCCTGCACTCATACACTGCAGTGAGGAACATTAATAGCCTATGAAACTTGTCTCCATGAAGATTAGTATTAATAAAGTGGATGTATTGATTTATGAAACAGCATACAAATGAATTTACTCATTACTTGACATGGTTATCAGCAGTGTTGTGGATTTTGTCTGGAATGAGGAGTAGGTGTGATCTTCTAGTCAGGCATGGCGTTAAGGAAGAAAAAGCCATATGCAGTTATATAATCAAAGACAGTTTGATAACATAAGCACATTGAAGAACATGTAAACACCCCTAATTTTGGTGTTTCTTAACCTTTGAGGATGTGAACCTGCAGCCTTTAACAGTTTTAAATATAGTGTGTGTGTGTGTTGTAGATAAAAGTGGGAATGTGGGATTGTGTTAAAATAGTCAGCAGGCTTTTCAAGTCCATTTTCTTTCAATATTGACATGTTTTCCTTGAGTGGGTTGGAAAACTGACAAACATAATGTATGTTGTGTAAAAAACTGAGCAAGATATCACCATAGCTGATATATAAATTTATATCTTATCATTCTTTTATTTGTAGTCTTTAAAAAAAGTATATGCTCACTAGCAATGCAGACACAGGGTTACATCTTCATAACCATACTAACTGTGGTGCTTTGTTTATTTTCCAGGATTTCCTTTGCATGCTGTTGGAAGACATCCCTAAACAAAAAAAGTAAGAACTGGGCTAGAAAAGCCAAAAAAAAAAAAAGGGGGTAAAAAAAGAAGTAAAAATCAGATTTTTAATAAATTTAAAAAAAAATATCAGCTATGCTAACCAGAAATAGTAGGATATCATTTAGTATTGTTCTGCTTGTTTTTTTCAAGAGTGTGTTTCTGAAAATCCCCCTATGTATGCACACAAAAACTTGGGAGACTTGCTGTGTTGTTGCTGTGCCATGCTCTCCCTGAGCAGTGCCTTTGACTTGCATGTTAGGTCAGAAGTGATGTCTTGTGTTCCCTATGCAATCTGAAGTTCCAGGCATAGCTGCCTACCCAAATTAACCTCCGATCTGCCTGCCAGCTGCTTTTGGCAAGTGGCACCCTAGAGCAAGCATGCCAGAACCTTGCTGAGGATCTGGCAAGTCAGGGAAAATGAATTTTTCTCAAGAAGTAGTCTGGTACCATCTCCTCCCTGTTATACAGTGCACCAAATGAGGAAAGATGGAAAACACAAATGGAAATCCAGCATTAATTGCCTGACGTGTCCTTCAGAATCCTCCTATGTGTGACTGTGACCAGTTGAAGATGACTCAGATAGTCTTTAGCAGCACTTTGAGTCTGTCCCTGCTTATCTGTTAAGTTTGTCCTGTGCTGCTATAACCTGTGCTACAAATACAGATTCTTTTGTAATGGAGCTTTACATGTGATGGTTTTTGAAAATAACCTACTTGAAAAATGTAACTCTGGGTGAGTGGTTTGGAGGAAAAAAAGGAGGGAAGAAATTCATAGAAGTCAAACGTATTGAGTTTTTTAGTTAAACACTTCTGTTCCTAATAGTTGAGGGACAGAGAAAGTAATTTTCATTGAGAAGATGTGTTTTGTAACACTGAATTTAGTTAGAGTTGTGTTACATTTTCCAGTGATGTACTGTAGGATGATGCTTTGTTTATATAATTGAATATAGTTTCCTGCTGAAATATAAGCAGGAGTATTATATGGAGTATATAAAAAAGTGAATTTTTTAATGGTATGATTATACATTAATTTGTTAAAAAACCCTCTTATTTTCCTTCCTTTTTTTACTTGTATTTCTCTGAACTCCAAACCCAGTGCAAAATGGTATTTGGATAAGCATCCGATTTTCTGCCTATACACATGCCAAAAAAGTTTACACAAAGTTTGTTCTAGGAATGAAGTGCATTTCAATGCTAGAGCTACAAAATTCTTTGAGGCACACAAAACCTTCCAGACTTATGCAATTCTATCAAGTACATTTTAAAAGTTTAAACTAAATGCTTCAAATTTGACAAATATTAAGCACTCTAATAAACTGAAGTTTGTAATGGAGCCTGGTCTTAATCATTAAAAAAAAAAGAAAAGAAAAGAGAGATGTATAGTACATAATCAATCCAAATCCTCCCCTCAGCTGTGGCAACAGAGAGAAACTAGTGTAGTTAGCAGTAGAGTTTGGCTTATGGGAGATATTTGTAATGAGAACAGGATGAATATTGGCAGAAAATGGTCATGCAAGAGCGTGGAAATTTTCTGTAATTATTACGCTGAAGTAATGGAACATGAGCTTTCTACTGTTGGATACAGAGACTACATCTAAAAGATTCTCACCTTTCAGTACTTAATTCCTCTCGTTTTTATTTAAAGGAGATTTTAGAGTACATTCCCAGTGATGAGTAGTTCCAAGATACAGATGTAATTTTTTAGGGAGCAGTCATTGATTTTTGCTGCCTTCTGTGTTCAGAGGAGGAGATTTTTATGCCTAGTTAATAGGGCTACTTCACTTCCTGCTCTGATTCAATTATAATGGCATGCTAGCTGTAGAAATCCATCCTGTGAGGCAGGATCCTTCTGTTTCTGGACTGCAGCTGAATACTGACACCAGACAGGCTGAGCAGTGGCTTCTGCTCCTTTATAATTTCTTAATTTGCCTTTTAAGCAGATTATTTGTGTGTGTGAAGGTCTAACGGTGAGGACCAACAAAGATTCATCATTATCCTTCTCTGTTTAGAAAGACTTTTAAAATATTACAAGCACTGGCTGGAGTCTCGCACTATCTTGGCCTTTCTGCAGAAAGGCTGCAGCACTTCCCACCTGTAACTGAGACACTTTACTTACTCAGGTACAATTTGAAGCTTCACTACATTGAAAAAACCGAACAAACTAAAACAAACCCCAACAAACCCCCTCACGTGTGCCTGTACACCACAGTGCACTAGATTTTGTAAAACTCCTGGTGGCTCTGTTCTCCCCAGGGCTCACACCCACAGTCTTTGCTGCGAGCTCACCCTCTCCACATCTGCCCAACACGTGAGCTGTGCGAACACTCAGTGTTTACCCCTGTAACAGAGGGTGAGTTTCACTACTCAGATAAATCTTTCAGTCTCTGAAGAGTTGCTGCTTGTGCAGCTACTTTATGACTGCAGATTTTTTTGAACAGGTCCGTTTGGGTTTTTGGAGTTTTCTGCTTGTAGTTTTTGTTTCACTTCATTCAGTAAAATAAACAAGTCTACTAATAAGCTATGGTTTTAATAATATGTGACAGACAAAGGAAGGCTTGTGTTACAGCTCTACTATTTGTACTGTTAATAACCCAGGCTCACTAACCACATTCCTTGGATGTATTCATAAATTGTCAATTAGCTACTAAAATAATGCTTCAATTTCAAACTACTCAGCTATATATTTCAGTTGGATATGGCACACTTTTCTATCCTCCTTTACATACAAAAAAAGTTTCACACTTGCATGTTTTCTTCTCCTTGATTTAGGAATTAAATGGGTTTATCCTGAAGTTTGTAGAGTATCCTGGGGCCTTGTGCAATGAAAACTTGATATATAGGCATCTTCTTTAATGCTTGTTTTCAAGTTATCATTAATGATAGTGTTTTACAGGCCTTGCTCTGAAGCGTTAAACCTGGGCATGAAGTGTCAGGAAATAATTCCTAGGCTGATTGGCTTGTCATCTGAACAAATAGACAAGGGAGGAGATAATGGATGCAAATTCACTCTCATTTTACAGTAGGGAACTGTAGTACAAAACAGTTGAAGAACCTAAACTATGAACCCCGATCCCACAGTCCAGTACAGAACCTGAAACAGAAGGCCACCCAGAAATTCACACAAACACCATATTTAAGCCCTTACAGATGCTAAACTGCAACGTAAGTGGGTGGTAAGTGCCCTTCCTCAACTGCAGCCTCTACAAATATCAGACCTTCCTTTCCTGTGATATTTGTTTTGAAATAGCAATAGTTTATGATAAATTTTTGGGGGTTGTTTTGAAGCCAAACAAGGTAGTGGAAGCCTTTCCAACATCTTCACAGTTCTTCAGTCCTGACTCTTAAAGAGATGCAGAGCAGGTCTTCGCAATAGTCTGTTTATTACTGACATATTAAAAAAAACAGTGAATGCCTCTAAACTGCTGAACCAAGTTGTTTCTTTTGATAAGTGCCAACAAGAATGTCCTAAGTTGGAATAGAAAAAGGTGTGTCCAAGTAGAAACAAAGAAGATTGCATGTGGTCACATGACAGCTGTTTAGCTCAAAGCTGGGGGTGATGCAGGAAGAGAAATAGTGGCATTATTGTCTTTGCCCTTGAGAAAAATGACAGAGTTTCAGGAAAGGCTGAGTATCTTTCTAGTGGTTTACTGCCTGGATTAGTATGGTGTCAGAACAATGTGATTGCCCTCAGTGTTGTAAAAGACAGTTTTTGACATTAGGGGTATATTAAATAAATGCTCTACATAGCAAGCGTAATGTAGATTATTTCACGGAGATTTTTTTATCCTGAGGAAATCTCAATATAAGTTTAGCTTCTGGGGAGGGAGGAAAAAGAACTAACTGTCATTATGAGGCTTATCCCTTGGTAAGACACTAAATGCACAGATAAGGGAATTTTCCCCAGCTCCTAGTTCTGCTTCAGCATTAGAACATTCAGCTGTATCTGTTTTGATTCATGTGATAACAACTTCAAAAAATTGTTATTCTGCTTATACTACTTGAGATGGAATAGGTGGTACAATCCACATGATCTACCTTTAACTGTGTGAAATTTCGACGCCCAGTTTTAAGCTAGTCCTGCCTGCAGTTTTTCTAGTAACCAGACAGAAAAAAGAACTCACAAATGTCATCTTATTCTGAGGAAGGTAAATTGATTGACTGTTTGGAAATACTTCTCCTTTTCTCTATTCCCTGTGGAAGGGACTCAGCTAACTAAGTTAAGACTAGACACCAATTTTTAGAGCATAGTGGTAAGGTGAAGGCATTCATACTTTGAAGGATATAGCAGTCAAATGCTCTAAATTTAATAAGTTTGAATAAATATCAAGGAACAAGCCTGGATGTTTAATAACTTCTTTGAATGTGGAACACTACACAAGCATCACATATGTTAAGTTCTCTGTAAGTAATTTATTTATATATTCAAACAAACACAGAGTAGTATTTTCCTGAAAATTCAGAATCCCAATTATGTAGAAACATTTCTGCTTGAGTGCTGCAATTATTTGAATCACATGATTCAGAGAAAAATTTGTATTGGTTTGCTTGCCTTCCTGATTCAGAGCTTTGAAATGGTTGCTCTTTCCATGAATGCTTTGTTTGTTATCACTCTACATTACACATGTGAAGGTCCCTGCAAGTATTAGAATGAGTCTTGCCCAGGCATTACCATGCACAGGACCACACACATCTGTTCTCCCTTCTCATTCATTGAGGGCTTCTTCAGCTCCCTTCCTTCAGTGCTGGCAGGCAGCATACTGCATGGACACTGCCATTTTTTAAATTTTTTTTAAAATTTCTTTTTTTTTTAGCTTCCTTGCAAGTTGGGAAGTCTTCAACCAGAGTTGAAGTAAATGCAACAGAAGTTGCCTGCAAAAGTAAAAGGGGAAATATAATGTCTGAATTTGCAAATACTTACACATGTAGCTATTTCAGTCCCACAGAGCTTTATCATGAGAGATGATTTCCTTTTGTTGGAGCTCCAGACTACTCTGTGATATAAAGAAAGTGCAGAAAAGACAAAACTACAATTTATTAGATATTTGGTAACTTTGAGGGTTAATATCCATCGGTGCCTTTTAAAACCCCAAAGTTTGAGGAAGTTTGTATTTAATTTAATTTAGTATTTTATCTTTATGTTTAGGCTGCTTCTTTAATAAAATACTGGTTTTGAATGTTTCAGTATAAATGTGCTTGCCTGAGACTTTTTTTTCCTGCAAAGAAACCAAAAAACCACTCAGTGAAAAGCAGAGGACCTCTTCATACTTTACATATTTCATAAACATGGTTTACCAGCTAACACTTTCCCTGTCAGTCCTCATAAGCTCTGAATTTATCATTTGAGTTCTGAGCACAGAAAACCTGATCTACCTGATTTGCTCGTATGACCAGTGGTGGTAACAGTCATTAGAAAGCAGAGAATGTAGTACCACTGCAGTGCTACAAATACTTGGAATTAGGCAGTTTGCTTAGCTTCTAAAGGGTTATTTTTCACATAAAAATGGTATTTTTGTGCATGTCTTCTAACACTTTTTTTTTTTTTTTTAACCCAAGATCCGGGTTAACTGTTGAAAGTATCTTCCAGAACTGGCTTGACACTTCTGGAATACCAAAGGTAAATATAAAATACCAGTTCACAGTTCCTTCTGGAGTCTTCCTCTTCTCTTTACATTATGTTATTTAAATCATTACCTGAACTTATAACAGGTATGATTTTAAACAAACAGTTTTGATGACGACTGCTTTCCAAACCTTTATATGGGTTTAGCTTTTATCAGTTGCAGGTTTTTGCTTCTACCATTGTCTCACCAAACCTGCCAATGGGCAAATCTTACAAAACTTATCCTATTAGTTAATATTGTAGTCACATGGAAGTATGCTTTACAGAGTAGTGGTGGAATCTACTAAAGGTAAGGAACATTGTTCACAGAATATGAATTCCTTGAAAGCATTACAGACTGTAGTAACTGAACGTTAAATTATTTGTACTTGATATTTTGTGAATGTTGTGACTTGCTTAGGAATCTGCTGCAAGGGCAACTTCTATTATTGGTGTTTCAACATTGAGACTTAGCATTGTTTTCTGCTTTTAATACCAAAAGCTTTTAACATTTGTATTTTAAATTCTGTGAACTGAAAATGCCTAGTTGTATCTGGGCTGTGTGAAGGCTCTGATTATTCATTTTGGATCAAAACTGGGATGAGATGACAAAAGATATTCCTGTGTAAATTTTCCTAAAAACAAAGTAAGTTTTTAGCATGTGCTCAGGACTCAGTTTCTAACTGATTTCCCTGATTTCTAACTGAGCATCCCCTAGGTTGCTTGTGATTTATCTTACCTAGTGCTTGACTTTGTTTCCACTTTGTATCAGCTTTTTTTAAGAAAACACAGCTCTAAAGAGTTAGAATGTTAAGTCCTGTTTTGTAAGTGCCAATTCAGGGGCAACCTAACGGAGTAAGCACCTTTGCAAGCAGAATTGCAAAAACAGCTGAAGAGCTCATTACAGTAAGCAGTGGTCACCATAGCTGAGCTGTACCCAGGCACTGCGGGTGGGCTCTTCCCTGCAGCTTTAGGGATGTCATATCCATGGTTCTCTGTATGCTGTAGAAGGCATACAGAGAAGGTTCATCCCGAGAGCAAAATGTTCCAAGACTAATATTTGAAGATGCTGTTAAATCAAGGTGGGGTTTGTTTTTTACTGCAAAATTATTGAAAACAACATTAACTGTAATTAGAAGGGAGGAAAGGAAGGGACAGTAAGGATCATCACGTGTCTTGATGCTCAGTCATTTCTTAGAAAAGGACCTTGATTTTTGTGCTATATTTTGGTCAAGGTTTTGTTCTGGTAATAAAACTGCATAGGTTGTCCAACAGCTGCTTCAAGTATGTGGGAGAAACTGATGTTGCACAGCTGTAGTTGTAAGAGTCTGAACTGGCTGCTGAAATGTAAGAGTTTTCTGGCATTTTATTTACACATATCTTTTTGAAGATGTGCTTTATTAGTGTCTACCAATCAACTCTAAAATCACAAATAAGGAAGATAGGAGCAGACTGAAGAATTGAAAATGGTTTTGATTAATGTGAAAACTGAACTCTGTTTTCCTGGGTACCATAAGTTGCTCAGAGTGAATAGTGAGTAGTTTCATTATACCCTGCAAGTATCTATTACTTGTGTAAAGAAAGCATGCATCAAAAATATTTCCGCACTCAGGAGATCTGTAAGTTGTTGTAAATTTTCTTTAAAGACTACAGAGATTTCCTTGGTAGTTTGGCTGTTCTGTAAAAAAAATACAAACAGGAATTGTGCTGATTTAGTATTCTACTTCTGAGCATCAGCATGCTGACCTCTTCTCTGTCTTTCTCTCTCTCTTCCCTCAAAACTCTTTTTGATCACAGAATCATAGAATGGTTTGGGTTGAAAGGGACCTTAAAGATCATCAGCCCCCCCTTCCATGGGCAGGGACATCTCCCACTATTCTGGGTTGCTCCAAGGCCCATCCAACCTAGTCTTGGACACTTCCAGAGATCCAGGGGCAGCCACAGCTTCTTGGGGTAACCCGAGCCAGGGCCTGCCCACCCTCACAGCAAAGACCTTCCTCCTGACATCTAATCCAAAGCTACTCTCTTTCAGTTTGAAACCATTCCTTGCCTTGTCATTACTTGCTCTTGTAAACAGTCTCTCTCCATCTTTCTTGTAGACTCCCTTCAGGCTACAATTGGGTCACCCCGAAGCCTTTTCTTCTATAGGCTGAAAAAACCCAGTTCTCTCAGCCTTTCCTCATAGGAGAGGTGTTCCATCCTCTGGTCACCTTTGTGGCCCTCCTCTGGACTCACCTCAACAGCGCCGTGTCCTTCCTGTGCTGGGGACCCCAGAGCGGGGTGCAGCCCTGCAGGGGGGTCTCACCAGATACAGTAAATCTGTAGGCGTTGGCAGTGGGAATGACCTCTTAAGTATGTAAATCTCATTCAAGCATGTGATTTGGGGAAAAAAATTGAAGGGTCTATGAAGAGATATAATTTTCTTTGGTATTTAATAAAGTTTAATAGTGAATCTCTTAGATTAATTCCAAAATTAGTGTTAAGTATTAGTCCCAAGAACAGCAAGCTGCTGATTAAATGCTTAGTTGATACTTATCCTTGATTTTTTTTTTTATCTGAACCTGGAGATTTTTGTGTGTGTTTTTAATACCAGTGCAGAGAATATAACTGATTCAACTGATGGCTGAATTCTATTTGAGAAATAATCTGAAGAAAGCATAACTACTGCCTTAACATATATACTTATACATGGAAAGCATACTTTGAAAAATAGGCACTTCCCCTCAAGAAAATTGGTAATTTTTTTTCTATTAGCTAGTTTGCAAATTGGAAGATTAAAAGACCTTTCTTAAGTCCTTAAAAATGTAAATGAGCATAGGTGAACAATATCAATTGTTTAATGTCTTCTGTAATGATAGCAAGCACAATAAGAAGGAAGTTTTTTAATACGAATTATTAGTGCAGTGTTTTTTCTGAAATTATCACTTGTACTGACAACATTGCATCTCATTTTCTTAGAATAAAGGATTTGGGAAAATATAAAAGTGTAATCAACATGTATAGTACTGTAGATGCATAAATGTTAGATGAATCATGAAGATAAGACAGACAAACTTGTTCTGAGCTGGTCAGTCTTGGCTGACTCTGAAAAATGTTTTAGATAAAGACTACCCACCTGAAAGTTTTCTAGATAGACCATAGGATACAGAGAATTTTGTTTGTAACAAACTGTCAAAAAAGTTGTACAGTCTGTTATTATTTAAATAGATCTGCATTGATCTAAAGAAGGTTATTGGCATATAATGGCCTTGTAATTTATTTAGCCATTCCTGTAAATTGCAGTTAAGATACTGCTGAATGAGATGCAACAGTTGTTTATTTTTGTTTGTAAAATAATTCAAAAGTTTATGAAAATTGCTTATATAAAAGGATACATCATTAAATGTTAGTAAGAACACAAATTTGTTACAGAGCTCTTGAATTTCAGGCATGGTTTAGAGTATTGTTATAATTTTGGGGGATTTGATGTAACTTTCTTCTACATTGCATGTGATTGCTGATTTAGGAGAAAACCACACACATTTGAAATCCGAATAGTGTTGTTACAAAGTATTGTGTGATGACATTCTATAATTGGGTAACATGTTGCCTCAGGTTAGATGCTCGAGGGGGCACTGAGTAACTTGGTGTCTAGGTTGGATGTAACTTTTAAAAGTTAGATTTGAAAATATTGGCCCTAACATTTTAGTGCCTTTGTGTTCTGAATTCTAAAAGTGAATTTTAAAACAGAGTTTTTTAGGAGTCTTAATTTATGAGTCTCAATTCATTAAATGAATAATTAAGAAAAAAAATGCTTTTGAGATTCTCAGCTGGGACCACAAGTCTAGAGGAAGGATGAGGAGGATACTTCAATGGATTTAGTTTTATGACCTGCTAAAACATTGGATTGCCTCTTCAGTTAAAAGCCAGATATTCACAAAAGTGAGTCTGTTTTTCTTCAGACTGCTTTTCAGTGTCGTGTGTGTTCAGCTCAGAGGTAAAGTGCTTGTAGCAGTAGAGTAAATCTGCACAAGTAATAACTTGTTCGAGAAGTCGAAGTGCTTTTGAAACAAATGTTCGAGTTCTGAAATAAGTGTGGGCTGGATTCCGTGTGCTGTTCATTAGGATCTCTTTAACTTTAATAAATCTCAAGCAGTCATTGTCATTCCCTTTTCCTATTAATTGCATTGCTGAACACAAAAGCTGTATTATGTGCAGAATGGCTGAGCTTCTCTGTACCAGAAAGGAGTTATGTTTGGTATCTAAGAACAATAACAGTTTCCTGCCTGGCTGATCAATGTTGGATCAAGTTTGCATTCCCAAGCTCCCACTCTCCCACCTACATATGCAGGGGGTGAAAACATAGCAAAGGGAGGGAGGACAGGTTCTCTTTTTCACAGAAATGTTGAACTTAGACTTGCTTAAGAAGGACACAACTGGGATTGCATAGCAATAAACATTGATTTTAATTCATTGCTTGTAAAAACGTCCGAAGAAAAACACAGAAGTTAGCAACTGATTAATTTTTAGCCTACTCATTGTTTTCTTTACTCAATGGAAACAAACTATTAAGGTTTAAAACATTTGTCATGCTACCTTTCAAGAAAATATCTTTTCTATATTAATTAGGAAAGAGTAGCCTTTGATATGTCTGAAATCTCTCCAGTTTGGGGTTCCTTATAAGTGGTTTTATTTCATTGGAACCAGGTTAAGAAATAATGAAAAGTCAAATGCTACTCTAGGAAATAATATTTGACATCTTTTTAGTGCAGGAGGATAAAGAGTTAGGCCTGAAGCTGAGGTAGAAATTTTATGTGACAGGAAAAGTTGGCACCTACCATTCCTAGTGGTCTAGGGTTTTTAAAAGATCACTTTAAATTTTAATTCCTTGAAAATGTCCCTGTTTTCTAGGCTTTTGGAAAGACATGTTTGTGACTGGAAGGAATGAATATGTGGGGAAGATGTATTTCACACGTGTAAAAACACATACCATGTATCCAATGTCCATGTTGTCTCTAGTGCTAACCCAAAAAATGTCACCTGCTGCTTCACGTAGTGGTTCCATCGGAAACTCAAAGTGATCCTGAAGGTTCAGATCTTACTGCTGTGTTCACAGATGGCTGGAGTTTGGGATGGAAGTTATTGCCTTTAGTCCAGCACTTTTTTTCACATATTGTGCAAAAAGGACGAGCTGCTGAGGTACTTCTAGAGAGCAATGATAACAAAATTGGTGTAATGATCTTCATTCCATCTCCGTCCATTCACTGGCTTCCACAAAAGTCAGTAGGAGCAATGTCAAGATCTGTCCCAGTTTACATTACCTTCCTCATCTCCTTTTGATTTAGCAGGGCTTCAGAGTCAGATTGAAGTCATAGATGATGATCACCCTCTCTTTAATCATGGAAAGAACATAAGTGATTTTTATAAAACTTAATCAGATTGTCTCCATAAGAAAGGGATGTTTTTCCAGGATGCTTTAACTACTCTGTCTACTTCACAGCCCACGGGCAAATGTAAAGGCCAAAATGGTGATGTCTGGAGGAAGATAGGTTTGAAAAGTCATTGGCTGATGGAGCTAGTATATGTCATGGTTCGGTTTATGATTATTGACCTTAGCATATGGGCTAACAGTATGTCATGGCTGGAGGCCTAGTAGACTATTGCCTTGAATATGTTTCTTTACTAGAGCTGTCAGAGGTATTTTTGATTGCTTCAAGGGATCAGTAAAACTCAGATGTCAGTATCTCTGAAAGGTACATTTTATTTCTTCAACAAGAAATAAAATCTGCCTCATTTTCTGTGCACAGACTTGTGCTGAAAAACACTGCTTTTTGCATCAATGGTTCAGACAGTCCAGTATGCTTGTTCAAACATACTTGTCTTTGTTTTTCTCTGTAATTAAAAAAAAAAACAACAAAACCAAAAACAAAACAAAAACAAAAAACCAAAACAAACCAAAACCAACCAATCAGAAAACAAACCAATCAATCAATCAATCAGAAAAACCCACCCAAACAAAAGAGTTGTTCTGGTTGTCCTGGTTACACAAAAATTCTGATATCTACCTTTTCCTTTTTTTTTTTCTCCAAATATGCCTTTTCGGTTTTTTGTCCTGTGGCCATGTGTTTTTTTGCAGGTGTGGGAGGCCAACCACCATCTCGGTGGTCAGTGGTTGGGAAGTTTCTCCTCATCAGTCAGTTTAACCAGTTTTATCAGCATTGTTATTAGCATTCTTCTTGGTTAAGAATTATTTTTCACTTATATCTGGGTGTATTTGGTCTTTCTCTCTGTTTTGGAGAAACCAGGGATGTTGAGTCTGAGGGAGAAGACTTCTATCTGAGGTCTCCAGCCCTCCAAGTTGTCTCAAACTGAGACAATAATAACAACAAAACCCCACCACCACCACAGCAGCAAAGGGCTTTTGAAGTCCTGTGTAGTTTGGCCAGCTAGAAGCTATCCAGTGCCTACCAAGATCTTGGGGTTGGATGGATCCGAAGTGAATTTTATATAGGATTGTCTTATGTCAAAGAACCTTGAGCCCTAGTCTTTGTCCTCTGGGTTCAAAATGTCTGGATTCAAATTACTTCTAAATTTACAGAGTGCAGGGCCAACCTGAGATCTGAGGTTTTATTTCCATATGTGATTGTATTATAAAGCGTTATATCATGCTACTTTTAGAGAAAGATGTTGTAACTTGTACTCTGGACTGTGTTGGAAGTTCAGAGCACATGGCAGTAGTTCTCAAGCAGAAAGGTCTAAAGATAAACCAGCAAACTTACTTTTCCAGTGCTCCAGAGGCCGCTGTATAGTAGTGAGAGGACCCGGTGAAATCAGGAGAGGAAGAAAACAAAGAGAACATTTTAGCATACTCTAAAAATATTATCATAATATAGATAACATTTTATCATAATATAGGTAATATAATCCAATTTGATACATAAGTCATATATCATTATATGCTACATACGATTATTTAGTAATAAGCATATTATTTAGAGATCCTGTGGTCATGTTGTTAGAGATGCTCTCTGTATAAGATTATGAATCTGATCTTGCAGCTAAATAGGTGGTTTCGGGGATTCAGTGATCCATCTTTACGTAGGAACTTTCTTAACAAAGCAGGGTTGCTAATGTGGATATGAAGGATATATTTGGATTGCCAATTTGAAAAAATCTTCTGCTATAGTATGTGAAAGTCATGTTGCAGAGTACTGAATGCACATCCCCGAAGCTAATGTTTCACTAGGGTTTTGTCTTTTGGAGGTAGACAGATTTTAAGGAAGAAGAACTTTGACTTGAATAGAATTTCTGTAGGGATGTTACGTTGCAAAATATCAGATCAGCATGCTGATCTGAAAAGAATGTGTTTACTCCACCACAGCAACTCTTGGAGGAATTAGAACATTTAGAACATGACCATCTTTCTTAGAAAATGGATAATGTCAGAAAAACTTGATTTTCCATTTCAATAAATAAAGCTGTACACATGGAAACTGCACAGAATTGGTTGGAGAACTCGCTGTTCTCACAGGAGTACATTCTGGGCTGTTTTTTTTTTTTCAGTAACTTTAATTTGCTGCAGATTTACTGTTTCTTGCAATAGGGATGCATCAGCCATCAGCAGCCATCAGCACCATTTTCAGATGTAGCCCACTGCCTCCTTAGTTTCTCTGTGAAATTCTGGTAACAGTAGTGTTTTAAAATCCTTACAATTATTTCCCAGTCAAATGATTCAAGCCGTACTTGATCATCTAGTGAGCTACTGGATAAAGTACTTTTCCATATTTTCATTTCGTGAACTTTTTTTACAAAAGACTGGAAGCCACATTTTTCCTGCTGAAACTATTTTCAGGTCATACAGACTGTTCCGTGTGCACACTGTATTCTCAGTCTCCAAGTAAGCTAATTTTCTAACTTAAACTAGTGTTCTTTTGTTTCCCCAATGAATCTTCTGTGTGGTAGGAAAACAGCTGTATATCCTACATTTTATCAAAGTTCCTTTAAATTATCCATTTCTGATATTGCAGAGGTGATGGCATCAACCTTAGAAAGTAAGCTGTATCGTCCTAGTACGGTAGAATGAAACTAGGAGGGAGTCCATTTTTTGTTCTCTGTTAAATGGGAAGATGTAGAAAGGTACAAAATTGCAGTTTGTAGACTGGTGAAGTTAGCTACATCGTCTAGAAGAAAATGACTTCTCTGTGTGCTTGCTGCTGTCCATGTAGATCTGAATATAGAAATGTCAGGGTGTATATGTGGTGTAAATTTCAGTAATTGAGAGGAAAATAATATCTCTAGAAATGAGAGGTTGGGAAATGACTGCTTTAGTTATCAATTTCCTCTGCTTTGCAGGAGCTCTTCTGAAATCCATTTACAGTTAATATTTTTATTCCCACATTTTCATTTTGTTCTTTTTGCCTTCTGGTATCTGAGGACTGTTGGAAAGCCTAAAATGGTATTGATTCAATGTTCACCTTAGGTAAAACTCTTTTTTGCTTTATCAGTACTGACTGTTATTGCATAAGAGCAGCACAGAGGAACTGAAGTTACAGATAACATATGCAAAGTGCATGATTATAATTTTTCACTTAGTTATGAAATATCTCCATTAGCCATCACAGGCAGAACAATTTAAAATCAGTTTCTGTTTCAATGTAAAATGAAACAGTTGCCTGTTGCACAAATATCCTATTGTTTTCTAGGCTATGTACAATTCTGACAGTTCCTTGTATGCTTGGGATCTGGTCTGACTTGAAGAAGTGCTGGTGTAAATCTTTGCCTAAGTTATTTACCTTCACCCCATTGGTAGAAAGTGCTTCTTTCTCCCCTCATTTTTCAAAATTCAGTTATATTTAATCCTGATGTTGCAAGACTGAACAATCCTAGCATGCTTTGACATGCATAGATGCTTGTTCCCAATTTTAATTGTTATATTGGACAGCTCCATCAGTATTCTCTGAAACAAAGTCTTCACAAGTAAAGAAGGACAGAGGATGGACTAATCTCTTAATTTCCAGTGTGAAGGGATTTAAGTATGACGGTCCGTGTCACGTGGACAGCAAACTGGACCATTGATAGAAGGTAATTCAGTCATTCTCACTTTAAATTGCGTGTGCCATCACTCTTTTATCTGGTGTAAGTAAGCTTTTGAAGTACAGAGGAATACAGTAGGAGACAAAATTTTCTTAGAAAATATTTCCCCACCCACCTCCCTTTCCCTCCTTCCCTCCTCTTTCCCAACTCCCTTCTTCTTTTCCTCTCTCCCTGCTCTCTCTTCCATGCTCTCTCCTCTAATCCCAGCAAAATTTCCTAGTCTGGTGATGAGCTAAATCTTACTGAAGCATCAATAAGTAGAGTGAACAGCTGACTGCACAGCCAGGGTGGTGTGACAGCCACTTGTTAGGCCCACCCTGTTTCTGTCCCTGCGTTCTCTCCTCTGCAGGCTGTCTGTGTGGGCATGTTGGCTCTTGTGCTGCAGTGCTATCATCTCAGCAGGTGAGTGTTCAGGGAAGGGTGTCCACAGCAGGCAGCACCAGGGAACCCCAGGTGCTGGCTCCACGGGGTACATTACCGTTACAAAAAGTCAGTAACAATTCCCCTTGAGTTTCCCTCACTACTCCGGAGCTATTAACAAGAAAACAGGAGCTGCCTCCGGGTTTTAACATGCACTATGTTTGTGTGTTCATGGATTTGCATCCCAAATCAGCCTCAGGGTCTGCAGGTCTGAAAATCAATGTCTCTGGTAACTTTTTTCCCTAGTTTTCTCCAAGCATTTGACAGGACAGGGAGTGTAATTCTTTAAAGGATTTAAAGTATAAATATGTTTCATTGTTTCTCTGGTCCAGTGTTTCCCATAACTACTTCTGTGGGAATACATAATGTAATCTGTTAATTGATCCAAGGAAATACTGTTTAGGTAGTTCCATTCATTTGGGTTTGTATTTAACATAATTTTGTTCATTCTCTTTGAACTATGCTCTGTTCTTCTTTCTTCATTCAAATGCACTCAGTTCAAGAGTCAAGGTTTAGGAGCTTTCAGAATTACCATAGTAAAAAATCTGTTGTGGCTTTACAAAATAAAAATATGTTACTCAGTTTCAAGTAGACCTTGTGAGTCTGAAATAAAAAAAAATAGTAAGATTTGTGATATCGCTGTTAAAAAGTTCTTCTTTGTTTAATGGTTCATAGTGAAGTTGCTTCTATTTAAAGCATTGAGTTTGATCTTGGCTTTGATCTAAAGCTTTTGATCTTGAAAGAAGGATGTTGTGGCAGTAAAACAAAAAGCGTAGGAGAGATTTTTCTTTTTCTTTTTTTTTTAAGTGGTAAAGGATACTTTCAAGACTTAGTATGCACTTATTAAACTTACCTTTACTTAAATCTGTTTGCAAAGTCTATCTAATTCTATATATTTGAGGGCTTGCTCAAATGCATGCTTTAATGAACCCTATTCTTCTCCAAGGGCACAGATTTTTCTTTTGAAGCTTTTATATATATATATATATATAGTATAAGAGTATTAAAAAAAACCCTGAAAATACCTTACTAGCATCATTTTAACTGTATCAAATATGATACAGTCTATCCTTTATTGCCTCTTGTTTTTTAAATATAAATACATAAAATCCTAACTTAAGAATTTATAGCATTCCATTTTGCATGGCTAACATGGCTTGGGTCTCTCCCATCATGGTGGAGTTAGAATATCCTCTTCAGAGGCTGCAGATACACCTGTTGAAGTCCCATGCCTGAATTCTTCACAGCACCTTGTCGAGTAAATAAAGCGTTTAGCCGAGGCCTAGGTAATAGGCTCTGTGTGCTACAAAATGACTTAAAAGCTGCTTTGCATCTTGTTTTTAAGATGCTTTCCAGAGCCTCCGAGGTAGTTCAGTAGTTGGATTCGGGAGTGCAGGCAGGTACCAAGGGCTGTCGTGGGTCAGTTCCTGGTGAAGATATCCTGTGCTTTGTCTCCTGAGCTGGCCCGCCAGGCCGTGCCTTTCTCCGACAGACCGGTAACAGCGGGTGTCTACAGCCAGGGTGCCAGGAGAGCGGCTTTCGTAGCCAGGGGCTCGAAGGGAGGGTGTCTCTAATAATTAGGCTGTAAACCCGTGACGAGCGTCCTGCCCAGGTTGGGAAGGGCTGTCCTGTCGGACGGAGGGAGCGGGGGCGGCAGCACCGCCGGGGCCGGGCCGGGCTCCGAGATTGGGGGTGATCCGAGCCGGGCCGGGCCGGGCTCCGAACCCGCGGGGAGATCCGAGCCGGGCCGGGCCGGGCTCCGAGTATGGGGGGCGATCCGAGCCGGGCCGGGCTCCGAGATTGGGGGTGATCCGAGCCGAGCCGGGCCGGGCCGGGCTCCGAACCCGCGGGGCGATCCGAGCCGGGCCGGGCCGGGCTCCGAACCCGCGGGGCGATCCGAGCCCAGCCGGGCCGGGCTCCGAATATGGGGTGCGATCCGAGCCGGGCCGGGCCGGGCTGAGGATCCGGGCCGGGCTCCGGACCAGGGGGCACACGGGCTGTCGCCGCCGAGCGGAGCCGCGGCCCGGCCGCCCCGGAGCCCCGGCCCTGACGTCTTCCAGGCTCCTCCTCCCCGCGGGGCTCGGGACCCCGCGGAGGTGTTTCATTTCCGACCAGGGCTGCGCTGT
This sequence comes from Myiozetetes cayanensis, assembly GCF_022539395.1. Classification (NCBI taxonomy): domain Eukaryota; kingdom Metazoa; phylum Chordata; class Aves; order Passeriformes; family Tyrannidae; genus Myiozetetes; species Myiozetetes cayanensis. Next base: position 533,610 of record NW_026087631.1, read on the forward strand.
GCCGCTGCCGGGCGGGAGCGGGATGGCCCGGCACGGGACGGAGCGGGGATGGCCCGGCACGGGACGGAGCGGGATGGCCCGGCCCGGCCCGGCTCGGCTCGGCCCGGGGCAGGCGCGGCTCCGGCAGTCGCGGGGGCTGTCGGCGGGCGGGCCGGGCTGCTCCGTGGCCGGGGAGCGGAGCGGGGACCGAGCCCGCCTCAACGTGCGCTTTCTCCCCCGTGCAGCCCCTGCTGGAGGAGGCCGGGACGTGGAAGGAGGGACGGCTCGTCCGGCAAGTGAGCGGCGAGGTGAGAGGGAACCCTTCGCGGCTGGTACCCTGCGCCTCGCTTCTCGCCCTCGCAAATCTGCTCCTGCAGTTCTCCACCTGACACGCCACCCCCGCCCCTGCCACGCTTCTGCTTTAAAAAATAATTGCTTTCCGATTCAGTATAAAAATATTTGTAGGGTCAAAAAAAAAAAAAAAAAGGCCAAGTGTCTTTACTCTATGAAATAATAACCCCACCAGCCAAATTTGACGTTGGTAGTCTGGAACAACGTTCGAGTGAATGGCTGGAAATAAATCTCTTGTTTGAACTAGAAGGTGTAAAGGATAAAGCGCAGAGATTTTTGCCCGGGATTTTTGCACGCTGTGGTGATAATTTTCCATTTGGCAATGTGGTCTGGCATCAAACACGTTGTTTATGCAAAAAACCTTAAACCGAAAGCTCTGAGATGAAGAACACCACCTCGCACTTTGTCCGTGCACAAGTAACTAAACAGATTACCCAAGAGCACGTCACTCTGTATAGCAAAAAGTGCTCTTCCCCATCCAGTGAAGCAATTAAAAAAAATGTCTTCAGTCTCTCATAGCTTTTTAGCAATGCTGAGTAACTGCACTCAGGTTGCGTCTTCTTCCTAAAAAAGCACCGTGGTTTTGAACTCCAGGTCACAAAATGGATTCAGACAAACCAGAGGGTCAGAAAAAGCAGCAAAAAGAAAAGAAAGCAGGATGAAGTAACTTTCCAGAAGGTAAGCGATCTCGATGTCTGTTTGGGTAATGGGACAAAGGGCAGCAGATCTGAAATGCTTTCCGATTATGCCTTCATAAGCTCTATAGCGATGTTATTTAGTGTCTTCCACAAAATGATCGTAAAAACAGGGTGTTACAGATAAAGTTTCACAGTCACTATGTAGTTACAATGGCAAAAAGTTAACAATCTTTTCAGTTGTTAGTGTAGGAGACAAAATTGTCCTATATTTATATTTAACTAATATTCTGAGGAAGAAAGAGGAGGGTGCTTTCAGCAGAGAAATATAGCACTTGAGATCTTTTGGCAGGATCTGCACCACTGTTTTTGGATATTGGTAGCTGAGAAACAGTTTTCTTGGTGGATATTGGGACAGCGGTAGATGTGATGCGTATGTCGAAACAAATATTTAGACTATGCTGGTGAATCTTCATTCAGAGGGTGAGTTTGAAAGTCATCTATTTGCAATATAGATTTCAGTTAATGACAATGTGTCTAGAAAGTTATTTTAAAAATTACTACGGAAGATTTTTAAACCTGAATACAACTAAACTTAAACTATTTTTAAATCAGTGATTTTGATTAAGCTATTATGAGAGACTTGATCTTAAATTGCAATGTAGAGAGGTAAGTAATTAGCTGATATTTTAACTAAATAGCTGTTTTCTGTCCTCTAAGGGAAAAAACGTGAATAAAAATGCACTTCCAAATGCATTATTAGAACTATGGCGTTTTTGTTCGTTTTGGTTTTGCAAACAAATTTATGATTATTTTTTAAAACTCTAGTTACCTCTAAAGGATTAAAATAGCAGTGTGTTGCTTTGCTGTTTCGACAGTGCTTCTAGAATGCATGATGAATCATTGCTGTTTCTGTAGCCAAATTCTTGCTGATAGCATGGCTGCCAACTCCTGGGATGTGTTGCCTTAGTACGGACATTGCAACTATAGGACAAATGTGCTCAAAATGCCTGGTATAGGGGTGATTTATCAGCTCCATGGTTAGCTAAAAACCACCAAAACGCATCCTTTTATTCACTACTTGCATTCTGTAACTGGAAAACATAATTTAGGGAAGGTGTTCTATGGTGTTGTACTTTATTTACACAGAGATGGCATAAACAGTTTCATTCACAATCACATTTTGAAGTAATTTTTAAGCGGTACAAAGATCCTGTATTACACATGAACAGTAGGTTTAGAAGTGCCTTATTGCTGTTACACCAATCCTAATCTCTTTTTATAGGAGAAAGCTTCCTTAGTACTTCCTTAGTACTGATAAAATTCTATTTCTGTTTGGAGAGTTGTTCTCCTGCTGCTCAGTTTGTGAGAGAGAACTTCAGCCTTGTGAGAAACTTCAGCCTTGTGAGAAACGCAAAGCCCGATGTGTAAACCTGAGATATACTCATCTTTTTTTCAGCAGTAATTCTGGAGCAGGGTCTGTGAATTTAAATTGAAGGTAAACATAACTTGTTGTCTTGTGATATCTGTAAGTATTAATGTCGTGGAGGTCCAGTGCATGTTCGCAGTGCTGCTGGCCAGGTGCTGAGCTGCGTGGCAAGGAAGAGGTGTAACAATAACCTGGCACCCTGACTAGTCTCCAAGGTTGGAATTCTTTATGATGCATACAAGTTTGGCCATTGCAGTGGTGACTTTTCCAATACAGTTATAGATGAGAGAAGAGAAGAAGGGTGAGGGACCTCCCTGGAAGTACTTCATTGTATTATTTAGTTTCAAAGCTGGTTGCAGCTCAGTTTTCGATAAGGGCTTAACCAGTCAATGCCATTCCCAGTCAGTGTGGATGGTACTAACTTCTGTTCCACTAGAATTCTTGGTTTTTAGCTGTGTCCATATCAGTTTTCAGCAGAACTGGCATTATACAGCAGTTAAAGTATCTTTCAAGATAAAAAAGAGAAGAAGAAGGAGAAAAGCATGTAATGGAAAAGTGAGGCACTCCTTCAGAAAGTAGAGAGGTAGGAATAAAGGCATGGAGTGAGAAGAGGGAGCTGAGAAGGCGAGCAATGGTAAAGAGAAGTCAGAGAGTTGGTATCAGCTCATATCACAACTGTGATTAATATAAGGATAGTGATTTGCTACATCTAGAAAACTTGACTTTAATCTTGATTATCTTTTCCAAGCAAGCACAAACTTATTAAATGTAGCTTCTAAACTTTCACGTGCCTGTGATGCCCGATTTTCCTCTGTCATTTCTTTTCTTTGTGATAGGAAGTCCTATTTCTAATACAAGACGCATGACTTTACCACACTGAGACACCACCAAATCAAAGCAACTGCTGCATCCAAGTACAAAATCTATGATAGAGAGATAACTCTGCTTGTAAAAAGTGGAACAGAATTGTGAAGGAAAGGTTGCTGACAACTGCCAGGGAATTGCTTCTTGAAAAAGTTACCTTCTAAACAGTTAATTTTGAAGGAGGTGACGGTACATGCACTTATATTTATATAAAGATATTTGAAGATACCATGTAGTGGATAAGACCAGTATTGTGAACTGTGCTCAAGGGGCACATGAACCAGTGGGGAAGCTCGTGTAGGAAGTTGTGCTGCTTTCTAGTGTGGACCTACACATGGTGGATTACAGCAGGGTAACAGAATCAGTGGGTGAGAAAGGCTTTTATTCAAGTAGCTATGAGTTCTCATACTTTTGCTTTCCTTCTATATTTGGGAGAAGAGTTGGGTTTTTTTGGGTGGGGATTTCTTTTGTTTTAGCTTTTTTCATTATTTTTTGTTGCTCTGTCTCTGCAGTTTCTTATATTTTCTTACCAACTTTTGTCCCAGTTTTTTTTTCCTGCCTATTTTTCACCCCTCTTCACCTTCTCTGTTTTCCTTGGGCTCCTTTAGTTACCTTTGGTACTGTTCATTCCTTTCTGTTTACTTTCAGTAACTTTTATTTGTTTGAAAAAAAGGAGAAACAAGTAGAAAAATTGAAAAAAAAAATTGTCTTCTGCTCACCATGTTTTCTGTTTATAGTTCTCTATAGATACTCTTCTTACAGCGTGTGTATACATAAGTTTAAACACATTCACCCCTAGCGTTCTTCTTTTGTCGTTCTACCTATTCTCTTACATTTTTTATTCCTCATTTATTCTTGTGCTGTCTTGCTGCTTGCCAGCACAGTTTGCAATCAGAATGTGTATCAATAGAGGATGATGTTCATGTGTGAAATTTAGAGAAGGTATAACAGAGCTTGGTAAGAATTGTTTGGTTAAAATTAGTGTTGTTTTATTATGAAGAGTGTGAAATAGATGTTGTGTTATTATTATTTTTTTTGTAATACTTGACTGTGTCTGCTTGAACCAGTGCTGAACGTTAGGCAGAAGAAAATAACCTTTCAGTCAGGCTAGTGGAATTGTAGCAGGCAATCTGTGTCTACTGTGGAATTTGAGGGGAAACATTTTTCATTAGAAGACCGATTCACTTTTACATGACATTCAGAGTTAAAATATAAAGGTTACTTTAGAAATGTTCCAGTGGTATAAAAAATGTAATAGGGTGAGGTATGCAGGTACCCAGTATTTAGGAAAAACACTGAAATATGTGTGTATATATACACACAATAGGTAAGGAAGATATTTCTTGCAAATTATCAAAACTGCATTTGTCTGTTTCAGTTTTATTTCAGTTGTATACTGGAAACTTTGAGGAGTAATTCAGTGTTTCCAGAATAATTTCTGCTACTTTTTCAGAAATATGTTTTAATGTGTTTAAAGTTTGTCTGCCGGTTTACCAGCGATGTGACTGTCATTGGATTTTTTTCCTACTGGTTGTTGCATTTGTCTCACTCCAGAGATTTACAGCTGTCAGTACTTAAGCTCTGTGAATAACCTGAGCAAAAATGACTGTTGAAATGGCTGTTAAGTTTCTAGTAAAAAATAAAAACCCCAAAAGAGTTGTGATATATATGACTAACGCTAAATGCTGTAACTCTTCAGTTCTTTAACAACGAATTCACAGTGTAACTGAAATACAAGAAACAGATCTTGTAATCCACTAAAATGAGCCTTCTTGTTATGTTTTAAATAGAAAATGTTTTGAAGTCTCAGAAAAAAATGTTGATTAAAAAAAATTGTGTGGTTAAGAAAGCTCTTAGTTAAGGGAGTTTATTCACGATGATGTGTTTCTTCTAAATCAGGTAAAGACCATTAATATAGAGTGCATTAAAATTACTTTAAATCTTCAATTGCCATGTATTTTTTTGTTTCTCAAATGAATGTTTTTACCTGGCTCCAACAAACTAAGAATCAAAGCAAGGATCCAATCTGAAATAATCTCTAGAGCTTGTGCACTGCGTAGTGCTTAACAGCTAAAAGAAACACAGTGAAAAGTTGTAAAGTGTTACTCAGAGAGTCTTCTGTGACATTATTTTCTGTACCAAATTCTGTTAATCTCACAGAACTTTCTAGGAACCCTGTAAACAGTCCTTCACTAATTACAGAAAACATTTAATTCCTTTTGAGATCAGGAATTTGAATGGAAGACTTTATACTCCACTCATGCAGAAGATCTGAATTGCAGTAAATGTTCTTAAGCTATCTGGGAAATCGAGTAATTTAAAAAACTTTTCTTGTGAATACATGTGAATATCATTTCAAGCCATTGGAACTAAATGTTTGTAGTATTTAGTTTTGCCTCCCTGTAATCATGTCCGTGTTTATGAATTGCTTGGAAACTGTAATTGTGCAGCTCTAGACAGCTATAGATTTTTAGGATAGTGCTGCTTCAGGATTCAGTTAAGAAACATGTAATAAAACAAGAAAATACTATGTCTGTGTATAAAAAAATGTAAAAATTCAAGAGTTGAGTGGAATTTTTGGTTTAGCAATATATTTTTTTTAATAGTCCAGTTCTGACTACAGTGTCAGCTGTATTTTATTTGGACTAGCAGTCTGTTAGGATCTTAGTTTTCTTTTTAGCAGCACCTATCTCCCTTATCAAGGAGTTGTTGTTGCATAGTATATTTCACACTGAGTCTGCTAGAGAGATGTCATGTTGTCGAAGGTTGAATGCTCCTGTTAGGCCACATTTATAGATAGCTGATGCATCTCCTCCCTTTCTGACTCTGAGATGGCCATTTGTAAATCAGGAGATCTCAGGCCAGCATGGCTACGTGTTGGAATGGTTTAAGGCTGCAGGTGACTGCAGCATTGTTGTGCTGTCCAAGCAAGCACCCGTGCCGTGCAGTGGGAGATTAAGGCTACTCTGTTATAAAACACAAGGTTTCTGTGGGAAGGAAAGGGCAGTGAAGAGGTTTATTCTTTTTGGTTTGTAGGAAGAATTAGTTATATACTATTTGGATATCAGTTTCCTTGAGGGCATTTTAATAAGGTGGTGTTTATATATGTTATTATAGGATGCTGTCTGAATGAATTACATTACAGAATTGACTACTGCCAGTAACTTTTTCTGCTGTTGTTTCTCATTATAAGGCCCTATTTTTGGTGGTTGATCCTTCATACCTTAGCTTAGAAAAAACTTTTGTCTTTAATACAGGAAATGGAAAATGTGAGTTTTGTTCTTTCCAAAATAACAGAAAAACAAAAAAACCTATTCAATTGTTTTCAACACTTCTCAAATGTATGCCCCCACCAGTGTTTGCTACGCTGCTTTCAAACACTCCATACGTTTTTTCCTACAGATTTTTCTAATGGATTTTTTACTAGTTGAGAATATACACTTTTATATGGCAGCTCAATAGTCCACTTGATTTAAATGTCACCAGGTTCTTCTTGATGTGATTGACTGTAATGACAAAGAAGGTTTAATGGTCTGCTTGCTCAAATGTGTGCTTTATTTCAGTCTTACGTTTATTGCACATTCTCAGAAATAGGCTTAACTATTTTTTGATGACTAGTCAACTATTGTCCTCATTCTGTGTCTGTTTTTGGTTTTGGATTATGTTCACAAACTGTATAGTAAAAGCACATTTATAGGAGTCTGTAAGGGTAGATGTTTTTATTTAAAGAAATGTGTGAGTACGAAATGTAAAGGCTAGATCTTTTACAAAACACATTAGAAAGGTTTTGATAGTTCTTAACCCTCTTTTTGATGGCTACAGTTCTAAAAGTAGTCATGTGTAGAACTTCAAATGCTCTTATAATCTAGAGACCCCTGAGAAGCTCTTTTAGAGTAGGGAGGTAGCTCACTGTTAAAAGCAAATACATTCTTTTTTGCTTTAATTAAACAGACAGGATTGAATTATTAAAGATGTGTAAATTGTACTGTACTCATTTGATCTGTGCTGCATATATTTTCTTGTGTTATTTCTCATGTGGTAACAAACAAAGTGACCACCCACAAGCTCCTCTCATCAGATGATTCACTTGCAGGTTTTCTGAAACCTGTACCAACATTTGGAACAAGGCTACTGCCCAACATTAGCATGGATATTTATGCATATAAATATATATACACACATATGGACAGTATTTTTCATTTTATAAGACACAAACTACCTAATATCTGTCAGTTTCTTAGAGTGCAGTCTCACATGTACAAGTGATGAGAAAATACTTTTTCCCTTTTTGCTGTTAAGCTGAGTTTTTGACCTACACTGAGCTCTGCCTGGGCAGTCATCTTATCTGAATGGCATTCTTGAAGCACAGGGCATTGATACTTAAGTTTCCCATAGTTTTGATTAAAAAATGATTGCCAGTGACACTTTGCTTAATTAAGTAGAAGAAGTTTTTTGTCCTCTTCTGCTGAAGTGCACAATCATTTTTCAAGAAAAGCTTTTATTTATATCTGGAAAGAATTGCTAATGAAAAGGAAGCCTAGGCAATAGTGTTGCTTTGTATCTCTTTTTCCCTTTTCTGCTTTCAACTTAGGCATCCATTGGGCATTTTCAGTTGAAGTTTTTAGGTCCCTGCCATGTTCCCATAAGAGATATAAGCCCACATAAAGGCAAGGCAGACGTGTGAGCTCCATCATTTCTGGTAGTCCCAAGAGATGCTTGAGGGGGAAGATGGTGTGACTGTCCCAACCACAGGAAACATTTTTATTGCCACTTCAAGCCTGCAAGATGGTTTGGTCATGAGACATAAGTTCCTTGTTGAAATTGGATTTCATTACTGTTGTATCTTAAAGAATTTATTGTTTTGGTTTTATGAACTATATTCTACATACTCTTCAGGTTGTGTACTCCAAATGTGGTGAACGCCCACGTAGTGGATTTCCCTTACAGTTGGCTTCCTTCTTCACTCCTAACAGAAATACTTGAGAAAAAAAGGGTCTTAGGACTTAGCATGGAGACTCTTAAGGGTCTTGCTTATGTTCTCTCATCCATATTTCAAGAGGAAATGGAAAATATCAAGAGAGTATTAAATGCTTCCATGCTCAAGATCCTGTTTATTTCAAAGAAACGATGACACGCCTAGTGCCAGTTATGCAGTAACTATGGTTGTCGTGTTTTTGTTTTAACTCCAGAGATTTCTCTGTGTTTTGGCTGTACTTCTGACAAATGTGGTGAAGCTACTAATATATTTAAATACTTTGCTGAACCAGGCCTTAGTCATTCATCCTTAAGATCTTCTTTCCAAGTGACCACTTCCTCACTGAAGAGGAGATTTGATTTCTCCCAACTGCCAAGAGAGTTTTTTACTGGGAGATATGGTGTCAATTTTTCTATCTGTCTGTCTGTCTGTCTATCTATCTATCTATCTATCTATCTATCTATCTATCTATCTATCTATCTATCTTTCTAATATATCTATCTTTCTAATATATCTATCTCTCTAATCTATCCATGTATCTATCTATCTAATCTCTGTATCTCTGTCTCTGTCTCTCTCTCTCTCGATCTTACAGCATAGATGATACCAGGGGAGGCAGAGGGGAGGGGAGATAGTATATGAGTAGTAGGGGAGTAGTATTTGATAGTATTCAAGGGAGGATAATTGTAGAATAATTTGTCTAAAGCTCAGTTTCCTCTTACATCCTAAAATTTCCCCTCTTCTCTTTTGCTGTTAAAGAGAGATTGCTTATTAATGCAAAAGTAAGGTGACCTTCTGAGTGTATGCCAGTTCATACTTGAGAAACCCATAAGATGGGATTCTAAATTAATCACCCAAATTTACCTTCAGTGTGCCTTGGTATGTATGGCCTGGTTTTTGACAGCAAGTGTTACCTTGAGTAAACCTCTTAGGCTTCCAGAAGGGAGTAAAGGAATTTTAATTCTATCTGTTGTGGAGCACAAGCAACACAGGCATTCATATTTAAGAGAACTGATTGCCTGGAGTGACTGGGAAACCGAGGGAAGTGATTTCAGCTCACCTCGTTTTATGGAGGGGAACATATGAACAGGAGGTTCATTTTGAAACTTTTCCCAGTCTAAATAATTAATATACCATACTTTTGTTTAATACACAGTCTTATTTTGTAACATCTGTAATATTTTCCAAGAAATTAAACATTTGCTCTTTCTTGAAAAATTGTTATGCTTGTTTATCAGCACAGGAGAGGAGACATACATAACAACAAAGTGCTTCTCTGTACTATATGCATAGCTACTAACTTCAACTCAGAGTTGCAGCACTGAGTTGTATAAAAGTAGCTGAGAGATTCAAGACATCTCAGAACATACAGCCTAGTGGTGTGAAGATACAGTTTTAATGCAAATGAGGGTTTATTTGAAATTAGAATGTTCGTCTTGATTTTACGGATCATAAACCAAGGCGTGGAGGCAATAGGTAGCTCGTCCAGAGATACCTAAGAAAGTTGGTGAGGGTAGGGAAATGGACTGAAGTCAAATTTCATGGCCAAATGCAAACCTTCACCTGAGGCTTGTCTGTATTATAAGTACAAAGAATCAAGCCACACAATTTTCTGTGAAGCACTTAGTTCTCTCTGCACAAAATGTGTATGGTTGGTGATATTTTAACCTGTAGCAGAGATTGGAACACAAATAGTGCTGTGACTTCATTTCCCCAGTAATTCTGTGAAAGGCCCAGCACACATAGGAGTGTAATTGAAAAGATGAGTGTAGGAGGATTCATTTTATCAATATTTACATTGTAATAGAATGTACTTTCTAGTAATGATAACAGCTATGGTTAGTGATTTCAGATTACAAGTATTACATGTAAGTGTTGGCTTTGAGTCTATTTTAAAGAATAATAATTTAATGGTCAACTGTTTTGGACTGTCTAAATGTATGTATGCAGCCTGTAACTTTTAACACAAAGGGAGAGTAGAACAATTAATAAAACTTGCTAAATCATGATTTTTTTTCAGTGCAAATAATTTTGATTGTAAACCTTTCAGGCATGGTATGGTAGGGTGTTGGAAGCGTGGTAACAACCAGAAGTCAGAAATGGGCTGTTGTGTCTTCACAGCACAGAAAGATGCATGATGGCAAGTCTGCTCCTGTGTGAGGAATACGGAGGTAGTGCAGAGCTGGAACATATGATAAAGAAAGTTGCACATAATCACTTGCCACAGAGAGGTACTTACCCTGATGATGTGTGTTGTTTGCAGCTACATAAGACAGAGGTATAGAGTTAAGTGTGAATGTTTTATTTAATGATACAGCCTTCTGGTATAAAGGGGCATGTAAGTAAATACTTAACGAGTTCTGTTGGATTGGAAGTGTCTGGTGAGACCGACAGATTCTCTTACACTTCATCAGGAACACAGGGACCTTTTCTGAACACAAACCATTTTGTACTTCCGGGGATGGGTATTTCACATCTTGCACTTGTTTTTAATCAGTTAAAGCCTGTGAATATCCCATATAGGAATTTGTTTGAAGTATTTTTAAAAAGGAAGGTTGTGTAATAGCAATGACCTACATGGCGTGTAGACACTAAGCCTTTTCATTTGTTTTCTCTTGTCCAGAGCACTGAGACAGGAAGCATTCTTAGAATTATTTTTAGGTTTTTAGAAGTCCACCTTGATTTCCTCATGTAACAGTAATCCCCTGGCTAGCCCTGAAAGCAATAGTGTTTACTCTTCAATAGTGCCATATGCTTGAATTTTTTTGTTTCGTTTTGTATGCCTGTGGTTTTTTTTTAAATAAAGTACTCAGAAACTTCAATTTATACTGGATTTTCATACATTAACTAGAAGGAAATGCTACTCAATGTTTTCATGATTCTTCTCACAGTGTGTCTGAATCACAGTAAGTGCTTTGATTTATTGCAGTCTAGCCTGCATGTGTAAAAGATCGCGTGCACAAGATTGCCCTCTTGATCTATAATTGTGTTGTTTTTATGACATCACATTTGCTGTGACAGAAAGATGGCCAAGCAATTAGGAGTCAGTAATTCTGATTTCCTTCTTAGCTTGTATCCTGTTTATTTTTCATTTGAGCATTCAGCTGAGGAGTGAGCTATTGCTCCCAGTGCATCTTTTTACCTACTCATGTCATGCTGCTGATGCTGTTTTAGTTGATGTGTCCCTCTTTCTAAAATAAAGAGAAATTGAGTGCATCAGTGTGTTTCTGTAACACCTACCATTGCTGCTCATTCCATTTACAACATTAAAATATGAGAAACTTTACAGAGATGTTGCTTTAACCATGCATAGTTTGCTGAATTACTGAATGTTACTGTCCCTTCTTCTACAAATGAGCTGTGCTATATGGAGAGGGTAAGCAGTTTCAAGTTCTGCATCTTTATAAGGTAAAATATGCTTAGCTAAGTGTTTTGTTACTTGTGACACTCAGTTAATATTTGTAAAACATATTGGGATGGATAAGTGTGAGTTTGTGGAGTTTCTGTTTGTTGCTACTGGTGTTAAATGGTTTCAAGTAAGAGAATTGTGTTCTCTGTGCTAGGCATAAGCTTTTCACTATCTTACCCATATATGTAATGCAATACAGCTTGATGTTTCCACATAATATGCTAGCCAGTGTTTGACTGTATTCCTTTCATCAATGAAAAACCAAGGCTTTTCAGCTTATCTCTTCCTGAGTTATCTTGATCTGAATGTTCTGTTACTGTCAGAACAAGCAAAATGCATAAACTGTTATAAAAATAGCAGAATGAAAGTCTTGTGACTCAACAAATCTGCTGTGGAAAAGTTAGTTGTGTAGACTCTTATGTGAGTTTTACTTGGCCAGAACATGGTGAGTATCTGCTAAAGTTTATGAAAACCTGACTGTGGATGCTGAAACACGAGCTCTGGATTACTCATATACAGGCATAAAAAACCCCAAACAACAGAACAGCTCAGTATTAATTACACAGAGGAACAACCGGAAAATGAGAGAAGTTGGATGAATATACCTTGCCTTCATTATTGTGATTCTAACTATACTTACAATTTTAATAAATTTAAAAGTCACAAAATGGGAATTGACCAAGTATTATCAACACAAATAATATCCTTGAGGTTTTTGCAATGCCCATTGCTACTCACATGTTGCCTGAGGAGATCCAGGGGCAGAGGAGGGGCAGGACTGAGCTCTGCTCTGGGGGCACCAGGGACAGCCCCCAGGGAATGGCTGGAGCTGTGTCAGGGCAGGCTCAGGGTGGATCTCAGGGAAAGGTTCTTCCCCCAGAGGGTGGTTGGCACTGCCCAGGCTCCCCAGGGCAGTGGGCACAGCCCCAAGGCTGCCAGAGCTGCAGGAGGGTTTGGACAACATTCTCAGGTTTCTGTGGTGTGACTCTTGGGGCTGTTCTCTGCAGTGCCAGGAGCTGGACTTCGATGATCCTTCCAACTCACTAAATTCTGTGATTCTGCAGAAGGAAAGTTAAAGCCCAAGATTTTCTGTTTGTGTTCCTTCTCCCTGGCAAGTGTCTGTGTTTTCTGCTGGGAAGGCTTCTGTTCTGCAGGAGGATTACAAACAGCTCCACTGTTGGCCTGTAAAGCGCTCCAAAACAGGACACAGAAGTAAAGTTGCTTTCAACTACAAGTAAGGATAATTTGTCTACTTGTGTTGCATTTGCTTTAAATGTTAGGACATGGGGGATGGGAAATAAAAGATACATGGAGGGAATCTGAAGTTAAAGATGTTCTTCATATTCTGGAAGCTAACTTATAGAGCAAGTGCCTTTTTTTTTTTCCCGAGCTTATTGAATTTATTGCCATCTTGGCTTAGTTAAGAGCAGACTGGATGGGTGTTTTGCAATGTGGGCTCTTTCCAAAGCACTGGCAAAGATTTACAGTAAATCCAGCTGAGTTTCCCTGAGGGTTTGAGCTGAAATTCTGACTTTTATATTAAATTAGTCATGGTTATGAGACAGGAATTATTTGAAGTTTTTATGAAACGTGGGACTGACAGAACAGGCAGCAGGGATGCAAATTGTTTTCATGTATGTTCTCTTTTTTGGTAAAAAATGTGTCCAGGATACAAAATATTCTTACTTATGTGACTTGAAGGGACATAGATAAAAAGATAGCCTTTATATCTTTAAAATAATAAAAAAACCACCTCCCTCAAAATTCTTTGTGCAAGTTTCCCTTTACTGAGGATTACCTCCCCAAAAAGGGCTTCCCCCTTTTTTATAAACACCCAAAGCTTCATAGAATTATTCCATATATTTCAAACAGACAGTGTTTTGGGGTCTGGTTTTGTATTTTTTTCTGTTCATTTGTATTTTTACTATACTCTTAAATACTTTAGTAAATGTCTTCTGTGATGTGGCAATGACCAAAGGTACTTAATGAATATGCCTGTTTTAATTTTATGAAGGATTTTAGGTGTTTTTAGATGCACAGAAAATGCTGAAACGTAAAAACTGAAATTGTGTTAAGAATGTGATGGATTCAATATGAATAAAACCTCTTGCAGGTATCCCCACTTAGTCTGTAATAAAAACAGGATCATAATTTGGAAGTAGGGATTACAGGTGGCCAAGAAATCATTGCATTCTGCGGTCTCACCCATGAGCTCTGGCAGTCGTTTTGGACGCTAAAGGAAGGTGCACTCATCTTCTGAGGATTAGTGCTTTTGAAGCAGGCTTTTCTGTTACAATGTGGGCTGTTCCAGAATAGGGTTTTTTTGTGAGGTTTTGTTTGTTTGTTTGTTTTTTGTCCGAATGACAATAGAACGACTCTTAAATGTTCACTCTGATTAAAATGCTTTTACAGGGTGCTGACAGTTTTGGTAATGAGTTTTTGGACTGAGTTTCTGGGGTGTCTCTACAGAGGCTTTTGTTTCTTAAGTATGGAGAAGATTTGCAATAGCTAAAAATTAACTCTATTTAAGTTTGCTGAGTGTTTTATCTGAGGCAAGGCATTCCTTATTGATTCTCCTGAAACAGCTAATAAGAGAATTGTATCGCTTAAAATGATTTTTTTTTTGACTGTTTCAGTAAAAGTAAAGGATTGGATAGACTTGAAGATACATATCAGCATCTGAGGCTCTGAGTTGAGGCTGCACTTTGAGTTCTCTTAACCTTGTATCTTTTGCAAGGTTAAGGTTCCCCTCAAAGAAAAAAGACCAAGTTTTCCACCGTTTACTCTGGGATTTTTGTTCTAGTGGTGTTGTTGTTGGAGGGGAGGGTGGATTTTGTTTGGTTGGGGTTTTTTTTGTTTGTTTGTTTTGTTTGTTTCTTTAGTGTGTAGTATTCACTCTGCAAATCTGCAATCACTACAGGGAGAGAGGATATGTTTGAACTGAGCAAGATAGAAAGACTGAGTATGTTGTGTGTAAACCAGTCAATGTGAATGCTCAGTCAAAAAGTTCCCTTACAATGAAAACCATTGATAAGTCAGTTGACATGATGCTTGGTAAACTGGAGGAGGGCAAGAGGCAGCTGACACTGCCTTTCAGAGAGAGCTGCTGAGCTTGGAGTGTGTGTAAGAGAGAGCATCCACTAAGAGAGTGAATGAATATTTAGTCACACTGTAAGTGATGGGGCGTGGGCTGTGAGAGATGCCTGTTTGTTACCTCAAAGAGAAGGAAGAAATGGTTTAAGGGAAGTCATGGGATGTGAACCTTAGTTCAGGTGGGATCCACCCTTTAAGTTTTCAGGGAAGGAAAATGTTAAGAAAGGCTTTGTCCCAGATGGAATACCAAACTATGTTGGCATTTTTTGCCATCAATGTTGAAGATGCACAGCAATTCCCAACTTCTGCAGGCTCCTGGCTTGGTCACTATTGGAAAACTTCTGCCTAAAACGTTTTGAGTTTTGTATTCTTTCTAATGCCCTGGCTCCCATACAGAAGCCAAATGTTATAATCATCTTTGACTACACTGATTTAAGATTAGGGAACAGGGGGAACCTTTTGAAGTCTTTACAAAATCTTTGCTTCTGAAAAACCTGCAAACCTCCTAAAGTGCAGGAGCAGGGAGTGTGGGGGGAAAAGACAGCTTAAAGCAGACAGTAAGAATAGAATCTGTTTACACACAGACCTCTCATAAAGTGTTGTTTGATTAACTAACTGCAGGATAAATTATAAGAAAAAGCGAACTGGTTAAACTGGGAGTTCCCATTATTAACATCATAAAAGTATTAAAAATAGAATTCACAAGAAACAGGATGTCTGGTCATAACAGTGCAGCTTCAATTGCCTGGTATTTATGCAGCTGACCTTCTGTGCTGACATCAGAGAGCAGTGAGGAACCTCATGACTGTGAATAAGAGTCCCATTTGATCTGCTCACACCAGTCTGGTGGGTCCTGGAAGGAGTAAGCTAGCATTTAAAGAGTAATGCAGAGAGATTAATTAGTGCCTCCAGGGAACAGCACATGCACTGCTCCCAATCTGAGTGACTTATCCTTTCTGTAAAGCTATAGGTTTACCTGGAGTTTTTTACCTGGAGTTTTACCTGGAGTTGTGGCCAGTGGAGCTTTGTAATTTCTTTTTAATAGTAGTGATAATTTTTTTTTCTCTGATATTAAATTTGGAAGTAGACTGTCGGGAGTATGGAGACTTTATTCCAAGTTCCTGAACTACTTGTAGCAAATGAATTAACAAACCAATAGTTTTGGGAGGTGGGCTGTGCTACCTCGACAAAAGGCAGCCGTGAACACTCAAATGCATCGTGGAGTGCATTCCTCATTGACCATTTTCAGCACAGCTGTTAAGAAAATACCTTCTTCAACACCATAGGTAAACAGACATGCCTGCAGTTTGCAGCCTGGACCAGGCAGCACTGACATTTTAGCACAGAGAATAATTTGTGTTCAGGATCCCTGCCTATTGTGTGATGGCACAGGGAACAGTGGGGCTGGCTCCGGGAGCTGGAGCACACCGGGCTGCCCTTACTGCCCCTGCAAATATGTTATTTGTGTTCATGTTGTTGTGAAATGTGGTCAGCTCTGCCAACTGCACTTACTTGAAATTAACCTTCTCCATTGTGTCCTTTTCTATTGCTCTCAAAATCTGCGTCTGTTTCAACTGAAAAGCAGACTGCCTTAAGTTTTAAGGAACAAATGCATGAATGTAGCAAAATACAAGGTAAAAAGTATATAAGAGTTGATATAAATGTTTAAATATGATGAAACTAGTGGTAACATGGTTGCATAAAAAGGAGGCTTAAGACTCAATATTAAAAGCCCTAAAAATAAGGCTATTCTTCTGCAGTCTCTGAAAGAAACATGCTGTTTCAAGCTCAGCATATCTCAGTATACATACTTTTTCTAAACGTTCAGGTGACTTTTTCTGATTAATCCCTTTGGCATTACTTTAAGAACTCCTAAACCTGTATGCGGTATCTGTGAATGTGTATGCAGTTTCTATGAATATTATAGAAAATTGCTTACTAGGTAAGTGTACCTTGGTAATAAGTGATAGGGGCTCAGGAATTCCCCCAGTCCTGTGCTGTGGAGCAGTTGAATGTCAGTAGTAGACAAGACATGTCTTGGAGAATGAGCATGGTTGCCACAAATGGGTCTACTTGAGAGAGAAAAAAAAAAGGGGGAGGTGTGGGAAGAAGGCATTTCTGTGACTTCATATTGATCTAGGGTCTCGATTTTGTGAAGATTCACTGAGGTTAATAAATCTGTACATACAGATCTTCATTTTGGCTCACTGCCAAATTGATTGTGCTCTATTCTTTGTCTTCTTTTTTTAAAGGGAGACATTTGCTTACATCACCACAAATTCTACTGTGTAAGAGCATATGTATTAATGATATACTTGAAATAAAAGTTATTTAAAATAGGTATTCCTGGCTTATATCTCAATGTCTTTTTGCCAAGCCATTTGTTTCCTGAACCTTTGGAAAGAGAGATGTAATTTTCAATTAACTGAAGGAATGTACAACCCTCAAATACCACACCCAGCCTGCTTAGGAGTACAACATTTTTTTTGTGCCTACATGCCCTTGAATAGTTAAGGGGAAGAATTTGAAATGGTGTCAGTTTATATTGGAAAACTACAAGTCTGAAGCTATTGCTTGAGAAGATATAAAATGTGTAGGTGAAAGCAAAATACTGGAAGAATATATGGCACAAGAAGTATAGCTTTCTTAAAGAAATGTAAATATATTTGTGAAATGGGATTGATAGAAAGCTCTTGTCAAGTTTTGATCTCCTCTCAGACTGGGAAGCTTTCTCTGAGATTTTACTTGTGTTCTTAAAGAAGGCACTGTGTGTGTATGTGTGTATGATTTGGCTTTCTCCCCTTTGCTTCCCCCTAAACTAAAAAGAAGTGGTTGTTTTAGGAAATGGGATTGTACATTTTAAATTGGTTTCATTTTAACTTTTTTTTTTTTTTTTTCAGTCTGAAAGTGGTTTTAAATAGATATTTGACAGTGCTGCTTTTTTGACTTTGTTGGGAAAGCGTGATAAATTTCTGTAAAGTCCTTGCCTGGTCCTCTTCAGGAATCATGTCTTCTTCTGTGCCATCTATGTCAGCAAAGTTAACTAGGCTTGAGTAAGACCACACACACATTTGGGTCTCTGACAGTAGAGTAAATGAAGGAAAAGCAGATTTTCTAGTCCAGATGTTATTTTGCCTTTTATTGGGCAGTTAGACTTTTTAATATTGGGTTAGTTGGGATGTGCTATTTGTACCCTCTTCTGTAGTGGTGTGCTGTATTCGGTCCTTGAACAAGCTCTTCACAGGCATGTCAGCCTGTGTCCAGGATTAATGTTTGCAGATCTGGTCCTTTAAATTATTTTTGTTGTTTTAAGTTCACTTTTGAGTTCGGAGTTTGAACTGCAGGCCCTGAGTAAAGCTTGATGTCCATCAGCTGTGATGGAGAAGTACTATCTGTGTTGAATGAAGCATTTTTGTTTAGTCCCACGTCACATTTAACTTCAGTGATTCCATGTTTACAAGCTACGTAGTCAAGCTAGAACACAGTACTCCATCTGACAAAAAGCCACATGTACTCTTGGAATAAATCCACACTAGTTTATAGCAGATGTCACTATGTATATTTTCTCTTACAAACCAGTGAACAGGAATTGCACTGTACTGATGTAAAACAACATCGAAATTGGTGCTCTGCAAAAGCTTACAGAGAAGCTCAATAGTTTTGTGATTTAGTTCACCTACGTCAATGTTCATACAGCAGTGGCCTGACAAATAATCATCTGTTTTAAAAGGTCATGGAAGAGTAATTTAAATGTCCAAATAGATTAGCTATTGTTTTAATTTTTAGAGCAATTCAGCTGCATAAACAGGAAAATGACTGAGCTTCTCCAGTCATTCAGTGCGTGTTCAGTGTTTGTGCCTTTCAAAGTGCAGTGGGTTGGTGTGAGCAGCCTAAGTTGTGAGAGCCTGTACAGCGTGAATAGATAGAATGGGGCTGAATCTTCTTCCACAGCGTGAAATACCATTTCATTTAGCAATACCAGAAAGTTCAGTTTGGAGGGATTTGGGAAGGGCAGCAGAGGATGGTTTGTCCAGCCACAGTACAATGGTATGGTTGGAGGAATAGGTATGATTTTGATTTGCATTGCATTTCATAGTTCTTTCTCTGCACACGTGGTCTGTAGACCATACAGACCACGTGTCTGTACTTTGCTTTGTAGCAAAGATGCTTTTTAACCAGTTTTCTCCTGTTGGCTGTTGTTGAGGCAATGACTCAGTTCTTCTGCCATCATGTTTGTTTTGTCGTGGCTGTTGTAATTTACAGTGAAGGAACTTTCCTGGGTGTCCTGGAGGTTCTCCTGGCCTTTGCCTTTTCCAGATGAAACAGTGCAGCTCTGTGTAAGCTCGGGAGGGGAAACTATGGGGCTTCTAAATCCACAGCTGGATGATGGTCCTCAGTGAAGTAAGAAGCTCTGTGTAAGAGTCTTGTGAGGCTTCCCATCCCCTGAGTGGGGAATTGTGTGAATGGCCTCACAGATCCTCTCTGCAAATATCTCTGTTCACTGATGGTTTCTCACTGACTGTTAGCCAGGATATTTTCCCCAACTCATAGAAATTGAAAACAGATTTCTAAAAGGACCTACTTCCTTTAAAACTGGAATACATACTGACATTAGTATTTCTTTTTTTTAACCAAACTAGTACAACCTCATTTGTATATTACCAGTGGGGTAGGTTTCAGGGATTTCATTAACAGGTTTGTTTGTTTGGGGTTTTTTACTTATTATTAGAAAAATTTGCATTAGTTCTGTAGTATTCTTGTTATTCAGAGTGGTTTATTTCAAAATATCTTCTTTTGAGCTGCTGAAGAGTAACTGCCAGTTTATTTTCCACATTCTATATTCCTCTCTTTTTCAGGGAGGATGACATTGCATGCACAATACAGAACTTCAAGGCATGATCCTACAGCCCCTAGAGTTTCTGTCTGTGCTCAGGCTAGACTGAATTCTTCAGCCTTAATATCCTTCAAGGCATAGAAATATAAATAGCTGGTAGATTATGTCTCAGTTGACTTTGAAGTTGCCCTAGTGCCATGCAAGTTTTTCTCTCCTTTCTGCTAAAGTCCAGGCACTGGCCTACCTCACAGTTCTCTAGCCCTGCTACTAGAGAAGAGGTTAGCGCTTAAAATTGAGTCCTCCACCACTACATAGCTTTTAATGCCAGCCACAAGCTCACTTATACCAAATGTTTTATCTAAATTACATGTCATTCTTTTTTACCCTTTGCCCTTTTCCTGAATTAAAATTTCCTGCAATGGTATATTTGCTTCAAGGACATTCCCATCTGATTCCAGAGGAGAGGAAGAAAGCTGATCGGCTCCCAGGAAATTCCTTTGGTAACTGCAGGGGCTGGGCTTGTGTTATTGTGGTATTAATAGTTGCTCTTCAGAGATATTATGGATGCTGTCTTTCATCTCCTAAAAGGATCATGATTATTTTAGTCTTGTCTCCTATCACATATGGTCACATGAAGTTAATTTCAGTGTATATGTGTTTACCCCCATGTTTTCTCTAATGACCTGGCTTATTTTATTCACGTGTGACAGAAGCATGTCAAAGACAACTAATGCAGTAAATGCTAGCCAGATAGAGGAAGGAGAGTCTGTAAATCACATTGAAATAGAGGGAATCTCTCTGTAAAAAGATCCTAGAAGTATCTGAATAAACCTCAGGGGAGTTTACAATCAACCACAGGACACACACCAAGGGGAAACATGGCCTTCATGGATTCTTATGCTTCTGGAACAACACGTGGTGCTCCATTGTGATGAAGTGAAGCTCCTCCCTGTGAGACCTTACCGTTCTCATGCAGTGCTGCACAGGGACAGGTGGGATGTGGAGTGCAACCTGTAAGCAGGAAGCAGGATATGCAAGTCTGTTTTTCTTTTTGATGCTGATGAACTGAATGCCTTTGAGCAAACTAATTCCCCTTAGGTTTTCTACAAATGACTCAGTGTAATAATTGTGTTCAGTGCAGATGTCTGCAATACTTACTTGAATAGGTATGACAAAGAGCACAGTGTGCTCATTTCCACTGTATGATCTGTGGGCCTCTGCCCTTAAATGGGCTGATTGACCATACATTAACTGGCTTTATCTTCCAGCTTCAAAGACCTATCCGTTCTTTCCTGCACTTTGTAGTACTTTTTCAGGAATGATTCACATGAGCATAAAAGTAAAGAACTTTTTTCAAGGATGAGTATTGGAGATCATTCAGAATTCTTGGTGGTGTTCCCGTGGTTTGTACTGCACCAGTGCCTTACATAATATGCTGTTACTGCTTGCAGAGCCTTATAAGGGAACATACAGTTTTATTTGTTGTGATGTTATCAACTTGGTGCTCGTTTCACTCCAGATTGTTTATTAACAAGACTTCCTGATGTATTTTGGTTTTTTCACTCCTTCAAGTAGGGTAACATAATGTGATCAGGCAAAGCTGTGTGCGATAGGACAAATGCAAAAGCCTTAAATACATTCTGATGAGGTTTTTAGATTAATTTACAACATAGGGCTAAATGTTGAAATATCTTGGAAGGTGATTGAAAGGAATAGAGGATCTGCTAGTAATGTATTTCCTAAGGAACGTCATATAAGGAGATGTGAGGGCTGTTCTTTCAGCAGTGTGAAGAAGACTGGTTTTGTCTTGTGTTTTCCTGAAAGTTGAACTACAGTGAACGTGGGTTCATTTAGACAAAATCAGTGTTGAACTCCACTTGGCTTGTCCAGTTGTTGCAGAACTCATGTTTGCTGTCTCCACAGCTGGACAGGGACTCCTGAGCGAATTTTGAAGGATGCCATTTGGCGTCTCACATGGAGTGCATGTGAATAATATTAACTAGACAGAAGTATATTTTCAGACTGTCTTACACACTAATTTAAAACACACATGGAAACTCATCCCAGCTTGTTTAGGTATATTATTTCTCTCATAGTCTAGCAGTTGACAGTAATGAGTTAAATTAAAACGCTGTGTGTGCATCATTAATTAAGATGAATTATACTTTGGTAATGAAAAAGAACCATTTTTTTAATTTGCCCAAAAGTAAACAAATAATTTTTAATTTCTTCTTGATTCATCTAGTTTGCTGCTAAAAATGCTGTGACAAGTGTAGCTTATTTTACCTAATTTCCTGTTTGAAGGAAGCCTGATCAGACAGCAGTGTTACTACCTTAATCTTATTCAGTTTTACCAGTCAGCTGTTTCTCTGCCATGTACTACAGCATTTGATGAAAAAGGAGAAGAGGCTGAGCCAAGCTAATATTCTTAGTGACTTTGAGTAAAACACATGGCAGCCCATCAGAGCAGGAACCTGGCAGTCCTGTGTTGCCTGTGTGGGCAGAACAAGTTGTGACAGCCTCTCTCGTTTGACCTGAAACAACAGTGGCCTGTGAAGCAGATTCTGTTTGATGCTGTGCACAGCCTTAAAGGATAGAAAAATCTTCATTCTCATGCTTGGTAATTGAATTAACTGTGTTTCAGGATTTTTCTTGTGTTGATTCACGTCTTTCCCTGGCATCAGATGGATAAGGAAGAAAATACCATTTCTCTCTAAGTATTTTGCTGTGAGATACTTATATGCATATGGATGGTTTGTGCCTAATGCATCATAACTGTGAAAGTTTCTACTCTGTTTTCCAGAGGCTATCATGGCTGTTGCAGCTGTCAGCAAGAGTAGATCAGTGACTGTTTAACTTCAGAATTGTGAGAGCTTGCAGGCCGTCCCTCCATGAGTACGAATCTTCCTTCCAGATTTCCTGATAGAACTTGGAGAAAAAAGTTGTTTGATTACTTTCCCTCAGTCCTCACTGTGGTTTTCCATGGTATGAACCTTAAGCTCATTTGCTAATAACAGAGAATGGAAAAGAAAAAGAAAGGAAGGAACAGCAGAAGGAAAGTGTAATGCCTCTTCTTATCCAACCCTTTCCTTCTTTGAGGATTTGGTAGACACAGGGAACTTAACAAAGATTTGGGGTTTGCAGTCACAATCTGGCCCTCTGTTTGTTTCTGGTGGACTTTTTCTTTTGTTCTCTTTCTTAATCTTTTGTCTCTCTGCCTCTCTGTCCTAATATTCTTCTTTGTAATGTTCACATAAGATGTGAAGAATGGCTGGCTTAAATCAATCCTTGCTTTCATCACTGAAGCACCCTGTCGTGATGTCAGCTGGCAGATTCTGAGTGTATTTGGTTGCTTTGCAGGCCAAGAGGTTATGCAGTGATGGTGATTTTTCTTGTTTCATTGTACATGCAGTGTACACCATTAACTGTCTTCCAGCTGATGAAGGCCAGTCCTTCAGAGAACTACAAACACTGTAGTTTGGCAATATTTTCTGTATCACAAAGAATGATGTGTAATAGCCTTTAGAAGTAAAGTACATAGAAGAAAATCTGGCTTTTACCTAAATTTTAAAACAACCAGAAATATTTACTCAATTCCTGCTGAATCTGTTTAAAAAATTGCCCAAAGAATAGTTTGATCTCTGGTATGGATTGTGAGACAAGCCTGAACCATGGAGAGAACCACGGGGTAAATGCAAAGTATAACAAACAACTTTTTATCTGGTTTGTGTAAAATGCTATGGTTGCACATTAGTTGGTGATTTTAAAGTGAGAGAGTGCCAGTGTATTTGCTGTTGAGAAGTTCATGCCCTTCCTCACTCCGCTGTGCACAGCTTAAAATTTGTATTGATCAGATCTGAAGAATTTACACATCTGATAGGAAAGAATCCATGTTATATGAATTGCCTTTAAATGTCACAGTGAAATTGTTTCACTGAAAATGTAAGCTTTAGGGTAGGACATGTTGATATAAACCTTTCTTAATTTCTGAAAAGTTTCAGCACAGAAAATGAAATTTTACAATGCCCATCAAGACTTTTCACAGTGCAGAGCACCCAGTTCACCACGTCTCGAGCACGTTGGTTCTGGATTGATGGATTTACAGCCAACACTGAGAGTGTACACTGGGTAACACTGCCCAGCCTCAGAGCAGTACCAGTGGTGTCACTGCTTCCCTTTTTCTTTCAGGTAATCCAGAGTCTTTCATACACTGAGAGTGTGTTCTTAAGTCTTACTTTGGTAGGAGCTGAAGGCAGTGTAGAGCTGAGCCCATAAAATAGCTCAATACAGCATAAAATTTTCTATTGTGAAACAGTGGTTTCCTGAGAAGTAAGAAAAGGCAGAAAATGGAGGTGTCCATTTGTTTATCTGTAGACATGGCTTTACAAAGTGTCTGCTGTATCCATTTTCCCAGTAACATTGATTTCAGCACTGGAAGGGATTTTGGGTTTAGGTGGAAATAAAGTACAGCCCTGAACTTTATCATGCAAAAAAAGAATAGTTTCCAGAAGACAGGCAGGTATTCAGATGTATGTTCACACCATCCCTTAAGATGAGGAGTGTAGTATCTTGGGATAAAACACTGTGCTTAGAAGTTGCCTGGTCTTGTCATTATTCCTTTTTCTCTCCTGCAGAGAACAGTCATTGTTAATTTTAGGTCCTTTCATGATTCCCTGGATTCCCTGGCAACTTTTTTGGCTAACTTTTTATTTACTTTGTATAAACGTTCTGAATATATCTGGAGAGTCTGTTTGTGCTGTGGTCTGAAAGTTACCTGATGCGTTCAGGCACCGATAGCTCTTTATTTTACCCTGAAGCACGGTTTCAGTTGTCTACCAAACTTCAGAGTTGAGTTGTAAGATCTCAGGGACCTTGATGTTCAGCAGGAAAAACTTAACTTCAGACCTCTCTTCTACTGCAGTTGACAGCCAGCCATCTCTGGTAGAATTTGGTGCAAATTTCACTGTGGCACATGTGAAATGTGTGTCAACTTATGTCCACCCTTGGGACATAAATAACACTGCACCTAATTCATACTGTAGGAGGGATTTAGAGACCAGTGTGGTGCTACTCTACTCAAGCATGGTCAGGACATGTTTTGAACAGTAAAGTTCAGATCAGAATCTTGTGGGGAAAGTGCTGAAACTTTTGCTAAATATGTTGGCTTAGGACTTGTGATTTTGGACAGAACTTATTGGGCTGGGTGGGTGGGGGAATGACAGTAAGTGGAAAAACTAATGAAGAAATTATGCTTCAATTCTGGTGGCCTCAGACAGGATGAGGTGACACTTTGTGGCGCTCTCAGTGCCTGCCTGAACTGAAGTGCAGTCGTGGTGTCCAGGGGTCTGCTCCTGAGTGCACTGTTTGGGGATGCTCTCCTGAGAGGTGCACGGTGCAGCCTCAGCATCTCCCAGGCAGAACATTTGGTACAACCTGTTTCCCCCATGCTTAGGTGAGGGTTAATGGCAGCATCATAATAATCACCACTGTCCATAAATGTTTTCTTAGTTGGTTTCACTTTTAAAGCAAGGGAAACCAGAAGGGAACATTACATTTGTTTGGAACCTAAATTTTGGAAGAAGGGCTTTGTCCTGTTAACTAAAAATGTAGCAAGACAGCAGTATTTTCTCGCTTACATCTCTTTTCTTTTTTATTTTCTTTCTTTAAACCCAAGTGTTAAACTACTTGTAGTAGTGCACCTTCACATTAATGTCAGAGCATTTCAGTCATTGCAGCACGTGGGAACTGTGCTGAAGCAGTGAGTCCAATCCTGATTAAAGAATGTTCAACTGGGTGTTTTAATTTACTCATTTTAGGTTAACTTTCTGCCATGACAAAACCTACCACATCCTCTGTGACACATGGAGTCAGTGAGTAGTGATGCCATCCAGAGAAGGACCTGAGTCATTGATGAACTATTTGGGAGCTTTTTTTCATGAGAGAATGTTGCATGAAGTGAAAGGAAAAAAAAATTGTAGTTTTATTACTGATCACTTTGCAAGTACTTTTTAGACCATGCCTCAGGTTTTTTATGTTTTGGTTGTCCATGTGAGAATAGATACTGCATTTTCATGGCTTGTGTTCCTTTGCCCCCCAGGCTGAACAGCACTTTAGGACCAGCTCTATTCTATGGCTTTTTCATTCCCCATGTGTGATATGTTATGGTTTGGCTAGTGTGTATTATTTCAAACCTCTTTTTGCATAGGGAATGTCTGTATAAGAGCATGTGAAAAATGTGCTTGCAATACATCTGTATGCAGAATTTAAGCACTGGATAACACTCCTGTCCAGAGCTTGACTGTTAAGCAGTGTTTCATAGTTCCAGCTCTATTTTGATGTTCAAGCCTGAAGACTGACTCCTGAATTATTTCTTTGTTCCTCTCTGTTACTTACACAAAATACAACTTTATGTTGATGTCCCTGTTATCAGCAATGACTTCATGAAACAACTTCCATTTCACTTCATGGCTTAGAGTTCTTGCTACAAACGTGGGAGCCCTCTCAGTTTGGTCTCTTTTCCCTCTGTCACCAAAAAAAAACCCAAACCAAAAAAACTCTTATGTATCTTCTGATGTTTTTTGAGCTGACAGAAACCACCCCAGGGTTTTCTTAATCTCTTGTACTCCTTATTTATAATGCAGGAGTTTTTTTTGTGCTGAAGCTGATCATGCTAGAACCTGAGGACAGAAACCTAAATCGTTCTTTGCCATCTTCAGTTGACACTGTGAAGTATTTGACTGTGACTACCCCAGTGGCAGTTAAATGAAATCTCTGTAACATTATTTTCTGCTTGAAAACAGGAGTTTGGTTTTGATTCCGAAGGTGCCAGGTTTTGCACCTGGAATTCTACCTCATGAAAAGAGAGGTGGCCCAGGAGAATTGGCAGTGGAGCCTCGTGCATCTGCTCAGTAGATTCCAGGCTGGCACCAGTAATGACCCTCTCTTTGGTTTTGAATGTGCTTTGTTAAGTGAGCTTTATGGACACCTGACTGCATTATGCATCAAAACTTGCTGGTTTTTAAATGAAATATAGTTCTCAGGTTATGCAGTGTTGACTAGAACAGACTTGGTTTTGCTGCTGTGCCCTGTTTCAAGTGTAATGAGAGTACAGTTTGCTTTGTGCACGAATCTTCTTATTCTATTTTCAAAATCTGAAATTGGTATAAACGTAGAACTTGCTGATTTTGGTGCTGTAAGTGTGCTGCCTTATCTGAATCAGCATGTCTAAGCAGTGTTTTGCAGTCAAGTTGTCAAAAGGGGCCTTCAGCTTTCCTAGGTAGTTGAGTATGATAACTTTGAACACTGTCATTTTGTTTGGTTTGGTTTTAGAAAAAAAGAGCAGAGGACTGTGCTTATCAGCTTTCAAAATTACTAATTTATGAAGACGTGAATACTTCTAAATAATTTAAAGTTCACCTGTGTTTTTCCTAAACTCTTAATCCTTTATATACATAGTAAATCATGCATCAAATCTAAGTTCCTGCTGTGTTTTGGTTGCATTAGCAGGAACTCATTTTCACATGGAAGCAGATGTTACAGGGGACACAAACTCCACCATGTAGTGTGACCATTTTGGGAAGGGAAGGAAACAGCATTTATAGCAGATGCCGCTGTGGAGTTGGTCCCTGTGCCACCCAGAACTTCAAGAGCTTCATTATCCACTGGTTGTATGGCTGTCACCAAGAAATGGCAATGTAATTGGAAGTGTAGCTGTGCATTTGTGTTGGCCTCGTGACATGGAAAATTACCCCATCAGGAGATGTCTGCAGCTTCAAGCGAATATTATTGTTCTTTTAGATATATTCAGACTGATCAGTATGAAAATATAACTGACCTCTTCATTATTTTGTGTCAAAGTGCCAGTTGCAGTGGGCCAGACCTCTGCTCTTTTGCTGCTGATTCAAACAGTAGTTGCTATTAGCAACTGAATAGCAAAACCAGATTTAGAAAGAATTATAAGTTTTCCATAGCTTCAAAGTTTTATTGGCAGCCTTACTAGCTCACAGTATTTCTTTTCCTCTCTGCCCACCACGTAATCATGAAGCTAAATCTATTTCTGTCTGCTTTCAAGAGGTATTAAAAATTATGGTTCTAGTTTGCAGCCAGAGTTTATTTAAGGAAAAGTAAAGGAGGGGAAAATTTGCCTTCTGGGGACCTGTGTAAAATCTCTTTCTTTTTCCTCTCTTCTTTCAAGTTTCTCCTTAGGTCTTTTGAGTGCCTTAACAAGGTCAAAAGTCAACCTGGAAATAAAATAAGTCATGAAAAGGCATTCCTTACTATTTAAAATATCTTCTTTTACTGCTGATTTGCTTACATTTTAAAAATTATTATTTTTCAAGTCCTGTGATGTTGCCATCAAATAAAAAAATAAAGTTTGCAGCCTCTTCAAACTCTGAGGTGTGGTCATTCCTGAAATAATGTTTCTCAATCATTGTGAGACTTGAACTGAGGAGTAGATTTCTATTTCGGAGCTTGAAACAAATATAATTTGTTTCAATATCATATGTATTTCATTAAAAGGAGGCAATACCACACAGAGTATTCCTATTGGGTTGCAAAATAAGTGAATACTATGGCTATTTTTCTTTTCACATTTCAGGTTAAAACTGATAGGTAATACAGGGTTGGGTTTTTTTCCCTCAGCCTAACACCCATGTAGAAAGTAGCATTTCTGTGCATTTGACTCCTGTTGATCATATTTGGATGTATCAATGCATTTCTGAAACTCCAATTCCTTAAATAATCCTCCTGGCTAAATATGTTGTGCTTCGAGGGCATGCTTGAGTAACGTAGCATTAATGATTTGTATTTGACAGGAGGTGTAATTATAGGACAAAGAATAATGAGTACAAATTGAAGGAGGGCAAACTTGGGCTGGATGTTGGGAAGAAATTGTTGCCTGTGAGGGAGGTGAGGCCCTGGCACAGGGTGCCCGGGGAGGGTGGGGATGCCCCAACCCCGGCAGTGTTCACAGCCAGGCCTCGAGCAGCCTGGTCTGGTGGGAGCTGTCCCTGCTCATGGCAGGGGCGCTGGGACGAGATGATCTTTAAGGTCCTCTCCAACCCCTTAACATTCTATGATTCTTAGGGTTTGAACGGATTTATAAATGTAGCTTTTGTTGGGTTATCTTTACACAGAGGTGATGCAGAGTTAAACAGAACCGCGTTCAACAGTGGCGTGGAAGGACTGTGGGAAGGAGTGGCCACTTCTAAAGAACTCATTCCAGTTTTCTGTTCTGCATCATCAGAGCTCACTGCACAGCTCAGAAGTAACAGGAAGGGCACCTGAGCCTGAGCTAACAGAAACAGGCATTTCACATATTCTGGAATGAATTGGTTGCTAAATTAATACCTACTTATATGGCTGCTGACTCATATGGGGATTGCAGTTACAGGACTCATCCAAAAAGAGATGCTTTTGAGCGTAATTTCAGCAAGTTAAGGTGGCCTTACCCTGCTGATTATGCTTTCTATTTTTGCTGAATAGGCTACTGCAACAAAAAGGAGATAGAATGGGGTAGTCAGTGCGTTTATAGTACAGACCTTGGGAGTTATAAATACATTGCTAAGTAAGATTCATGGTTCTTTGGAAGATCATAGAGTCATTGGATGGTTTGGATTGGAAGAGGCCTTTAAAGGTCATCTAGTCCTATCCTTCTGCCATGGGCAGGGACATCTTCAATTAGATAGAGTGTCCTTGCTCCTTATGCTTCCACCTATGTGTTTGCTGTCAACTTGTGTCTTAATAGGCTTAGTGAATGCTCGTCAGTCATTTGTGTAAGTGACACAAATGTCGGGCCAAGCTAGAGCAGACAGGTCTTGATTTCCACCAGGGAAAAGTGGCACTTTACTTTAGTTTTAAACTTATAATTAGGCCTGAGGCCTTGTCCAGAGTGTCAGTACTGTGCACTGGCTTTGTGCCTCTTGTAGGTTGCACAGGGCTGTGCCAGCTCTCCTGGAAACAAACTCCTGCGAGCTTAAACCGTTCCTTCCTTCTACCAGACTAAAGCAGGGCAAGAAGAAGGTCTGGCAGTATGTTTCCATCATGCAGAACATTTCTGCAGTTTCTTGTCTTAAAAATAAAACAGTTTTACTCTGAGGTGAAGCAGTATGACAGCACTTTCCTTTGAGCAAATGTTGGGATTATCGTGGCTTGTTTTCCTGAGAAGGAAACTTTCTGTTTATTTCAGGCATTTTGAAGCCTGATAGAACTTTGATGTGCAGAAAAATCCATACCATGGAAGCAGTAGTCTGTAGACACAGCATGTAAAGTTGCCCTGGTGGGGCCACTTTTCTATAGTTCCTTTGATCCTGTCTGTGTTTAGTACTGGCCACAAATAGTGCATTTACAGTCATGGCCACATGAGTGATCTCAGTGAAGTGATTGTCATGGGATTGAATTACACACTAAGGCCAGTGATGAAGGAACTCTGGATCTGTTGCTTGCAAATGAAGTTATTTCTCTGCAAATACACTTGAAAGCATAGAGGATGTGATATTTTTACCTCAGTTACACAAATCTGACTATCTGTCTTAACTGGAGATCTGGAACTGTTTGGGACATGCTGTAAACTGCTGTTACATGCCTCTGTAAAAACACAGTGTCCAGTTCTGTCTTGTTGAGTAAGTTTTGTGTTAGTAATATCAGCTACAACAAGACCAATGCTCCCTTTCCTTGATAAGAGGAAGAATGTACTATTTCCAGGAAGGCACAGTTAAAAAGATATCTGGATATCTTGTTTTCTGTATAATAAACAGAGGAAATAATTTTAGTTCATGTCACTTGAGAAGTATTTTCCATGAATGAATATATTTTCTGAATTTTCAGACGTTAGGTAATCTTTTCCTGTTTGTTTTGGGGGGGGCGGTTAAGGGTAATTTACAGGGAGATGTCAGTTTTTACTGAAACTAATTTTTTATTTCCAGGAGTGCAGACAGCTTCTTACAGTGGTGTCTTGCAGTATTTCCTGAGCTGTGCTGAATTTTTGTTTCAAGGAGAAAGCTGTGCAGAACATGGGAGCAGGGAGTGGGGGCCATGTGTGTGTTTGTGTGTGTTATGTGGTTGCACTGCTGGCCAGCCCTAGAGAGCTGAAATGAACCAGCAGGAGCAGAGCCTGGTTCTGTCAGCTGGGAACAGCAAGCGGTTCAGCTACACACACTGGCTGTGGTGATGGTACCTGGGCTTCCCCATGGCTGTTTGCCTCAAAGGGATAGAAACATCTAGTCTTTTTGTAAAAGGAGTGCCACCAATGCCTAGCCATGAATTTTGCATAAGAACAAAGCACCTCTGTGTCACCCCAGCAGGCTGTTTGTGGGTTATCTCCTGATACCTGCCCTCATGTATACAGTAGGAGTGGCATGCAGAGAGGAGGGACTTAACCTCTGAACTGAGTTATTCATCTAATTAGACCCCCCTTGGTCACTGATTTCGACTTCAGTGATCTTAATTCATTGTTTTAATTTGGTTGTCAGTATTTACCTTTCATTTTGAAAGGGACAGTGGAAGCGTTAGAGTTAGGAAATCTAACACAGGGTTAGGTGTCTTGATTTTTCCAGTTGAGTTGATGGACTCCTCCATGTAATTATGGAAGACCTGAAGGGAAGGAGTGCCTTTATTCAAAACCTGTTTTGAAAGTGTCTGAAAAACAATACAAGACTTCAGTTTGCTTCATAGACTGTTAGCTATTTTGGCATTTTTGATCATAGTTTCTATTCTGCCTGCCTTTACTCACCGAAATGATGTCTTCTATGCACAGGATAAATTAGCAACTACAACTTTTAAAATTAAAAGTAGCCCTGGACTGAAAGTTTACTGAACATAATAACCATAACCAGGTAATCTTTATTAGCATATTCATTGCTGCAGTTATTAAATATGGAACTTGAAAGCAGACAGTAGTGGGAAAACACGTCAGACTTCTCAGTGCTGGGGTGCATTACTGACAGAGCCTCATCAGTGTGGGGAACACGCCAGAGACTTTCTCACAGATGGTAATTTAGCACGCATGACGTGCATGAGGATCGGAATTCTTCTGCTTTTCAGTCTCTGGGCAATCTGCTCAAGTCTAAAATCTGAATGTAATGGGATAACAGTGTAATGGTACAAATCCCTTGTGTAATGGTAGCTAAAGCAAACAACAAATTTTCAGCAAACCTAACTGTGTAGCAAATGTGGCTGTTGAACTAGGAACTGTGGTTGTGAACTACTGGATACTTTGTCTTTCTGTAACAGTGTTCAGGAACTGCTAAATTAATTTAAGCTTCCTGAATGGAAACAAAATCATGCTTAAATCAGATTAGTAGGAGCCTGAAATTAGTTTCTATAGCAAATTTCTACTGCAAATAGATATTTATCTTCAATTGCTCCTTCAAAGAGAGTTTTTTTAAAAAATGGTGTTTATCCCCCTTGAATAGTGTCATATGGAGAGAGCTGCAGTCTGAAGGATTGCACCCACAGAACAGGGGCATCGTGGACAGCAGTGGTACACTGATCCACAGGGACCACCTTCAGGGAGAGAGGGTGTAAGTCAGCTTCCACACTCGTTCCATCCCCACATCCATCGAGGCTGACAGTTGTGAGGGCAGTTTTTGCCGTATGGGTGGGCTTTTTGGGGGGGCTGAGCCACGGCAACTAAGCTAATTTCATCTGGGCATATTTTTGGTCAGTTGGTTTGGTTTGGTTTTGGTGTTGCATTTCTTCAGAAAGGAACTGTAACTATTGAAGCCTCTCTCTTCCACTTGGTCAGTCTCTTTTGTGCATGAGACCACGTGCCAAAAGCACACTTACCCTTTTACGGAGGTGGAAGTGCACAGAACAGACAATGTGAACGCATTTCCTGCAGCTCAGAAGCCAAGATTCACACAGCTCACAGGGCACTCGTGAGTGTCTGAGTCTGAAGTTGCTCCTTGTGCCGATAAGCAATAGAACCAGAATTGGAGATCCTGTTCTGCCACTGCTGTCCCAGCAAAAATCATTGGAAGTTTGGCTTTGCAAGGGTGTCAGGATTGGCTGCATAGTGTGTGTATAAATAAAAACTCTCATTTTCCTCATGCGAGGACTTATTGTAACCATATGTTATATTTAGGTTTTATAGCTGAGAGTAAAT
This sequence comes from Myiozetetes cayanensis, assembly GCF_022539395.1. NCBI lineage: Eukaryota > Metazoa > Chordata > Aves > Passeriformes > Tyrannidae > Myiozetetes > Myiozetetes cayanensis. Next base: position 566,284 of record NW_026087631.1, read on the forward strand.
TGTAAACATTCCATCTAGAGCCTTTCAAAGTTCCTCTTTTCTCTCTTTTCTCATGCAAATCTGGATGTTTCCAGTTGCTGAAGTCAAGGCTTAGCATCTGTCTGTTTACCTTCATGGCCATGAATCATTTCTCTAGAGCATTTAGAGACCTCTAAAATCAATTTACTAGAGTAAGTTTTTGGGTAGATCTCCAGTGACCAAAACATATGTCAGAAAATGCCTTGATAATACATGCTTCTTATGCACTGGTTATGTGCTTTCTTGGTTTAGATTCCATAACAGCTTCCTGCTAGTTTCTAAAAACTTTCCATGTTAAAAGTTGGTAAATATAACTGTACTGAATTTTATCGGTGTATTGGCATATAGATCCACATAATTTTATACTGCTCTGCACACATATATTATTTTGAAACCTTTTTATTCCAATATAAAAAGTTAATTTGACCCATACTGGTATATTTGATATTCCCAAATGAGAGTGGACACCGTGTGCAGATGTCCTGAATAATAAAATCCATGAACAAGGTCTTGGGAGAGTGTAACGTGTTGACTTCAAGCTCGACTAGAGTTGAGCAAGTCTGTTGCCCACAGCACTTTATGTTATACTCTTTAATGTTTTCATGTTCCAGCACTGCGATGAAAGTTTAAAGTAAGCCAAGGAATATAACATGTCAAAATAAATTTAAAGGATCACAGTGTGTGTATTTTAAAATGATTACTCAGAAGGTGCTGTGTGCCCCACCCTACAATCCTTATGCAGATGAGTCTCACTGAAATCTGTGGGAATTTTGTCTCAACAAGTACTGATGTAAAATCAAGGCTGTTATGTCTGAAATGTTTAGCATATAAATCTCAAAAGCGCAAAGCAAGGCAGTTGCAGCTTGGATTCCTACCTTTATTAAAACTGTGAGCAAGTCTGGTTTGGAGCAGTAGATAGTCCGTGGAGCATAAAGAAAAATAAAGTGACTATTAATGTTCTCTACACAAACTCGTTTGGCTTTAATATTGTCCAAAATAACTTGTCACCTGTCTTCAGTTATTTCTGTTTAACGTTATTGTTACAAGATGATTCTCTGATGTCCTCTTCAGAAGTTCTGAGCTTGAAATCAGTTCAGTCAGATCTGTTCTGCCATTTATCAACTGCCACAGGTATTATGTTTTAAATGCTGTCTTGCTTGTTCTTAAAGAGTTTGTATGAATTTATAATTTTCTCAATAATGGCAAAGTGTTACATGCACATCTGTCAGAAAAGTAGTGTAAAATTATTATCTGCATTTGACATTAAGACCACCTAATTTGCTCTGCAAAACAGTTTGTTTTCAAGTTGTGATGAAGCTGCGAATATGCAAAAAATGTCCGTATGAGACAACTCAACAGTAACTTCTTGTTACTCCATTCAACTTGCAATAAAATCTGTATTTAAAAATGTGCTGCATGTTAGTTTTCCTATGTATTTGTTGATTCGTATAAATGGAGAAAATTGATTTATAGTTATTCACTATAGGACTTTTTTCAGAGTAGCAGTTTATCAATAACAGCACCTAATTTTAAATAATGGCCAAGTCTCTCTTGTGCTAAATTAAAGTGCCTGTGATATTTACCTAATGTGTTTTTTGAGGTGTCACATTATATCATTCAATTATGAAATTGTATTCCATCTGTATTAGCATCAAAGCTAATGTGGAAAAGTGCAGAGACTTGGTTTGAGCCTGTAGTCTCCATGTGTGACTTTTTCTCACAGTTTTTTTTCTTCTTAGTTTTTATTGAGTAGTAATTCCCCGTCAGTGAAGAGTATTTCTATCTGCCTTTCATAACCAGGTACTTTAAACACAGCTTTGAGCATTGTTTCAAATATAAGCTAATTGTGGAGCATAGAAGGTTTTTTGTATGAGAAATAGAAGTATGTAGATTTTTCATAGTGATTACCAAAATACAATAGTTTTCAGTTTTGTTTATAGCCATTTAATTACTTCTATATTTGCTTTTTATTAAAATTTATAAATTAAAATGTGGTAGAAAATGAGTAACAAAAAAATACAATTTGACAAAATCATTCTATAGGTGTTAGGTAGCATCATGTTCTACCTTGAACTCTGCATTACTTTGAATTACAACTGAATGTAGTTGTTTCAGCCACAAATAACAAACATTTATTTGTAGTGTTTCCCAATTTCCAGGCATGTTTGGCTGTGTCCCTTACATAAACACCACCACTGAAAGACAGAGCTCAGGAGAGCTGCATAAAAGGAGCGTACAAGTGGTTTTTGAAAACGAGGTGCAGAAGTGTTTTTGTGTCTGAAGTGCTGGAGCAGTGGTCACTCGTGCCACTGGCGAGGGTGGCTCGGGGAAGGGGCTGTGTGTGCACAGGGAAGGGGGCTGTGTGTGCACAGGAAGGGGGCTGTGTGTGCACAGGGAAGGGGGCTGTGTGTGCACAGAGAGGATGGCTGTGTGTGCACAGGGAAGGGGGCTGTGTGTGCACAGAGAGGATGGCTGTGTGTGCACACTCAGGAAGGGGGCTGTGTGTGCACACTCAGAAAGGGGCTGTGTGTGCACAGAAGAGGGGCTGTGTGTGCACAGAGGGGGCTCTGTGTGCACAGAAGAGGGGGCTCTGTGTGCACAGGCAGCTCTGGCTGCGGATCGTTTGGTGCTGTCCCAGCTCAGGCCTCACCTCCCGCACTGCGCTGCGGGACCACCCTCCTTGGGGAGGTGCATGGTCCTAATCAAGTGTCAGATACAGCAAATGGGGGAAAACAAGAAACAAGATAGAGTTTCAACTTGAGATATATTGAAATACAGGGAAAAAATGTGGTTGCTCTGGAAAGCGGTGGAAGGGTGGAATGTGTAAAGTCTCTGTGGGAAGAAGATGTCATTTTATCAATGGATTTTTTTTCCATAGTGTTTTCTTGCCTTCTGATGAATTTTGTAGTACAAGCATGCTTCTTTGTTCCTATCTATTCTGTTCCCTGCCAAAGCCCTCTTTTTCAGTTGAGCAAAGTATGTTCATTTGCCATTTTGTATTTTTTTCTAAATGCTTAACTTGAAATTTTGTCAGCTTCAAAACGTTAGATAAAAATATATGAGGCTCCCCTCTGCCTTGTCATTCTGCCAGATTTTGTGGTTTTACAACCCTGTTTCCTGGAGAGGGCTTTCAAAACTTATTACTGTTTCTTTTTTTTTCTTTTCCCTATTGCTGTGTGAGTAATTTAAAAACAAAACAAAACCAAGTAGGGGAACTGCCTGTCCAGAGGAAACAGTAAGATGTCAAACACTAAGTAAACATTCCAAAAATAGAGGAAAATCCAATCACCAAAACCAGAAAAAAAGCCCCAAACCCAATGTCTATGTAGTAAGTTGGAAAAAAAATAAAATAGTGTAATGGAACTCACATTTTTCTCTTATGGATAATCTACAACCCATTTTTTAAAAAACAAACAGTATTAGGTTACTGCTTTAAACAGTAGCAGGTACAGGTTGAAAAAGGGAGAGGCATTCAAGAATTAACTGGCTAAAAGCCAGCTAAAGGTATGTGAGCCTGACTCACCAGCTTCCATTCCGGCCTTTGCAATTTTACATGTCCAAAATACAGATTAAACTAATGCCTGTTGCTGTCTGCCCTGCAGTTTGGAGGCATGCTGTGATACACAGCACATACGTGTATCCTTGCTCTACACAGAGAGCACTTATGGGTGGATCTGGAAACCTGAGCTTTGAAAAACAGATGCGTAAATGGCAGTATTGTACACACGGAGAGGCCCTTAATTTGGTTTCCTTACCGTGAGCAGAAAGGGTTGTGGTTTGCAGGGTTGCCAGGCACAGGTCAGTGACTGTCAGTAGTGAGGCCAATAAGCTCTAATTGCTTGTCGATACAAATGTGGCCATGTGAATGCTGACAAACCCAGCCAGAGCGGGGGTCTGTCCGTGTCCTCCTGCAGCACCACCCCTGCCCCTGCCCCTGCTTTTCTGTTCGTGTTCAAACTGCATGGTCAGAGATCCCAAGGGCACTGAGGAAAGGGAAAACCGGCTTTCCAGAGGAAAACAATCATGAGCACTGTATGGAACTTGGGCAGCTTTGTGAAAAAATTGCCTTGTGTTAAATCACAACATGTCTTTGTTGTCACTTTCCTGTTCCTCCCCTTGAGACACATCTCAGAAGGGTTCAGATCCTTATTATTGTGCTCCATGCATATACACTCAGAGCTGATCAGCACTGTAAACACTGTGTTTCTATTTGGGCAAACTATTACAAAGGGTAGCACAGAAAGCAGTCTGTAATGGAAAGGCTGCTCACTTGTACCAATGCAGGCCAGCTGAAATACCACCGCTGTGGTATTTATATTTATATTTATATTTATATTTATATTTATATTTATATTTATATTTATATTTATATTTATATTTATATTTATATTTATATTTATTTTATATTTATTTTATATTTTTATATATTTTACCTTTGTTCCTTCTGGCCAGGCTCCCTGTAAGGTGGGGTGCTTGTTGTGGAACCACACCGACCAGCACTTACCATTTACTGTAAGCGTGTAAATTATACAACATTCATAATTGACAGCAGCTACAGCTGCAGTAGGTTGCTGCTGTTTCCTTGGATTGCTTTTATATATATAAAAATTTTATTTACTATGAAATAAGGTAGTTATTCCAAAGATTATGAAGGAAACCTTGGTGTACCAACTTGATTTTGCAGTTATTAAAGTGAAAGGGTATGTTTATTGATTGTATTTTCTTGAAGTCAGTGGACTAGTGGCTGAAATTAATAGAGCCCTTCCGTAAATGGTTTCTCTCCTCTTGTCACAGAAAGCAACAGGGTAACATTTCTTCTCTTGTTTTTGCCTTCTAGAAATTCATGTACGTTTGGGGGTAGATGAGAAAAGCTCTTAGTTGTTAACTGCCCCTGGGGCTGTAAGATTTGTCAAAACTAGCTTCATGTTGTTTAAACGCCAAAATTAAAATTTCAAATTAATGTGATTATTAGATGAGAGATAATGCTCCCAAAAGAGTATTGAATAAAAAAGGCTACAGTATTGGAAAGGAGGAGGGAAGGAAAGAGCTGGAATATGATCACCGAGAGAAATATGTAATTGCAAGGGCGGAGCATGTCCAAGACCAGTCGTGATTGGATTTAGATTAAGAAGAAGAGCTTGTGTATTTAGTCTGAAGAGGAGACAGATATTAGAGGCACCACAGTCAAGCTGTAATCAGGTTAAAGGACTTTGTGCTTTCGCTCACTGAGTGGAACTGAAATAGCATTTGCAGTAAGTACAACCTTGTCTTTTGGCCTTTTCATGGTAACAGTCTGTTTTTCCGTGCGTGGAGAAAGGGGTTGCAGTGCTCTGACTATCCGTGAAATTCCTCTCGTGTCACCTTCTTGCCTCTGTTCCCCATTTGCAGTTAGAAGTGGATAAGAACTTAGTTTTACCATAAATCCAGGTGTGGTTATGAAAGTCGCTGTCTCTGGTAGAGTTCAATCACTTTTAACTCACATTGAAAAGGGGCATTTACAGCACAGCTGGTATCTGTTCGTGACTTCAGAGGTGTATGAAATACAGGAAACTTCTTTAGGAACATTTTACAGGGGGAAAATGTATCTAATACAGATGTAATCAGCTTCCTCTGCCTGTTTGGATTTTGGTTTTGAGGTTAAGTTTTTTTTAATGGTGAAATCTGAGGCAGTTTAACATGTTTTCCCTTCTTTAAAGTGGATCTTTTGACTCCTCTGTAACTTATGCAAAGATAATTGGCAAAATGAAGACAGACCCATTGGTTCATAGCTGAGGTGGTTGTGGGCAGCAGTTCTCCCTTGTAACAATCGATGGCTAAACAAGTATAAAGAGAAGCAGATCTCGGTGTACAGTGCCTGCTTTGCTTGGGCACTGTGATGTACACACTAGGGCTGTGTGGAGGTCCTTAATTTTCAGAGGTGTTGAGCACAGTCAGTTCCCAGCTTTCTAGGACTTGCAGGTATGTATACCTCTGAAAGTCAGAGCTGCAGCACTTCCCAGGCTGGACTCAGTGCACAGAAACTGCAACATATTGTGGGTGCTAAGATGTCTGTGTTTAAAAACATCAGGGTAGTAAGAAGTGTTGAATTTCCAATCGTAAGTTGTTTATTTCAGTGTATTTTCAGAATGGGCTGGCTAAAGTAGCATACAAATTAATGACTTAATCAGATTTTGCTGAGAATAAGCAGCTTTTAATAGAAATTGGTCTGAGTTTGTATAATATAATATAGAATCCTCATGTTTTGAGCTAGTTTGAAAAAACGGTAACTATATTATTGCTGCAAAATTCTGAAGTGTTTTTGCAATTCCTTTATCAAACCCTGTAATGTCCTTGTGAAAGGGGCATTTAAGAGGCCCGAATGCTTAAGCTGGCGAGCAGGTGTAGGCTGCTGGTCCTTTCAGTGAGGTACTCATGCAGGGCAGGTTACTCATACCTGAGTGTTTGTGGTGTTGTGCCCATAAACTGCGGTTGTGTTGGGGTATTATTGGGGCAGGTGATGATGTGGCTGGGATTTTAAGGCATACTTGGGGGATTACCTCTAAGCATGGGTAAAAAACCTGCACAGCAAGCTAAATCTCTAGTGCCTGATTTGAAAGAAAAGAGTGCTATAATTTTGTGGTTTTTTAAGATGGAACAACGAAGGGTTAATTTTGCCTGTGGAAAATATTTACTCTTTAATGTAGCCGTAGCTATTCACTCTTTGTTATCATAACTTAAAAGACTTGCAAATGCCATTAGACTCATGCTGGAGTGACTGACTGTTAAGGTTTTGTTTTTAAGAAGTAGGAGTTTGGTGACAAGGTGTTTGTCTTAGATCAGTAAACCACCTTGGACATTTTATCTGCAAATATAATAATGAACGTAATTATTTTTAAAAGCTCTTATAGACTCAGAACCTCAATGCCGAGTTTCTTGCTGGAGGGAAATTTTTATAGTTAAATTGTGAACATCTGAAAGCTGCAGTTTATAATGGAAACTTAAGATCCATTTTAGTCACATACGTCCGTTTAGCAGCATACGCATATCTGAAATGAAACTTGTAGAGACTGATTTTGCTGATGAAAAGAGCTGGTGGAGTGGCTGCTTTGCTTCTCAAGGGCAAGATCCATACTGAGCAGATACTTTGCTTGTGCAGCAGAATGGGCTGCATTTCAGTATTCAAAAGCATTCATCACTTACCTTAAATTAGGTTTAAGTGATTGTTACCCAGACATTTCTTAACTTTGTTGTGGGATTGCACTGTTTAAAATTTTCGTGTGATTAATTTGGTTCTGCCACTGTGCACAGCACTGCAGGTTCTTGCTAAAGCTTACTTTCAGTCAACTATTTCCATTAGTAGATAAGACTATGAATTACTGCTGAAGTACTGCACTTAATGGTTATCCAGCCATTAGCATTATGAATAATACTCTACTGCTGCACAGTCAGCCCACTGTTCCTTGGCATTGTCTGCTTGATTGTTTTCAGATTGCTGTGTAAGTTCCATGATTAAGTTCTTCTTACTCAAGAAAATAATCCCTTGAAGTCAGTGGGAGCTCTCCCTCCATAAGGAGTATGGAATGAGGCCATAGGTCAGCAAATTCTCCACATATCCTTCCTGAGATCAATATTTTTTCCTCCCCTCCCTCTCCTGAAGAGGGAGAAGTTAAGTAGCATGCAGCCTTAGAAATAAATAAGTAAATGCTGTTTTGTGGAGGACATGCTCCCCTGCCATCAATAGCAGTGATTTTCTCAAATGCCTGCTTACCATGCAGTCCTGCTGTGGCCCATACTGGTTCCTCCAAGTCCATGTACAAGGGTCCAGCTTAAGCAGGGCATTAAATCTGGAGTGGAACCCAAAAACGCACAGGTCAGAATGTGGAGTGCTCTCTGCTTTACACATTAGTCCCTTTTACTAAGGGGGAAAAAAGGATGGAAATTAATGACAATAAATAGAGTATTTTCTCTGAATATTTATAGAATAAAAATAAACCTCAGAGTGTAGGTTTTGGCTAAGGATTTATTTTTATTTTTCTGCAACAACTGCCTTTCCCATTGCTTCCTCAGTCATTTGTAAAGTACGGGAAGTGTTCAAGTATCTTTATAATGAAAGTTGCAGTAAATTACTGATGGACAGCATGGTAGAAAATCTCTGTTTGAAAATGGAGAACATAAAATGCTCTTCCATTTCATCATGAAAACTTGTCTTTGTGCCTGCTTCTGGAAATCAATTTGCAGGTACCTGCATTTTTTATAAGTATATTAAATGGTTCCAGGTACTCTGGAAAGTGATGCATAAACCTAGTGGAGGGAGGGTATGAAATAAAGGTATTTTAAGTACCTCATTGAATCCTCCTTACATAAAAACCAACCAAACCCCCCAAACCCAAATAAACAAACCACCCCCACACATACACACAGTTTGGAGACAGGTAAAGAAAATTTCAGTGAGTTATTATGTCAGCATATCTTTGTATGCTTATATGCATATGCCAGTACTACAACTTAGCATAATAAATTGTATGCAATTAATATATTGTTGCCTTAAGAGAGTGTGGAGAAAAAGACTCCAGGCCAATTCAGTGCATAAGATAAGATAAAGAGAAGGTCCTTAAATCTCAGTCCTGAGGCCCATGGAATATTCCTGACACCCCCAGACAGGGGTTCTATGATTTTATGATGATGTCCATCCAGTCCCAGATCTGTCCACCTCTGGTTTTGCCCCCGACACTCCCCTTTGGGAACTGAGTCTAGGGGAGTTTGGGATCTTCATCTTCTTTGCAGCGCATGCAGTCCTTGGAGTTCCTCTAAAGTTCTGGGCTGGAAGGTCACTGTGTCTGTGTGATATCTTCTGGTCCAGCCTTAGGGGGTTTTTCTACAATTCTACCTTGAAAAGAAGACTAAGCAGGCTAATGGAATGTAGAGGGATTGATATGGGATGGGGTAATAGGGCTGGGTATGTGTAAACATTATGCTACAGGATAAGTGATATGATACAGCTGCATTAAAATCTACATTTACTATACAACTACTTCTAAAATCTACAAAAGTTAAAAAAAAAATCAAAAAACTCTGAAACATCCTATTTAAAGTCTAGTTTTAGCCCAGATGTGAGAGTGAATCTATAAGGGAATTTATACCTTAAATGTCTTATTTGTATTCTTACCCCTTAATCAACTTAGTAGTTATTTAGTGTGTGTAAAGTATTTTTTCTGATTCTGTCACTTTCATTGTCATAAAACCAGCACACATTTCTGTAAACACAGGAAAGTAATGATTTTGAGGCTTCTTTCAAAGAGAGCTCTTCAGAGGCAAGTGCTTTGATGTAATTCTGTTAAATTGAATAGAGTTTCCTTGTAGTTATGAGTCAAGAAACAAATCCATTATCTGGATCTAAATGTAATTCTTAATGCTATGTCTATATGTGGAAGTACTGGTCCATATACATGATAAAATAACTCCTGATCCCTTTTAATGATGTTCACACATCATCCCTGACATTACAGAAAATCTCATCTGAGAAACATGAGCAGAATCACATTTTAAACTCATTTTATCTGGTAATTACTTCTGGAGACATTGGTATTTTAACTGACTTTTAGGTTTTGATTTGCTCTTTTATTTAGAAGCCCTACTCCTGCACATGCTAATAGTGTGAGAATCCTGTCTCGAGTGCTTTATTTTTTGCACTCCTTCAAGCTAAAAATCCACAAGTCAAATTGGAAAAGTTAGTGTCCAGGAAGCTTTGATTGTTTTTATAGTTAGTTCTAATGCTCTGGTACAGGAGAAATATAGATTTCGAAAAGGAAAATGTGACAGCTTTATCCTTGCTAATAACTACAGCGTAGTTTTGAATAGCACTGTGCATAATAAGGGTGTCATGCAACAATTATCCATTTTTTCTCAGATATTTTAAGGGCTTGATTTTTTTTTTTCCGTGCTAATTTTCTTTTGCAACAGTTTTAATTAGAAGCTTATCCATATTTTTACAATCAGCAATTTAAAGTAATGGGATAAGACTGTTCTGTTCCATATCACACTCATCACTATAGGATTTGAGTAGCTTTCACAAATGTATTAGGCAATGAACAGACATGTCGTGTGTTGTTCATTGCCTCATCTTCTGCCCCCGTGTGCAGTGAAATGTTTTGTTTCAGGAGGGATTTTTTGGAAGGGAGAAAGGGTTGTGCTTTTTTCTTCTTTTTTTTTTTTTTTTTTCTTTTCCATTTCCCCTTAAGTACAAGCTGCTATGTGTTTGTTCTAGAGCAGGCAGAACTGAGGAGCTTGCCCTTTTTCTGGAGTGGGAGGTGGCGATGCTTGTGACCGGTCCTTGGCTGACAGTGCATGTTTTAGATCTACCTGTCGAAAAATTCAGGCTCCCTTTCAAGAAGTCACTATGCTTTGAGCGGAGAACTGTGGAAGAGGAAAGAGCCTTGTCTGTCACCTGTGATCCCCAGGCAGCAGTCAGAGTGTTCTGAGTTGGAAGGATCATCGAGCCCAGCTCTTAAGTGAGCAGCCTCTGCAGGGATCCAGCCCTTGGCGTTATGAGCACTGTGCCCTGACCAGCTGAGCTCCTCTGGCTGCCTCAGTGCCCACCCGTGTCGGCTGCAGTGCTTGGTTTCATGGGACTGTAGTGGGAACCAGTGTAAAAACTGTAATGTGACAGCTGCAAGGTAACCTGTTTGCTGGAGTCACGGTGCAGGGTTTGGTGCCACTTACCTTCTAAAGTGCCAAAGGCTTCATTTTGGGGTGCTGAAGTAGTTGGGCTAAAGTGGCTGTGAAACTGGGTGGTTCTCAGCCAGAGTGAAAGAGTTCTCTCAGTCAACTGGGTAGTTTTAGTCGTGGCCATCTTGAGATCTTAGTTAAAAAAAGAATTCTAGGAGCTGATAGTGGTGCATTGGCATCTCTGCATCTTTAGACTGCTAGGGCTCTGTCTGTTGTAACGTTGTCTGTGCTTAGAGGTACGTGTGTGTTTCTGAAACTGGAGTCATTAACCTGGTCAGCTGCATTCTTAACAAATAAAAAAACCCCAATCCAAACCAGCAAACAACAAAACTGCCCTTGAAAAAGGATCAAATGGATGTGCTGTGCTGGAAAAACTGTTGTGTGAGTATGCACAGGCTGTATTGAACACACAGTGCACCAGAGATGGATTTCAAGTCAGAAGAAAATATTGCTGGTGGAGGTCCAGAAATGCAGTTGATATACAAATTTAAAAATACAAATGGCAAAATTAAATATGAAAGCACTTGTCACCTGTTGTTCTGGAATCAAAAAGAGTAGAAAACAGAATTGATCCTTGTGGATTCCAGAAGTAAATGGTTAAGAGATGGAAGTGCAGGTTCCTATCTATGTTTTAATCCAGGAAGGCTTGTGACATTATTGGTACTTTATGGTGGCTCCCTGGTGAAGCAGTGTTGTATCGTGCAGCCATGAGCAAAGTAAAATTGATGAATCTTTATTCAGCAGCAGCCAGGCTGGGGAAAGTTTTGAGGGGAAAGAGAAGTTCTTTTGTCTCTCCTTCTTCAGGTTCTTTCTCTGAATGATGCCACATGCCTGGGGCAGATACAGTACCTTTGTATCTGGCTTACCACAGAGGGACATGTTGTGGTGAACACATGATTTCCCCAAGACCTAATCACACATAAGAGAGTTGGGAAACCCGTAGTGAGTTCCTGTGATCCTTGAAGATCACAATCCTTGCTGAACTCTGGGTGTTGACTATGTCCTGCATTGTACAGGCTGAGCAAACCTCTGTTCCAGAAACTGTCAACTGTGTGCCAGATTCTCAAGGGAAAAGATGATATTTCTTCAAGCTAGTCCTTGCTCAGTTCCATTGCAAGGATATTTTGGACTGAAGAGGTAGCTTAACTGCCTGGGCTACTTTCCAGATATGTGATTTTTCATTTTCAGTACTGGGGAGTAGATTACTTGGCCAGTAACTTGCAATTTATCAAAGCTTAGAAAAAATGAGTTAATTTTCTTAGGCTTTCAGGTTTTTGTCCATCTTTCTGCTTCTAGTACTTACAGTCAGGAAAGTAAAGGAAATCTGTCTGAGGCCTGAGAGTGCTCTCACTGGTGGTGTAACTAGTATTGAGTGATTATGGTTCTTCAGCTCTTCAGTTTTCACTGTCTGCTGTAGTCTGTGACTTTTCCTTGATGTGTCAGGGGACACTTCATAGCCTTTTGGTTTTCAGAGAGTCTAGATGATGATTGTTCAAGGAGAGTGGTTTATACTGCCACTGATCAGCATCAGCACATGATTTGCAGCAGGTGAGACCTGTAAGTGTTTGGGTGGACAAATCAGGAGGCAAGTACTTGCATGTCAGCTACACTGTGGATACGAAATCTTTTCACCAATTGCTAACTAAAACTTGTTAGCAAGTCTTCTGTATGATTCCTTTAATATGCAGTAGTCCAAGAGTCTGGAAAATAAATCCAGAGGTCTCCTTGGCTTTGTTTTTTGTAGTTAGATGGACAGTTTGCTGAAGCTGCAGTGCCTCTGTTGTGTGGGCTGTTAGATGAGAAAAAAGGCAAACTTAATGCCAACTGGGGAGCACTAAGCACAGGCCTGATATTCTGATCACCTCTCCGCTGCTGGGGACTTCTGAGACCAGGTGAAGGGGTGACTGAAGGTCTTGTTGTTGCCAACTTCATTTTGTGTCACAGCAGTGCTGTGTCTCAGTAATGGTCCTGGGAAGTATAACTTCAGATGTGGAATCTGGCTTTGTCTGGAAGTGGCCACTTAATCTGGAAGCAGTAGTAGTACATGCTGGAAGTGTGGTGGTAAGTGGCAGAGATTATAATCTGCTTAGAATGGAGAATGTGTAACCTGTTATGATTAAAAGGGAATTATTATTCTTGAGGGTAAAGTTATGGTGAAAAGTTCCTTTGAAAAAACTAAGGCTGAGAGGAAACACCGTATAACCTGACTGAACCTGTAGTGAAGCCACCTGTTTTTCATTTTGCTGGCTCAGCAGTATGTTAGATCATAAAAGTTTAATAATTTTTGACATTTCAGTGCATTTATATTAGATTGCAGATGCTGAATTTCTTCGTAAGTGCATCTTCTCTCCTTTAAGTAAATGATGGGAAAATACTTTGTCCTGTAGCTTAAGAAAAAAAAAAATCAGGTTATGGGCTGGTAGCAATGGCTAGCCTTTTAAAAATTTTACTGGTATTGTGTAACCAAACTATCAACAGAGAACATAAAACAGGGATTTGTGTCATTCATGCAGCAATGTTTTTATATGTAAATCAATCCTTTCTATTTGAGTAGGTAGTGGCCTTAAAATTATTTCTGACAGATTATCAATTAGATAACCTTAACTTTGATGTTATAAACAGGAAAGTAACTGGGAACAAGATGCCAGTGTAATTGTTTATGAAATAAATTGATCTCAGTGTCATTTTTGTGTTCTACTGGTATGAAGCAAGTCATGCCAGGCGTAAATGTCCAGGAAAAAGCATTCTGAAGTGTAGCACAAATGGCATGGTGCTTAACTTGTTGCAGTCATTACTTTCTGAAATAAGGTATTTTGAAGCCAAGTTCCTAAGAATTTTTTTTTCTACGATAATTACCCAGCACAATTCCTGGTTTTTGTTTTTGAAATGGATGTTGAAAAATGAGTTGCTGAGCACAGATGGAGCCATCTGTGCAGCGATTGGCAAAAACTGCGCACAGTGGGAAGAGAGATCATACCAGTGTAGTTCATAGTGGATGAGAATCAGTTACAGACTAAGATTTTATTTTGCTTTTAAATATGGTGAGGGCTAGTTGTATTTCATAAGCATTGTAAGGGGAGCTGATTTTCCAGCAAGAGGAAAGCCATGAACAAACCGACTCAAATAAAGTTAAGCACACTGTGTGCCTCTGAAATTTTGTCAGCCTCTGGCAAGGAGGGGTTTTATTTTGCAAACGGATTCAAAGCATTTTTATGTCAACTGCAGGTTATTTTTCTGCCTGTTGATCTAACTGCAGGCCAGTTCTTTCAGAGTGAAACTCTTCCGTGGTGTCTCGCACAGCCCAGGTTAGCAGCTCTAAGTGTGGGCATTTTTATTGAATTCGTGTGTTACTTGATAGGAGTGCATTTAGCCCTGGGGGTGGGGCAGGCAGAGAGAGCCTTTCTATTTAAAAGAAGTGACTGTGCTGATCAGCATCTCAGTAATATTTTTTGAGGTAAACAGTGGCAAAGTCTGTTTAAAAATATTGAGTAAACAGTGTTTTCTTGAATTTCCGAGTTGACAATCTTCTGGACAGTTTGAGGCGTGGGGGTATCTGTTTTGCAGAAGTTTTTTGTTTAGCCTGCAGAGAAGAGCCTTCAAGGCAAATTGTCTATGGGCAGAGTTTACAACATGAGACTCACTCAGGGGTTTGTTTGACTGGTTTGGAGTATAGCTGCAGAGGTAGCCTGGACCTATAAATCCTGTCCCCTGGACTAGTAGCATTGCTTTCTTATCTGCAATTTGTGAGAAAATTGAATAGTCTGCACAGAAAGTGATTGAGTCACCATCCCTGGAGGTATTTAAAAGACATAGACTTGGTGCTTAGGGACATGGTTTAGTGGTGAACATGGCAGTGCAGGGTTAGCATTGGACTCGATGATGTTAGAGGTCTTTTCCAACCTAGAGAGTTCTGTGATTAAGCTCTGTTTTAAGGAAATTCCCAAACTGTGGAGTGGGGGTTTTCCCTTTCTTTCCTAAGAGAGGACTGGGAAGGAATTCGGTTTGACTTTTTGGAAAATTTTTAAAAAATGTAAATGAAAATGCGTTTCATGTCTTTGGGGGTGGGACTCAAGACTACCTTCCCCCAAAGAAATACAGGAGAAATATGTTGCGCCTCACAAACTTTAAACGTTTCTGTATAATTTTCAAAGGTTAAATTGCTTTAATTCAGAGTTGTTGGGCCTTGTTTTTCTTGTATTTCAGCCAGCATTTTCCAGTGCACAGTAGTGACTTTTTTTTTCCTTTCCTCCCTGTTTTTTTGCTCAGTGTAAACAATTCCTTGCTGTGGTTACAGACAAATATAGAAGAGAACCCTTTTCTCGGAGAAGAATCTCCCTGTGCATTTCTTAACCATTTTTGGGAAGAATCGATCCATCTGTGCATGCGGGAGAAGGAGGCAATGGCTGTAAATTGAAGTGACATCATATATATTACTCCCATTGATCCACTTTTAGATTAGAGCCAGGATAAAAGGAAATGGCATCAGGGAGGAAGTATGCTCATTTAGGCACAGATCCCAGTGTGATAATGGAGTAATAATAGAAATCACGCCACTGTCAATCGGTTGCTGCATTAGTCTGAGGCAGATTTCCCCTCCAAGGAGGCTTTCAATGACTTCATTCAAATGTAGGCAGGAGCAAATGGGATATTCAGCATACCAGCTGTACAACTTCAGTGATTTGTGTCCTGGCTGAGGGGTGCAGTGCAAGTGCTGGTGCTGTGGATACTCAGATAGATATATCTGTGTCACATTTCATGGCTGTGAAAGGTCAGTAGTCAAATGTTTCAGTGGCATTTTTTTTTGTAGTATAAAGGGTAAATCTGGCATTTATTGCATTTGTTCATGTAGGAATTGATAAATACACTCCTTCAGGTGGGTGGTCGTTTGGGATGTGAGGCTGATGACCTCTGTGGCTGCTGTACCAGATCTTGGAAGAGGAAAGATTTGCTTTCTTTGTGCTTCTTGCAGGTTAGGGGTTGTACTCAGAAAGTTCATAGGGCTTGTTTTCAAAGAGTATCCGCAGAAACCCTGTGAAACCTACTAATGAATTGAGATACTCTTGTGACACAGTATAATGGCTTAAGTGTCTTGTGTGCTGATATGAATAAAATACAAAGTGTGCTTTTCTTACTTCCCAGATGCTTAGTATGCTGTGAATCTCAGCCCCAGGGAGCTGTTTCCTTAATAGTCTGTTCTATTTTCAATTTGGTTACTTCTTCTTTAATTCTTTCATCTTGCCTTTTTCAAATGCAGACCTAGTTTTGATATTCCCCAATATAGATATATAGTTTACAGTTTGTTTTAAGGGTAACAGCTGTGTTATTCAAACTTTAAAACAACCACATCAGGTAACAGGGGGAGCAGCACTAACATGGCTGTTTGGTGGCATGGCAAAGTGAACTCTTTCAAAAGGCTGAAGAGTTGCAAGGAGAGGTTTTATAGTTTTAAGGGCAAGATGATGTGTACAGTGCTGGGATACAGCTTTGTATTGAGGAAAATGTTTAATTACATGGGACATGACAGAAAAGCTCTGGTGTGCTTGATCACAACATACTAATTTATTTCCTCTTTGTAGTGTCAGGACTCACAACTGGGGGAGGGGCAGCCCTTGGGAAAGTGGTATGATTTCCATGCAGCAGTCCTAGGTTGGGGCAGGAGCTGTCTGCTTTACAGTATAAATAGATCCTGTTGCAGCAGTCACTGACGTGATGAAAATATTTCTTGATCTCAGCACACTTGCTGATTGAAGTGATCTGCTTTAATAATCATGTATATTTGAACATTTTGATTGAGCACTCTCCAATGCAGTTCAGAGTATGGGGAATTTTTTTAGCTTACTGTAGGAGGAACACTGACATTTTGTGTTTGGGGTGTTATAGTTGTTTTCTGAATGTTTTTAACACGGACATGCACGCTGACAAAGTGAAGTTTATGCTGCTGTAACTCGCTGTAGTTGTGTTGTGTGCTTTTTTATGTGTGTTAGATATTTCAATATGCATTCACAGAATATGAGTTGTAAAGGAAAGTGGCTTCACGATACTTGAAAGGAAATTTTTGTTCTGTTCTCTACAGCATTTATGTGTTGGCAGCATGGGCCTCTCTGTAGTAAAGTGTAAGGCAAACAAATGGAAATTTGACAGCCTGTACCCCAAACAATTCTCCTGGTATGAGGATGAGAAGGAACAGATGGGCAGGACAAATAAGATGGTAGTGGGGAAAACAACAAATAACAAGAGTGGGGTTTTTGGCAGAAAATTCAATGCAATTTTTGGTGCTTATTTATAACCGTTAAAAAGCTGCTTTGGAGATACGATATTCATATTGCTTTGTTTGAGGAAAAGATTTCTGCACCCCTGGGTGAATTTTGTAGCAGCCTCTGTCGCGAAACTTCGGCCAAGCTTTCTGTGTCTTTGCTTAAGATAAGGTTTTCTCTTTGAGGGAGTCCCTTTCAGTGAGAGGAAGGGGTGAGACACAGAAGGGAACGTTCCTGCTGTTATTTGTGAGAGAGAGAGTTATTTGAGAACAAACTGTGCGAGCTGCGCCCGCTAGCGCCAGCGCGGTGAGGAGTCTGTCAGGCTCCTCTGCCGGCTCTGCTACCTCCTGCCTGGCACTGCAATTAGTCCTTGAGCTGCCAACTGCCTTGGGAAGTATAATCTCGAGCATCTGGAACATGGGTAAATAGCAGAAGCCATGTTCTCATATCGCAGAGTCATAGAAGATGCTCGGTTGGAAGGGACCCATCAGGATCACGGAGTTCAGGTCCTGGCCCTGACAGGACACCCCAAGAATCCCACTGTGTGCCTGAGAGCACTGTCCAAACACTTCCTGAACTGGGGCAGGATTGGTTTGGTTTTTTTATGTTTGTTTGGGTTTGGTTTAGTTTTTTTAATTGTTGCTGGGGAGTTTTGTCTGTTTTGTTTGATTGGTTTTCTACTCTGCAGTCTCAGATCTGGACTGATAAGTGTTTATTCTGTAATTCTGAGAAGTCTTCAGCCATGATGCAGGACTAGGCAGAGGTAAATTAAGGGCATGGCTGCTGCTCTGCTGCTGCTCTTGGCTTCAGTGAGATTCTGTAATGTTACCTTAAACAATATCTTTTTGTGGCTGAATCTGTATAGCTATTACACTGGAGATATATTATAAAATAGTAACCCTTGGCTGTTCTGTGCCTGTGTATTCAGCAGCTGTTGCATAGTTTCTACAAATTAAATACTGTTCTGCTGTCTTTGTTGTTAGCAGGCAAAACTTTCTAAATCAAAAGTTACCTTTTTGTTCATGGTGTTCTGCAACATTTCAGATTTCATTAGTGTTCAGAATTAATTCAGTTTCCAAGAAGAGCCACTTCCCAGAAGCTTTCCCTTTTATAATTTTAGTATGTCTCACCAACCCCCAGGCAGCTGCTGTTGGACTATGTAATAAACATTCAAGCTGTCGTTTTAGTAGTTGTCCTGAAATTGAAATATTCAATATTTTGAAATGTCTGACCATTTTTAACAGTGCCATTTTCTTGGCAGGCTTCAGTATCACTTAGAAAATGTTCCAGTAAGAGCCAGTAAGATGTGAGGGTTTTTTAGTAGTCAAGAATACAACTGACTTGAATAATAAAAAAATGGAAGGAAATCAAAATGCAAGGCAGAGCATTAAAATCCTAGAGATCTCTTTTTCTCTTTATTCTGATTTAGGTACTAATGCTAAATTAGATCAGTCTCAAAGGGAAAAAAATGTCCTGTTGCTGTGTTAGTTGTTAGTGGTGATATTTTACAGATCAAGACCTATCAGAAGATCCTTGATATCTTCATGGACTTTTTGTCAGAGATCAGGGATCCAGACTGGTTCAGTCCACATAAACAGCCCTGGCTGTGGGGTGTGAGGCATTTCCCATGGCCAAATTAATCCCTGCTCAGCGTGTTGGCACAGCAGAGGGGACATGGGCAGGCAGCAAGGTGGGAGCAGAAAATCGCCACATGTGCTAAAAGGTGGAAGTGGTGTGACAGGGACAGGATGTCTTTTTTCATTAGTCTGTCTTCAGAACATTAGAAGTGAACAGTGTTGCTTTCTTTTTATGTGTGCAAAAGCTTAAACTGACATTCTTCCTTCCTTTCCCCTTCCTCTCTTGGTGCCCTGAATGATGAATAATGGGGAAAATTATGAGGCATGTAAGAAACTTCTGAGTGATCACCTTGAATCCTGAATTTCCAGTAGATTTTTTTTCTTGGCAGCTGGCGTAATTTCTCGCTGAGCTCTGTTTGAATTATTTATTTGTTCATCCAATAAGCCTACTAAACAAAGCACTTAAGCACTTGCTACAACAGACTTCTTGTGCTTTTTCTCTTTAGGTTACATTAGGTTCAAGTTGAAAATGGTAGGTTCTGCAGTCAGGCAACTAACTATTGGATATCTATCTATCTATCTATCTGTCTATCTATCTACCTAGATAGGTATTATTCTATTATATTCTATGTGTGCCACAAACACAATGTTCATGCGCCTTCACCATGTAATGATAAATGGCTCGTGGCTCACTGCCCTAAAATGGGCCTCAAAATGTGTCACTATAACACTTGTTTTCTGGGTCACTTATTTGTGCTGTGTTCTTTGTAAATGTGTCATGCAAATGCCACTCTAAAAATTATGCATTCTTATACCTAGTTGATTCCTGAAATTATGCATTGTAAATTATTCTCTTTTTGTCTCTTCCAAGCCCAAACGAAATGGAATTACTTAGTTTATACAATCCATAAAAATCTTACTTATTAAGCTATGATTATGTTTCAATAAGATAAGCATGTTTTAAATCTGACCTAACCATAGTAATGAAAACGATGAAAAATAAGTCTTAATTGTACCCCCAGCACAATCTTCCAGAACACAGATACATAAACCCTTAGGTTTTTCAGAAACCAGCTAGAGGTCCATGTTGTATTGAAGCACATGTTGGAAGTACACATTATCACAGTCCTGTCCTCTTTGGTTTGTTTCCATTTAATTGCTCAGTCAGTAGAGATCTTCATTCACACATGGCATTTATTTTTCTCTTAGCTTCTCCCTGACCAGCTGGTCTTACTTCTGGAGTCCCTCTTGGAGGAGAAGACGTTGTGTCCTAGAACACTGCAGTGCTTGGAGAGAACGTACCAGCTCCGGGAGCAGGATGCTGAGGTAAGTCTCTTCAAAAACCATGTCCTGAGAGCCGCAGTGTCCCTCTGGGAACCAGGCTCACTCAGGTTCCTTCTCACGTGTGTGAATCCGAAATTGGGTATCTTAGCTCCGGCACTGTTGCATCTTCACGTGCCTTGGTTCCTTGGTGTGTCTGTGTGCTTTGTGCAGGCCTGGGTGTGTTTCAGGCCATGGGAGCAGAGGACAGTGCAGCCCAGCTGTCCCAGCTGTTGTACCTTTGCTCAGGTGTTAAATTCCTCGTGTAGCGTGCTGACTGTGTAGCAGAGCCCTGTTTGCTTTAGTTGTCATATTGTCTCCAAATGTGTCTGTCATGTTCTAAAATTATTATTCCCCATTTTCAGCTGATATTGTTTCTCTTTGTGTGCTCGGAAGTCTCACTCAGGATTCAGAAGAGCTAGCTCTCCAGAGAGAGACTAGATGTGCTCTGGTTTGGGGCTTGAGTTTGAGGGGGAGTCAGTTCCTTACGGCTGTCTTTAGTATGTGCCAGTGATATTAACGTTCCCTGAGGAAAACACTGCTTTATATGATACTGTAAAGGCTAGCAGCCCTGCTCCAGAGTGCTCTGTATCTCTGTGGGGCAAACCAGTCAGTATTTATCGCCACGTGCAGAGCTGGTTATTTTGTGAACTCCCATGGTTTCCTCATGCTGTGAGAGTTCTGACAGCTAAGGCAGCAAAGCTGTAAGTACCCTTGCCTTGCAATAAACCTGTGCTTCAAGTAGATGGTGTGCAGGAGGGGAGGCAAGAAGGTAGAATCTGTCATGAAAATAAAGGATGTGTAGGTACATATATATAAAAACAAGGGTTAGTTATGAAGTGGCATATAATCAAGCTAATGTGGGAACAGTGTAGACTTAACATTTAATTAAAAACTACTGTGAAGGCTGCAGAAAGTCAGTGTGCATGACTTACCCAGTGACTTACCACTGGAACTTTGTGGCAATAATCAGAATTGAAGGAGAGAACATAAATCTGTCTTGTTATTCTTATGCTGAAGTTGCTGGGTGCATGCTTGTAAACACTTGGAAATCCAAACATTAACATAAAGGTCTATAGAACACAGGTCTATCTTCTTCTCAGAGAAAAAAAAAAAAGGAGGGGCAACATTTCAATTGCTGCTGTTTACTGCACCTTTTTTCTTTTTTGTTGATACAGTTTTCCAAATGCCGTATTTGGTTTTAGTTAGTGCTTGAACCAACATTTCTATTTATAGGTATTAGAATATATTTTAATCACATCTGAATACCAGTGAAATGTCAGTGGTTCTATTGTGGGAAGAGGAATTAATAGGGAGAGAGATCAAAGCAATAGCTGTGGTGTTGCTGCTTCATGCCTGTGAACTGTAAGCACCAGGCCACAAGCTTCAGTTTCTCAGGTTTCCTTTCTCTCCACCTTCATGCTTTCTTTCTTCCTTGCAATGTCATGTAAAACTACACAAGCAACCTGACAGAATTTTTTCTTTAAAGAACCAAACAAACCCACAAAATTACAGCCTCTATGAAATGAACATAATCTCTGTTTTATTTTACAAGGTGAAACCAAGGGCTTAGTGGACAATTTACTTAGAAATACAGCTAAGATAACATTACCATTAGCATTTTACCAGTCATCAGACACCAGACACCTACAGTCCTTTAAAGGGAATGTTAGCTCCCATGGCCACATACCTGAGCAAGGGACTGTTCCTGCCTCATTCTCCAGTAGGTGCACAGGGGATTTTTTGTAATCATGACCCAGGGACGAAGAACTGCAGTCCTGTTCTTGTCTAAATTTAATTCATGAAGACACAAATCACTCTCAGTGATCCTTTTGTGTTACTGGAGTTCAAATGTTCTCAATAACTAAACAACAGAAATGGATCATTAAAAATAAAACCGTAAAAAAGCTGCAGGCAGGCCAATGGAAATAGGAAAACTGTCAGTGTCAGAGAATTTATTCCAGGATTTTTGTACGTGAGGTTTTCAACCGTGTTCCACCCAATTTTTGTACTTTAAACAAAGTTTGTTGTTAAAATTTGAACATAAAATTTTGTCTGCCTGCCTAGGAGTTGGCAGCTTGTTACTGGGGGTCATTCTGTCCTGCACAAGTACAGCATGGGAAATCCCGGCTCATATTTCTTAAAGCTTTTCTGTCTGTATTGCTGAAGCACCTCTGTTTTGGCGTTAAGGTGGAGCATGCTTGCTGCTGTGAAGTGCTGCACACCTGGGGGTGTCTGCACTCGCCCACAGGGATGTGTGTCTGTCCTCAGTCAGCGGTTTGCCAGCAGCACAGTTTGGTACTCCTGACCTCTTAACGGCGTAAGGGCACCTCCTTCTTCAGAAAGAAGAGGGTTTGCAGCAGGTTGTCTAACTTGTAGGGGTGTGAATAAGCCTTTGCCTGGAATGTAAAGGTTTATCTCTTCAAGGAGTGCTCAAGCTGGATCCTTCCTGGGGTCCTCTCCTCTCCCAAATTAGGTCTCGCCTCAGATATGTGGGCTGGAGGAGGTAGGCAGCCTGAGGAGGCAGGCAGCTTCTCCCTTCTAAAAGGCAGACACTGATTGAAATGCTTCAGCTAACACAAAGAACCTTAAACCAAACCAAAAGAGTTAAGTAACATGTTCCTGATTCACAGTGCGTAACTTCTGAGCCGCGAGAGCTGGGAGTGCTGATGGCTTAAATCTCACTTCAGACTGGGCTGCCCTGGGCCTGGGTGCCGAGAGAGGCTTGCAGGGCGTCTGCCAGATTGCAGAATTTGTGGCTCCCTCCTGGTTTTTGTGGTCATTTTCTATAACAAATCATGGTTTCATTTTCCATTTACACTTCAAACCTTGGAACATCTGAGAAGACAGAAAACTACAAGTTTGTTTTCCAGAGATTAAAGTCACTGATGTGAGATATTTGAGTTGAGCATATCCAGGATATCTTTGAACAGTATTTTGAAAACAATGAACGTTTCAGAGTTTATAGCCATTTTTCTGTCTTCTCTCTGTGCCTTGAATCCACTGTGGCTCAGACCTTGTCAGACAAGTGGGAGGCACTTACATGGAGTTTGTCCTCAGTTTTCCCATCCTTTTCCCTACTTGCTATGCTGCTTCCCACTACATAACAAAATAGCTCATAGATAGGATCTACAGACATTTCCATGATGTACCACATCCTGCATCCAAGAGAAGCATTATAGAAACTGGCTACAGTCTGAATATGACAAAGTCCAACTGAAAGTTCAGCTCTGAGGAGAAATGGGATATGTTATAAAGCAGCAGCTACAGCTGCCATCACACAGCACAGCAGGATAACAGAATTGGAGGTGGGTCTGGGGTAATTTTTGTTTTGTTTCTTTCCAAGGTGGCTGTTCTGTGCAACTATTTCATTTATTCAATATCCAGGGTCTGGCAGAATGTGGAGAGTTGGAAAGTTTCGGGTTGCTAATATTTTTTTTAATCTGCATAACCTTGATGACATCTCTTCTGATGTGACTAAGCAAGCTTATCTCATTTGAGCATAGGCTGTTGAGGACTTTCATTTAAATAAAATGGAGTAAGTAAGCTGCAAAATACAACACTGCAATATCTGACTAACACTCTCTTAAGGAGAAGAGCACTGTCATTACTCCCATTGTTTCTGTCCTTCATTTGGTCAGAGATAGGCCTGAAACATGTGCATACAATGTCACAGCATGGCTGAGTGGCCTGCAGAATAGTGAAAAGGTCAAGAGGGAGATCACAGAGACCATAGGAGAAGAACAGTGGGTGCAGCACTTTCAGTCCTATTTAAGAATTGACAATATTTCTGCACGTGTGTTTTACTTGTCACTGAATTATCTAAGAGCTGGTAAAAAAATACAGAATATGAATGAAGATGAAAGATTTATGGTATATTTCCCCAGATTTTTCACTGCAGACCTTACTTTCTTTTCTACTGTAGCTATCACTTTTTTAAAATAAAATACCTTGCCTGCACAGCATATGGAAAGTTGCTTTGTTGGCTTTCCTTGTCCCAGCAAGTTGACTGAAATGCTCTTCACTTATATAATGCTTTCCCTGTATTCAGGACCATAATGTGGTATATTTTGGGGAGAGAAGAGAGGCTAGAAGTGTTTCTGCAGTGAATGTGAGTGAAATGAGTTAAGATCATAATATCTCCAGTCATGTGG
This sequence comes from Myiozetetes cayanensis, assembly GCF_022539395.1. Lineage (NCBI taxonomy): Eukaryota > Metazoa > Chordata > Aves > Passeriformes > Tyrannidae > Myiozetetes > Myiozetetes cayanensis. The sequence continues at coordinate 590,311 of NW_026087631.1, forward strand.
GTGGCACAAAGCCATTCTCACACAAGTGCTTCATTGTGCATGAGGGCAGCCTGCGAGGCCAAGGCCGTGAAGTGGTGGCATCTTATTTCACTGACAGGAATCCAGTCATGCTAATATAAACCATATAAGGTGCTTGGCATCCCAGAAGTGGTGAGAATTGTTAGGACAAAATAACTTTGATTCATTGATCTTTCCTAGCCCATAAAAAGCTGGCAGGAGTGGAAGTACAGATGAATTCTTGTTGCCTCCAGTCTGGTGGCGACTGAGTTGAGCTGAACGCATTCTCAGACTGCTTAAGTCAGCTGTCCTGCTGTTTGGGGTGGGCATTGTTTGAAGGCACCCTTATGGAACAGAGCTCTGTAGACTATGTTGTAAAACTGGTTGGGAAAAGGGAACTGCTCAGGAAAGTTCAGTTCACACTTGCACAAGGTACTCGGTGAGCTTTCCTTTCAGCACAGCCACTGGGGCAGCCCTCCCCTGGGGCAAGGGCTCAGGAGCAGTGTCCAGCTTTGAATAAAATTAGTAATGTCTTGCAAATACCTCCACAGGCTTGCCAGTCCTTGGCTGGACTGTGGAGCAGCAGGTAGGCATGATTCAGACAGTGGTGTTGCAACCAGAGAGCTCCATGATGCCACTGTTGGTATGAAACACCAATGCTGTAGATGAAAAAGGTGACAGCTTGAGCTGATGACCATAGTACAGGACACTGCTTTCTTGTGAATACAGTAATTTGTTTTTGTTTCTGCAAAAGTAAAAATCATTTCGTGTCCTTATTTCATATTTAAACCTACAGTTTATTATGGAATTTCAAGTCAAACTGGGAGGAGATGCCTTATTTTGTATATGACAGTAGGTTTTGCGGGACTTACAAAGCTGCTGTGAAAATTTACCAGGAATGCAGAATAAATTTCACCTACCTTTTCCTTTCTGAATGCTTTATTCAGAGCATTGTTGTGATGCTAGAGATAGGTAAGGTTACAGTGAATGGCTTTTTTATTTGTAATTGAATTGCAATTAGCACTCCGGTATTTAGGAATTTGGAACCTAGAAAGGGCTCCCTAGGTGGTTCACTCTGCATGCCAGGTTTGTTTCTGGAGTATATCATATTTGAGGTTTGTATACCCAGCCACTACTGAGGTGGTACCTTCGTTAAATGGAATAGAAAAAAGAGAGAACAAATGCAAGGTTTCACAAAGTGAAGCATCAGTTTGATGCTTTTCACACACATTCTTGCAGAAATATGCTTTTTTTCCCCAAGCCCTTCTCCTCATACTTCCCCTGGCAAATCCTAGCAAGGAATATATCTCTGTCATAGAAAGTCTTTCCCATTTTCACTAGTAAAGGGGCTGATTTTGGGGTACTGTAGATTATCCCCATCTCTGATAAATGTATTGACTGAAGCACCAGCCACTTGCAAAAGGTCCTCTGTAATCTTGGTAAATCTTGAGTCTTCAGCCTGTTTCATGTTCTTCATGTTGCATTTAAATGCACATAGCAGGCTCTCTGGCACAGATGGTATTGATATTGGTTAAGATAGTTTTTCACAAGTGTGCATTTGCAGGAGTTGGATCTTGTTCCAGTGAAAAGAGCTTTGAAAAGAGTCGCTTCTAGGACTTGCTTGCCAAAGATGAGGTCCAAAATTCAGTGTGAGGCTGAGAAAATTGGAATAAGATGAGGGAAAAACTCTTCCAGTAACAGCAGTGGGAGTCGTCCCATGAGACTCACTCTGACTCGTGCTTGTCGTGACTGAGTGGATGTCTTGGGATGAATTTGTAAGACTGAACCAAGGATAATCTCAGGTAGCTATAACTTGGGCTGGTCTGTTGCTACATGTGAAGTAGGGGGGCTTTTCCAGCCACTTGAGAAGAACAGAAAATCCCTCCATCAGCGTTAGCTGAAGGGCACGATCAGAGCACGAGATTTATGGAGCACTGAAAATAGCTTTGCACCAGTCAGCAGCCGTGGTCCCACACCCCTCCAGAGCCAACACCAACACGTTTGCTCCAAGTGATCTCACTTGGTGGGTGACATTGGCAGGAGTGTTCGTGCCCCTGGCTGGTGCCATTACTGGTGCTGTTCACTTATCACCCCTTATTTTTCTAACTGGTTTTGGACTTAATTTCCTTTTTATCTGGCAGCTCAGCAACTTAGTGAGACTTGGAAAGCAGGGGAGCTGATGGTAGCAAGGAACCAAGTATGTAATTGGGTTGATTTGGATTCTTTTTACTGCTTGTCCAGAGAATCCGTGGAGGAAGAGATTGGAGATAATTCTGTGTCCTGTTGTCCACCAAGGAGAATGAAGTGGTGGAGGCTTCCAAACTCAATCCCAAAGGTGTTCTGAATTGGAAGCAACGGCTTTATATGAAATTTTATACAGTATTCTGTGTAGAGTAGTACAAACCCAGCTCTATAATACAAACCCCCGGCCTTGTAAATGAAATCTAAATGATATATAGATATATAAATTATATATATATATATATATATATATATATATATAAAAATGATAGCACTGATATAGTGGCCATGATGTAAAGGAGGGGTATGGGTTCTTTTTAAACACAAACAAAATCCCTTAACTATCAGCAATAGGATTGGGTTCGTTTTTTTGGGAGGGTAGGGAAGGATGGGAGGAGGTTTGGTTGGTTTTGTTTTGTTTTTTAATTCTGGAAAAAAAAATCTGAAAATATTTTTTATTTAAAATAAACCTATTTTTGAGGCTTCATCCAAATAGCTCATCTAGTACTTCTCATTCCTGATTAAAGGCTGACTGCAGATGCAGGTTATGCTTGAATAGGACCACAGTTTGGAAAAAAGCTGCTCTGCCATTCGAGGTCTAAATAGTTCAAGAAACAGGACAATGCAAAACTACTAACCCACTGTATGGGTCACTGCATTCCAGCAGCAGGGAACAGAAGAGGAGGAGAAGATAACTTAAAAATATGTGACATGGAGTAAAAGCTAGATGTTCTCATTGCAGGAATGGCCATATTCCTTCTCAGTTTATGAAATCAATATATTTCTCATTAATTTTTGCTGGGAGTTGGGGAAAGGGGGCTGCAATACTGAAAGGTCTTTGTCTTTGAAATCAAAGTCTTGTGTTTAATTGTATGAAAATTGGAAGTCAGGTTTTAAAGTACATGAAATCAGAAGGTCGTGAGCATAGGCTGAACAGGCTGGCTGTGACCTAAGCTGAGGGAAAACCAGGCAGCCACATTGTTCATTGCTTGGAATTTGAGTCTATTTTTCACGTGGAGCTCCAGATTCTGTCTATGACAGTAATCTTGCTTGGAAATAACAAGTGATTTGACCACAGTCCCTGTGGGAGACCAAAGGTAAAAGGAAGACTCTTTTTGTTGCCTTTAGTTACAAGAAGGAGAAGATAAAAGTAGAGGGATGGAGAGAGGGGCATAGGCAAGGGGGATAGCTTACTGTTGCCTTAATACTTACAGCAGCCTTTCCTTTTACTGAACAGGAGTTATAATTTAATCATAATTGGTAACAGACGGTTCATGTGCTTGAGCTCAGGCTCTTCAGAGCTGGATTTCTCCATCTGATGTCTGTGTTTATGTGCTCTTTCCCGCTATAACTTCTGGTTTTAGAAGCCCAGCAGACTTTTAAGTGCATGTGTAAGTAACTTGTGTTGAAATACATATGCAGACACTGTATGGGTAAAAATTGTGAGCAGACTTTGTCCAGAGACAGCTGGGAGAGCCAGTGGTCACAGGAAATATTTGAATCACTTGCTCTGTTGATACAAAAAAAAATATTTTTGCTGTTTGCAGAGATATTGTTAGGATAGAGCAAGGGGTAATGGCTTCAAACTGAAAGAGAGAAGGTTTAGATTAGCTATTAGGAAGAAATTCTTTACTGAGAGAGTGGGGAGGACCTGGCACAGTCTGCCCAGAGAAGCTGTGGCTGCCCCATCCCTGCAGGTGTCCAAGGCCAGGCTGGATGGAGCTCTGAGCAACCCGGGCTGGTGGAAGGTGTCCCCAACCATGCTGGGAGGGTTGGAACTGCGTGTCTTCAAGGTCTGTTCTAACCCAAAGCATTCTGTGGTTCTGTCAAATTCTAGGCATTGTTACTGGCAGCTGTTTCAGTAGGGTGTCAGAGGGAATGTGGATGGAGTTGTGTGTGAGATGGGGCAGCAGTTGTGGTGGTGCATTTTGGCTGCAATGTCAGTTGGGATGTAAGCATAAACCGGAGCCAGGCTTACCTTCCTGAAGGTGTGGGATTGTCCCTGCTGTGATACTGGTTGTACCTAAGGCTGGGGCCTGGTCTTCCTTTCCCTCCCTCCAAGGTTCAGTATCTCCTGGCTCCCCAGAATCCTGTCCTTAATCACCTTCAGCATGTGACTTCTTCATCTCAGCACCCAGCTGGGAGAAGGGAGAAGTGAGGACAGAGAGCAGCAAGAGCAAAGCCCCAGCGGGGCTTTGTCCCCTGCCAGCGGGGACAGGGGAGGCAGGAGGTGCTGTAGGGTTAGTGCTGGGACCCACCCTGCTCTGGTGCAGAGTCCTGCTGGGATGCCAGCCCATCTTCCAGTGCCAGAGCTGCAGAGAGGTTTGTGAGGTGGCTCAAGCATTTCTTCTGCCACCAGCCAAAAGGCAGCCATGCTCCTGAGAGCTGGCAGCACCACAGGAAGCAAAGCTCAGCACACATATGCAGTGAAATTGTTGGAAAGGCAGAGGATAACATCTTTCCCAGCATCTTCATCTTGCTGCAAGCTGTGAGTGGCACTGATGCTCCAGCATGCTGAGCAGGGATCCTGAAAAGGCAGGGGAAAGGGGAAGCATTCAGTTTCAGTGTAAGTAATGTATTTCTGTTTTTAACTAAGGCTTATTTTTAAAAACCTTTGGTTTTTTTCAAATTAAGTGAGTTCACACGCTGTATGAGACATTTCGTTGCCTCACATGCGCTGTGATATAGTAGCTGCTCTCCCCAGCATGGAGCTGGTGGCAGTGCAGATAGGCATGTGGTGAGAAAAGCCTTCAGGCACCAAGGGAATGTGCTCTCTCAGACAGCGCTGGTGAAGCTGCCACACTACCTTGGTGCTGGTGGCCCTCTTCTCATCTAACTGCTCTGTAGGTCATTGCCCATCATCACTTTATTGGTCTGCTGTAAAAGAAGAAGAGCAGGAGACCAGATCCTGTTGTTTATCTGTCTCCATTTAGACAGGGCAAGGAGGGGCAGAGCTGAAGAGCACTGGGATTACAGGATTTGGCATCCCAACCAAGCCACTTCCTTGTTTTCAGTGAGAGCTTTGGCATCAGAAGAGAGGCACAGCCTGTACCACCTTTGAAAAGGGATTAGACATGGTTTCTTAGTCTCTTGCCTTTTCTGACTTCTTTTGGAAAATTTTTCTCCTACCAACACAGCTGTCATTGATCACAGATGGGGCCCACATGGGGAGAAGAGTGTCTGATCTGTAATTGTGAGCTCCCTGTTTGCAAACCTGAGATGGGAAAAAAAGGACATTTGTCTTCTCCAAACAAGTCCTCAGCAGCCTCCTCATTGCCAAGAATGAACCTTGTCCTGAAGTGCTGTCCTTAGGTCGCTACGCCCTTCTGATCACGGAGAGCAGCGGGGATGCCCCCTGCTCTGCTTGGACTTTCTGAAGCAACATGTTTTGTGATTCCCAGGCTTCTGCATGCTTATGCAGGAAAGAGCCTCCTGCACTGGCTGTGGGAGGGGTACATGTTTTGTTTGCAGCTGGAATGGAGTCATGTTTGGGGTCTGTGGGAGCTGATGAGGTTGCTCTTGAGCAAAGGGGTGGTACTACAGAAACCTTTCCAGCAGTGAAGCTCAGTTGCATTCTGTAGAACTGGGTGAATACTACAACAGGAGCATGTGTTTGGAGGGGAGGAAGAGGGATGGAAGGAAATACGTGCCCGTAATCACTTTTGTAAAGGTGAGAAGGAAAAGCAGGCATCTGTTGATGGCTCCTTGAGGCTGCAGAGCTGTGGGAGCGTGCTGCCTGACCCTCTGGCACACCTGCACAGGTACAGCTTCAAATACTGCCAGCTGTCCCACAGTCTGATGCTGAACAAGCAACAGAATTTGCCTTTCAAAACCTTGATTGTACAACATCTTTCTTTTCTGTAACTAAATAAAATGCACTTGTTGCATGAGCCCTACCAACAGCTCTTTCATCAGTGTGGCTGAGTGGAGGAGGGAGAGATGAGGCCTGCAAGTCCTTCTCCCCTGTTGTCAACACCCCTCATAGTGGGCAATTGCTTGATCTGTGCAAAAGTACAAATCAGAAGGGGTAAAATGATTTAAAGAAAATAGAATATTGATACCCATATTACCAAAATTTAAAGTGTGGTATTCCACTAAAACAGTGATCATTTAGTGGCCAGTTTGTGCTCCAGATTTTAAATTATTTTAGACCTCTACAGAGTTCTCCACAGAAAGACAATTAGCTCCAGATGAAAATGTTGATTAGCCAGCCCTTTAGTGCCTTGGGGCTTCCTGAATGACAGTGCTTCATTTGGCTGGGTCCTCAGTGGGCTGAGATACTGAGATACTCGTGGTGATGCACAGAGGGGAAGGAGGTTGTCCAGGGTTGTAGGAATCAACACCAGGGGCTGCCTGTGCAGTCAGTGTGTCCCGTGCAGGGCACCCTGGAGCTCAGGCAGTTCAGTCTGCCTCGGGTCCAGCTGCTGAGCAGGGGCTCATCCCAGCACTCAAAGTAAAATGCAGCTACCAAAAGCTGTTTGTTGAACTCAGGGTGTTATCATGATTTGCACCGTAGCTCTGGCAGATGAAGTGTTTAAGGGAGAAAGAGAACTGCAGTGTAGGAAGCAGCATTAGCTGCAGCTGGGTGCTGTGGGATCTCCAGGAAAGCTGCTGTCAAAGACCCTCGGGTTCTCTGGCTCTGCAGTACTGTCACAGCAAGTGCTACAGGACCTGGGAGATAACTTAGGCTATGAAAAATCCAGGAGTTTTTGGTCCAAAATACAACTAATTTAAGCTGAGAGTTGAATTCTTTGCTCAGTCTCTTGACAAAACCTTGGCATGCACAATAATCACAATTACAGAATCCCTGCCAAAATTATGAATCCATTCTGCTTGCGTCCAGTAGGTTTTTGGCTTTTAAGTACACTTTTTCAGATTGCCAGACTGGTATTCTGTCAACACAGTTGTAACATGGCTGTTTCATTGCTCCTTGTGAGCCGCTTCAGCATCCCTCACTCGGGCAAGCGGCCATGAAATCCAGTTCACGTGTGAAAGCGTGAGTGTTCTGTGGCATAAAGGATAGGAGTGCCCATTTGAAAATCAGATTATGTAGAGTGAAAAGTCTGTGGTGCAAACTGGCTGGTGGATTAAAGAGCTAAGATAGAGTAAAAGGGTAAAAGAGTCATTAAATGCACTGTAAAACTGGAAATTCTTAACCTGTAATTCTCCCATCTCACGCAATTGTAAAACCTGTTTTTTAGTCCAAGTATTGTCTTGTAGCATGTGGTGTTGTTCTTCAATTATCTAGGAAAATGATCTAATATTTGAATCCAATTTATGTGTAGATGGGAAGAGGCTGGAGATAAATGCTTTCAGATGGAGCAGAACAGCATTCCGGTGCTCTGGAGATACCAACTTCCTTATTGCTATTTAAAACTAGTCTGTAGTAGCATAGCTTGGTTATTTGGAAAAGTTCTGTGTATTTTTTCCTCTGTGGAAAAAAAGACTGTAGTCTGACCTCTGGGGCTCTTTAATTAACATTTAAGAGCCAAGTTGTTCAAATAATTTTTTCAATGGAGTCTGAACATGTGTTTTATAAAAATCTCATATGCCTCATACCTTTAATAAAGGTTCCATTTTGTTGCACAATAGCTTACTCTATTTATTTCAAAGTACCCCATTTTCTAAGATCTCTAAGTATGTTGCTTTTGTTCGGTGATTTAGATTTGTTGTCTCATGGCGCCTTTTAAATTGGATCCAGCTATTAGCAAAATGTACTCATTTCCCCTGAAGCCAGTCTCCCATTTGCAGACCAAAAGGCTTAGTAAAGTCTAGCCTCTTTTCTCCTTTTAACAAAGGCATGCTTTAAATTACTTGTTTTCTAAATCTCACTGGTAGACCTCAGAAGTAAAATATTTATTTTTTGTTTTGTGCTCGAGAACACGAGCAAGCCAGCTCATTGCAGTGTTACACATGGAGGATGGTTTTTAGGCTTGTGAGGATGTTTGTTAGGCTTGTCTGATTGTCAAGGGGAGGGATTCTGCCCCTCTGCCCCCTCAGGTGAGACCCCCCTGCAGAGCTGCCCCAGCCCTGGGGTCCCCAGCACGGGAAGGATGCAGAGCTGTTGGAGTTACCCCAGAGCAGGAAAGGCAGAGAGAATTGGGATTGGCTTCAAAGTGACCCAATTGCAGCCTTCCAGTGCCTGAAGGGAGCCTGCAGGAAATATGGAGAGAGACTTTCCACAGGGGCCTGGAGTGGCTGAACGAGGGGGAATGGCTGCAGACTGAGAGAGAGTAAGTTTAGATTAGATGTTTTTGGACAAAAGTTCTTTAATGTGATGGTGGTGAGGCACTACAACAGGTTGGCCAGAGAAATTATGGGTGCCCCATCCCTGGAAGTGTCCAAGGCCAGGTTGGACGGGGCTTGGAGCAGCCTGGGCTGGTGGAAGGTGTCCCTGCCCATGGCAGGAGTGGGACTGGATGAGCTTTATGGCCCCTTTCAACACAAACCATTCTATGATTGTGTGGCACAGGGGAGAATAATATGGATTAGGTAAAGGAATTTACCACCTGGGTTAGAAAAAATTAGTATCTCTGTAATTTGAGATGGCTTCAAAATAGCTCAAAAATGTTGTTTCTCAAGTGTATTTGTCACTGGGAGCTTTTCTTTTGAAAGTGAAGCCATCCATGTGATACCTTAGATGGGTTTAGTCCATCAGCTTCAAGCACCGTTTCCAAAAGTTCTTGGCCCAGGTTGCTACAATATAAGGACTGTTGTAAGCACGTGTGAGACCCAGTGGAAACTTCACACACACCAGTATGATGTTTTGGAAGCTTCATCTTTATTGGAAATTACACTTACTTTTATACAATTCAATAATTACCACATATTACACTACTTATCCTGTTATTGGTCACACACACAAAACACACACTGTTCACACGATTATTATTGGTTAGTCAACATATCTTATTTTCTAAATTCTTTTCCTTATCTAACCACAACACTTTTATTCACATGGCTCCTGGCAGGTCCAGCTCAAACTCCCATCTGCAGGTGCTGTTTTTCTCGCTCCTGCAGATGTCCAGTCCTTGTCGTGTTCTCAAAACACTTAGTCCTCGAGACTCCTCAAATTCCCATCAGTTGGTTTACTCCTGCCTTAACACAAAAGGTCTCTAATTCTCCTACAGACTGTCTTAGAGATGGATTATTAATATATTTTATGTAAGTATTTATATCTCTTGAATAGTCTCATGCAATAGCTTGCACTGTCTGAAAACAGGCAAAGCGTAATTTTGGTTTCTCGTTATCTTCCATTGCACTGTCAAAATATAGGTAATGTTTGAGTTACAAATCATTGTACAATGCTGTGTATTTTTCTTACAATGGCATTAAAAGATACTCTGAGGCCCCTTTGTATAAGGTGCTGCTCCTAAATTTAGAACTCTGCTATCTGGCAGCATCCAGATCCAGAACATCCATTCCAAGATGTTCTGTTTAGGTGCTAGACAATATTTACACCTCAGTGTGGTTGATATTTATGAAATCAAATGTTGTACCTGAGACAGTGATGGTCTCAGTGTTGTCATACCACTGGACTGTGCCTCAGAAATGCACTACTACTGTGAGTAGTGTCTTGCAGAAATCACAGTTACAAACTTTGTTTAGCCTACAAAGCTGGCAGTGGAAATGTCTGCACCACCTCCAGAAGCAGGGCAGGAGGAAAAAACCTATTTCCAAGCAGTGATGATCCATCCAGAAGGAACCTGAGGTCCCAGCAGGCCTCCATCACCCCTGTGCCCCACTTTGTCCCATCTTGGAGAGTGTCAGCCATCACTCCTGGGCTTGGAAGGACAGCACTCACAGGCTAAGAAAATAAATTGTGTTTCCAACTTTGGCATGTGTGTCCTTGCAGCTGCCAAACCAGTAAGAGTGTGTGTGGGTGGTTGGACAGTTGAAGGTGTTGCTTCAGATCCAGAAAAGTCCTGTGTGCTTTCTGCCAGCAATAACAGGATGGATTGCTGTAAATTACTTTTCAGGTTTAGCTTGTTGTTTATGCTGTAACCAGCCAAAGTGACACATGCACTGTGTAGAACAGTTCAGAGAAACGTGCAGGGAGAAAACTGGGAGAGGACTAACGAATTCTTATTTTTGCCACTGAGTATTTGCTCCTAGGAGGGAAAGAAAAGCCAAGAAGAGTGCACACAGGATGCAGTATGGTTAACTCAGTCCTACCACTAGCTACTCAGCTTTCAGAATTTCCTTTTGATACTGTTTTGTTGGAAGTGCCTGTGCCATGACTCATTCATGAGGCTGCGGGGTCTGTTTTACTCCTGCTGCTCCAACCACTGGACCAGACACTGGGAACTGAATTATTTTTTCCACACCACTGTTGTGTGACTAAAAGTCTTATGGTCATGGAATCAGCCTAGGGCGTGGAGTATCCCAGAGAAATCGCTGCCTTACGGCACCCTGCAGTCTCTGGGGATGCAGTCTCTGGGGATGCAGTACCTGGGGATGCAGTGAACGCCTTTGCTGTGGCTGCGGTTTGGGCACCGGGGCAGGAGCTCAGTCCTCATCATCCAGGGTGAGCCCTGCCCCTCTTGGACTCGGGGCCAGCCTGGTTTCTGTGCTCTCCCTTCTCCCAGCCTGGCCCCAGGGGAGCCGCCAGGGCTGACTGAGCCCGCGGTTTCACGGCAGCAATTGATCCTCCTGCAGTTCTGCCGCGGGAGCATCTGGGGCTTTTGGAGGGCAGGAGACAAACGTGTAATCTGAGAGTAACAGACACGCTGCTTCTGTCCCAGCCGGCAAAGGGCCAGCATTCCGGGTCTGGAAATGTGCCGGGGTTTGTACTCACCCTGAGAAAGAAGGGAAAAAGTGGAGAAAGAGAGAAAGGGAAGTGTGTGCTGTCACGGATCTCACTCAGCAAATAAATGTTTTTCTTTTTAACTCTCTGAAAGGAGGGTGGTTGCCAAAGACAGAAGGAGGGGAGAACAGTTAAGGGAACAGGCACAGTTTAATTCCGTATTTCCCAAAGTAATTGGGATTCTGGTGATCAGGCCACTGCAAATGTGAGTCATTCATACATGACATTGTTATGTGGGGAAGTGAGACCACGTGAATGGCTTCACAGAGAGAACTTCTGTTCTGCTGTTGATGCAGCTACAAGGGTTGCACCACAAGATATGTTTTGGGGTCCAACTGGTTTGTGAACCAGGTCCCTGCTTCTTATAAGAACAGTCAGAAATATAGGCCCTGAAGTCTTGTTGCTCCATAAATGTTTTAATAACTTCAGGAGAAAAAACAGCTCCACCAGGAGGTACGAGGAGAGCCCCATCCCAGAGTACATGGTAATCTGCTGTTGAAATATCCCCACTGAAGGCACAGTTTGAGGTCTTGAGCAGCTACAGAAGCTGGACTTGATTGCTTGCTTACCCACTGGGTAAGTGCTGTAACTGCTGGACCAGGAGCTGTAGGAGGGCAGTGATCACAGGAGGGGACCACAGCCCCTTTCTCCTCCTCACAGTTCTCCACATTGCTTTGAGAATACATACAGAATTCTGTTTGGGTTTTTTTTGTTTGGTTGGGTTTTTTTAATATATGGCAAACTGTGCAAAGTAAAATATATCTGCAGTCTTTTATATGTGTTTATATTCTGTTTGGTTAACTCACCCTACAGATGGGAGAGGTGTATGTTAAGTTTTGAGCCTGGACTGTCCAGGCTTGGAGCTGCTTGGTGCTGTGAGAAACCCTCTAACAAAGCTGGATTGCCTGGGAAGAGCTTTACTGGTGAAACATTTAGTGTCTCCAGGGAGAAGCAGCAGCTGGGCAGGGTTTTAGAAGTCTGCATTATGAATATGGGCATCTACTGCAAAGTGAACTGAATCTTGGAAAGTTATTTCTTTTGTAAATTGAGCCCTGGTTCCACTTGCAGGACTCTTTAACAGCTGTTATTTTGTCAGCAAAAAGCTTTAGGAGACAGCAATTATTCCTTACCATGCACTGCACTGTAACTGTTGGGTATCTTACATGCAGGGAGTGCAAAATCTACTCAGCCCCAAAACCCTGCGGCTTTTTATTCCGTTTGTAAGTTGTGTTCAAACTATTTTGTATAAGGGGTTGCTGGAAAGAGGTGTCAAGTACACAAAAAGGACTCTTCCACATCCTGTGAGCATTTATCATGTATTGATTATGGTACTAGAATTAACATCTAATTACATAAGTCTGAGACTTTTTTTCCTGAGATGTAAAGCTGGTAAGAACCAGGATGAAAAGGAAATTATTTTCAAACACCTTATTTCCAAAACCAAGAGTATACCCCAGTGTCCCTTTTTGCCCCTTCCCTTTCTGGCTCCCATTCTCAATGTTATCAGTAAATCTGTCATTCAGGAAAGGTTCATGCTCAGCTACTTGATATAAACACAATTTGGACTCAGTTTTGAAAAAATATTAGAACTGCTGATGTTTTATTCTTATCATGAAAGGTGATTATTATTTAGTGCCCTGACTTTTGAAAGACTGTGAGAGCAAAGGCTGTAACAGAAGGGTTGGGAGTTACTCCACCTGCCTGCTTTCCCTTAGTATCAGTGTTGAACCACTACCAGAATATCAGATGTTAGTCTGATCACTGCCTACAGCTGGGCAAGCCTTGCTGGAGAGTGAAATGACCCTTACACTGCAAGAGTAGCTAAGAACAAAGTCAGAAATGTACAGACAACAACATAAAGACTCATATGGATTTTGTGTTCGTACTACTTAAACAGAAACATTTTTCAGTTGTGATTTGCCTGAAAATTTCATTTCAGAATGTCAGTAACTGTTTTTGTCAATGTGTATGTCAATGGTAGAACAGCACAATGGCTTCTTAAATAGAGATGGATATTATATGCTTTACAAGGTGCTTAAAACCTATTACTAGCAAAGATGTGGTGGCAAAACTGTTTCATTTAACTGAAGGCTCCCTGTTTCATGGGTTTATCTCTAACTCTTACCCTTTTGGCATGGATGTAATATTGGTACAGGACTGTATTTATCACTGGTATTATGCACTGGCAGAGGGGAAATCAGCAGTTTTATGTTGTGGCTTTTCCAGATCTGTGCAGTTGTAATCTCTGGTCCCCCCCACCCTCCATACCCCACCTTCTAACAGTGTAAAAGAAATAACCTCTAGCCTAACTTAAAGAAAAGAAAGTCAAGGCTGGAAACAGTGGCAGTGCAGAAGCTGCAGGTCTGTGCCTGGATGTGGGCTGGTTCACTGGCACAGAACAGGGGTTTCTTTGGGCATTCTGGGTTTCCAAACCCAGGCTGAGGTGTGAGCAGCGCTGCTTGGGGAAAAACTTGCCAGGATACTGGGGGAAAAAAACCCAACCTGCCAAAGAACCCAAAGTCAGCAATGACAAAAAAGCCAAATTGGGAGCAGATGGATTGTTTGTCAACACTCACACAGATAGAATGCAGTTTCTTTTCTTTTGTTTTCTTTTGTTTTCTTTTGTTTTTCCTTCCTGCAGGTTCGTCATCGGTGGTGTGAACTTGTCATTAAACACAAGTATGTGCCTGGGTATGGAGATGTTGAGAGGTTTCTCAGAGAAGATCAGGTAAGTTACATTTCAGTTAGCATTTTGGAAACAATCAACTTTTTGACACCCCTAATCTGAAACAAAAAAAAATATTTTAATATCTTTTCTTGCTGCAGTGTGTCAAAAACTTGTCTGTGCATTCAGTTTTTGCTGCTTCTGTCCCTGCCACATTGTGGTTTAAGAAAGCCCCCTAGGGTAGGCATCTTCAACCCCACCTAAGCATCCAAATCTTCTGTCAAGTGGTACAGTAGGATATAATCTGGCCTCTTCTTCCCTTTTATGCAGCCCAGAGGCAGCAGTGATGTTGGGAAGATACTTCTCAGCACTGGTTCCCTTTGCAGGATGAGGCAGCAGGGCTGACTGTGAGTGTAGGTGTGAGGTTTGTGCAGAGCAGGCAGTGCTGGGATGACTTCTGCCTACGAGGTGACAGCCAGAAGGAGAAGGGTAGCACAGCCATACCCAGTGAATGCTACCACAACATTCTGAAGGCCTCAAAGGGGCCTGCATGATGTCCTTACAAGAGCCTTTTATTTAGGCCATTATGAACTTAAAATTCTAATTGCACCGCTGCCTTGTTCTGTCTATTTCAATGTTATTTATTTTTATTCACTATGAACTGTAAAAATAGAGACATTCACTGCCTAGGATGAATGTTATTTATTTAAAATGTATGCATAAAATACAAAATGATGCAAGATATGTCAAAGTCTAAGGAAGATATTAATGTCTTTACCTTTTATGCTGACAATGAACAAAGCCATTTGCAGCCAATGAGGATTTTGTGCTTTCAGGCAGTGCAGGACAATTGAATTATTGCAGTCTGGGATGCTCTTTCTTCTAGCTCTAAAGTATACCTCCTATTTATATCTCAGCTGATAAAAGGCCCCAGAGTTCTTGGCAAGCTCTTTATTAACTGGAAAAAAAAAAGACATAAAAAAACATTTTTTCACAAGGAGCTATAAATATTGTGCATATTTTTATTCTGTGACAGGATTGATAACCACCAGCAGAACCTGGAGGATGAGGGGCCAGGAAATCCTTGAGTTGATAAAACTATACAGAATTACATTATGTTTGAAATAGATAATTTACCAAATAAAGACATTTTCTACAGTGTAGGGAAATGATTTTTGCAACTTTTTTTATGTAATCTTCATTTCATTTACTTCAGCAGTGCATAAAGTTTATGGCACAGCTTCTAGAGTGATTGCCACTCATATCAGAGCAGTTGCATTTCCTTACTGATCATGAGAGACAGCTTATTGAAATGTCTGGGCAAAAATGCAAATGTGACTATTTAAACACTTTTCAGGTCTACAAAACACGAGTTTGTTCACAGCACATTAATATTTAGGCCTGGGGGGAAATTATTAGCATTGGCTAGAGAAGGTAATTCCTATTTGTAATGAAGCTCCAGCATTTTTAAATTCTCACTGGAAGCGAGTGGAGCTCAGCTGGAAGGGCTCTGCCTGACCCTGGTGCAACTGCAAACCTTGGAACTCTGAGTCCTGGGTTCTCTGATGCCAGAGAGCATGCTGAGGGGATTGCCAAGGAATCTGGCAGGTTTCTGCCACTCTCAGACTTTTTCCTTTAATTTCAGTCTTTTTTAAGCTTTAAATTCCCCTTCTTGTTGAAGCTGGTTTTTTTTTTAAGGCTTAGCAGCTAATTCTGGAAATTGTGTTAAATTGTGTTAAAAGTTGTGTTTTCTCTGTGCTATCCAAATTTTTCCTGTCCCACAAGTCCAAACAATGAGCCTGACTTGTAAAAGTCAGCATGCTGGGCTGCTAATGTTTTGTCAATGCAATCCTATTTTGGTAAGTGCAGCTTAACACTCACTGAATTCCTGTAATTAGCTGAAAAAAGTTGTATCATCATAAAAAAAGGCAATCCCCAGCATGTTTGCTGTTGTTAGGCAGTGCTTTCCTGGCAGTGGTCAAAGGGGCCCAGATCTCAGGTGCCCCATTACCTGTTTTTGTAGCTGCTGTGTCCAGAGTAAGCAGTTAGGAAGAGCCTGCCTTCGTACCAAACCAGGACTTGTGCATGTTCAGCTCATCTCAGATGTATAGGGGAGTGTGAGACACAGACCTGACCATGAGCAGCTGATGCCCAGTTACCAAATTGCCAAATGGGAGTTCCAGAGTGGACTGCCTCGGTCTTTGTTCAGGGATGACTGTGTAAACATCCCCACTGGAAAGAAAATGTGTATCCTGTTGAAGCAAAGACAAGCTGTTTCCTTAAGGGACGTTTGGAAACAAGTCAGGTCGTGGATAAAAGAAAACAGTGTTCAACTTGAAGAGTGCTGAGGAAAGTGGAGTGGGAATGTTTTGTTGTTGTTGTGCAGTAACATAGACCTCTTACACTAATAACCTGTTTTTACACACTCAACACAGCATATAGACAACCATCCTTAGGCTAAAAAGACCCAGGGAAAACTACTTCTGGGGGGAGGAGGAGTGTAATAGTTTATGGTATTTTCTATGGTTTGCATTGTCTGTTTTGTTTCATTTTCGGTTTAAACAAGTACTGGCAGGTCAATGGAATGACTAACTGGTTGTTACTGGTAGTAGGATGCCTGTGTGTTATGTTCCTCTTTCAGGCTATGGGGGTGTATCTCTATGGTGAATTAATGGTGAATGAAGATGCAAAACAACAGGAACTTGCACGTAAATGCTTTGCTTCGGCACAAGAACACATGGATGCGTCCTCAGCCAAAGTGGTGGCAGAGATGTTGTTCTGAAGAGGTGATTTTTCACTTTAATCTAAACATCCTGATTTTGCTTCATAAAGAATGAATATGCAGAGCTCACTGAACGTGGTAAACTTGGGCATACCGTGCAGCCTGTGGCTACTTAGGTCGAGAAGTAACTCTTGTTAAATATCTTGTTGGTTCTTTTTTTTTTTCTTTTTTATTTTAAGCCCAGCTGCAGGAGCAGTGAGTGACACACATGTAGGCACAGCTGGAGAACATGGCCTTGTTGTAAACGTTGTAAGGACTATACAAGAGACAACTGTAAGTCCAAAGGGCCAAAGAAGGCCAGGCTCTGCCTGCAGTTGTTTCCCATTCTGTATTCTTCACGGTGCTTATGGAAGTTGCAGTTGTACAAGGAGCATTTCTGTTTAATTGAGCTGCATGTTTACTTGATAAGCAGCACAGTCTTTGAAAAGAGTTTAATCCAACAGTGGAAATATGAAACTTTGGATTTCAAAGCAAATCTGAATGATCTGAGAACAAGCTGATAATTCAAATGTGTTTGTGTTAAGGGTAGTGAGGCTTTTGAAGATTGATTGTGAGGTAAGAAGAGTAGCCTTAACATGAGGGAGCTAGCTTGTTTACAAAACTGAGGAGGAGAAATCACCAGAGAGGAAGAAGAATTGCAAAAATTATTCATGGGATAAAGATTGCTGTAGGCTATAAAGTGGTAATTTGCAAAGGTGCTTCCCACTGCTCAGTCTGTTTGAGTAGTTGGAGGCAACCTTACAGTGTCTCACGTGCACGCTCAACATTTAAGCAATTAAGACTGGTATGAAGGTTTGTTCCAGTACAGCACACTTCAGGTCTTTGATTAATGGTAAAACTCACCCAACAAACTTTGGTTGTTCATGTAACTTTACAGTTAATTTGTGTTATCAAAATTCAGGCATCTAATTTAGCAATTTCTCCTGTTCAAGCAGTGCTTGACAGTGAGTTCCACTTGATTTCCTGGGGTTTACTACATTTATATGAAATACAGAAAATGAAAGCTTCTATGAAAGCAAGTGCAAGTTTGTTTATGAAAAGCCATGTCATCTGTGTAGATGGGAGCTGTGCCTGCCCAGAAAACGTTTTTGGGAAAGATGGATCAGACTGTAGAGTACCAGGATATCAGTTGTGGAGTAGGGGAGCCACCCTTTAAAACAGGTACAGCTAAGAGATTCTTGTGTACTCCCAGTTATGAAGGACTCACAGGAACCTGAGTTACGTTCAACAATTCCTTATCTGTTAGATGTCTTCTAGTGAAGGCCACCTTCTGAAGGCCAGAAACATGGAGATGCAGTTTGTTCTGGTACTACTGTACTAGGAACTGACTTCTTATAGTTTCTTCAGTAATAAAATCAAAATTTCTACAAGCTTCTGATGGTAAGTACCTAGCACAGGAAAATTACATGGTATGTGTGTGTGAGCAACAGTCTAGAGTCACCCCTTTGGCTTTCCAGACAGACTAGAAGTGTGTGATGAGCTATGACATAAAGTCTAAAGATATTGAGTACAATACTCTGTGTGACTGCTCAATTTCCTTTTAATGTTGTGGCTGTTTGGGTTCCTGGCATGATGATTTGTGATTTAAGATTAAAATCACATTGCCAGGGATTACCACACAGCCATGACCGCAGCTGCTAGCATGAAACTCACCATAACTATCTGATCCGTGCACAGCCTGGAATCCTCTCCATCCATGAAACAAAACCAACCAAACAAAAAACAAACCAAAAAAGAGGAAAGCAGCAGAGCACCACAGAAGACTCTCCTCCAAAAATGATCTCTGCCGAGACGGAGGCCTCTCTGGCGAGGTGCAGAGCTTAGCTGATTGGTGAACAGTGATTGTTTCCCGCTTTGTTCACAGTGGCTAAGTTCTGCACCTGAAGAGAACGGAGAGGAGACTCTGTGCAGGGCAGATACCTTGCTGCTGGATGGGTAGATTTGGAGTGAATGCATGTGTGTGAGGTCCAGTATATGGAGGATAAGAGGCAGAGGTGACTTAGAGAGGACCAAAGACTTTTAGTTGAGAATAAACAGTGCTCCTTAAGCTCTCAGTCTGACTGCAAATGTAAGGTATTGCCTACAGTAATTTGGTTTCCATGCTTTCCCAAGGGTCAGAGGAAATACTGGCTGTGCCTTTAACCTGGAATTGTCAATAAAGCTTTGTTTTATAGTCTTCTGTTTAACGGCTGTCTCTCTGCAGTGGTAGCTCAGCACTGTGTGTCATTTGCAGGACACGGTGGCAGCTCCAGTCAGAAACAACTTCGGCTGCTGCTGTTGTTCCAGGCTGTTGATGGACCCGTCCTCCGGTGCCTACTGAGCTGATATCAGTTCTGATTTTACACACTGGCTCAGTTCAGCAGGAACAGGAGTCGAGCCCTAGAGCAAAAAAAGATGTACCTTTCTAAGAGCTGTTGAGAAATGCTGTTGCTGTTTTCTCTCAGAAAATGAATCAGTGTTCATTATGATGTCCTGATGTTAAACACTAAATGGCCTAAGGTGAAAAGGCTACCTCAGTACTGTTTAGAGAACTGTATGTGGACATGTAGCACATCACACAGTATTGCTCTGGGAACTGGCCTCCAGCGTTATTTCCAGAGTAACCTGCTAATAACCAAGAGAACATGCTTCCTCCATGGATCTTCCCCGTCTTCTCCTGACCCTGTGGTGGCTCTAGGAAGCTACAGAGAACAGCGACTCTTAACTCTGCAGCCACAGTCACGCTCTGCTGGTAACCTGGAAAATAACTCATTTTGGAAAGCTGGGGCAATCAAGAGTGCACAGATACTCCTTTACCATGGCAGAGTAATAACTTTAAATGCTGTTTCCGTTGCAGGAAAGATCACAGAGAAACTCTTTTAATAGATCTTCTACTAAACCCCGATGGTACTAGGATTTCATTGACCCAGGACATCAAAGGAAGGATTATGTGACTGCTAAAACAATCATTTGAGAGAAATATTTACCTTTCTGTATTTCCAGAGGCTTACTGTAACTGAGACCACATGCACACAAAACAAACTACACACACACGTGCTACTCTGGCTTTAGGTGATTCTTTGATTCAGGACATTTGGGGTTTGTCCTTGGTCTTTGGTAATACAACCATTCCAGTTTGCAGATACCAAGGACTCTTGATTTGAACAATTCATGCACTGCAGTAATTTGGACATTCTGGAATTTGATTAAATTGTATATTGTATACTTAAAATTTTGTTTGTAACTTCTTTGTCATAATGAAAAATGCCCCACATAAAATTAGCAGGAGCTGAGATGGGACATTAACTAGAAGCATAAATAATCTGTGGAAAGTGACCTAACATCATCCCGGTGAAGGGATGGGACTGAAGGAAAAACAAAGATCAGCATTTTCTCTCTGTGATGTTTAGGTTAAATTTTACCAGAAATGTCAGACTTGTAAAGTGAATTTTATACCCCTGTGCTGCTCCTTTTGCACAATGATATCTCAGTTGTAGCTCTTCTTTCCTGATCAGTAGAGCACAGCACTTCTGGAGACATTTTAATTGTTCCTTTCCGAGAGTAAGAATTTAAAACACAAAAATCTGTGAACATACTTCTTTTGTACTCTATTGTTTTACATAAAATGATCTTGTAGAAATAAATACTTTTGTCAAGTATGTGTAGTTCTTCCCATTGCACAGTGGTTCAACATTAACTCACAAACTTGCGAAAAAGAATGACCCCATTTCTGCTTTTGCAGCAGGAGAAAAGCAGCTGAAAGATGTTAGTTAATGGATATTAACAAGAAAAATTAATTGTGCTAATTTCTTTTAAATTTTTGTTCTCAAAATGTAAAGTAAGAGCCCGTCTCCACGGTGACTTCAGCACAAAGAGTACAGTTCCTTTTCACCTCACCATGTTGTCTGACCTCTCCCTTTCCAGGCTTACAGTGTCAAAACCTGAGTCTTGGGACACTCAGTGAGTTCTTTCAAAAGCAGCAGCAGCGAGGAAATCGTCCAGGGACGCGCCGAGACACCACAGTGACTCTGAAGAGGCACGGTCAGCGATGTACTTATTACAGGGTCCCATTTATAAAGCAGTTATGCTTCAGGGCACAGGTTTTTCTGCAAAGGCCAGCAAGGGAAACCAGCTTGCTTTTTGCCTTCTCCATTGTGTAAAGGAAAAAACCCAGAGCTGGGTAAGACTCTTGCATAAGACACACAGAAATTAAATACATCTTAAACCTCTTCATAGCCACTCCTGCTGAAACTACAGGGCATTGCACACCTTTGTGAATATCACACATTTTTGTTCTTTCAAAACAATCTGCTTGCATTTTTTCTTTAATATTGAGCACAGCAGTAGCTTGTTCTGTTTGCTACAGCTGTTCCAGTCTGTCTCAGCAGTGTTAACTTGAACATTTCCCTCACTACAACTTTGTGATCCATCATGCGTGGTAGCAACTGAGAAACTGAACAGAAACTGAAACACTAACACCAAACAACCTAAGAAATGGCAAGGAGGTCGCAGTCCTGGCCCTTTATCAGGTCTTACAGGGCCTTTTGTTGCTAATCCAAGCATTGTGAAATACAGTGAGGCTCCAGATTAAGAAGAAAACTAAAGGTGGCATTGAATAGTTCTGTGACCGTAACTCATCATAAGTAAGAGATAATAGGAGATTCATGTATGTATTATATAGTAGGGTCACTATCATGATATAAGTCTTCCCTTAGTGTAAAATCCTTCTGAATCATGAAAAAAGCACTGGAAGTGAGCCACAGAGTGTCATTTAATTATTTGAGTTTTTAATAGGCCCTACTGAAAGCAGAAAAAACCCAACAGTGTTATTCACTGTACCCAAGATTCTCTCGAGGTGGGTGTTTCTATGTTAATTTCCTGACCTGTAGACTAACTGTAGTAAAGAAGCGAACAACAAAAAACATCTATTTCCAAACTTACTGTGACTAAAATCATTACTGGAAAACATGTTTTGTCCAATGATACCTCCACCCAGGAGTTGGATTCAGTGATCCTTGTGGGTCCCTTCCAGCTCAGTGATTCTGCACTCCAGAGCTGACTGTCAACACACCAAAATCCAACAGAACTGCACAGTTGTCGTTTGTTCTTAAGTATAGTCAGGCATCTGGGGCAAGAGGCAGAAATGTAACATTAAATAATCATTTGGAGGTGAAAACTAAGACTTGAAGTCTGGTGTACATTTACATGTCAGTGTGTGTGGCTGTGACAGGCAGACACCCGTGGGGGTGGGCTTCTGCCCTACTTGGGTTTCATTCTACCTCTGTTTCACAGTCAGCCCTCTCTGAATAAAATACACCATTTTGTAAGGGTGGGTTTTTTTAAGGCCCATCCCTAATTCAGTCCTTTCCAAACACAGTGGCAGTTTTACTCTGAATAACATTAGAAAGCCCAGTGCAGAAGCCTGGACTGTCTCCCACTCTTAGCTCCTCGGGCCAGCATCTGGTTAGGATGTCGGTGACTTTTTCTGGACGCAGCTTTTCACTGTGAAAATGAATCTCAGGTGAAATGAAAACTCTATCCATGGGCAAGGGTCACCATCTCTTTTCCTGTGCCGCTTGCTGGGTCCCTTCTTCAGAATAAAGGCAGAGCACAAGGAGGGGGTGGCCTGGCAAGTCCCTGGGCCTGCAGTGGACATGCATTCCTGGTCACACACGTTCTCTTCCAAGCACAGAGTGAAACACAGCACTCTGCTGACAGCTCTGTGTTCTGTCTGCAGCTTTGCCAGGAGGTGTTTGCAGCTGCTGCTGTCTCTGCTTTCTCCTTTAGGAGGAATTAGCTGTACCCTATTGTCCATTCCTCACACACAGTAGGGAAGGAAAAGGTCTGGAAGCAAGTCTAACCAGAAATGCGAACTGAGCAAGTGGAAACAAGCAGGCCTAAGGAGCCTAAAGAAATAGGCATGAGGAGCCTGAGGACTTCTGACACATCAATAGCACTGTGAAAAGTGATACTCCCAAAACAAAGCAGGAAGGTTCTACAGAGCAGTGAAATGTCTCACACAGAGTACTGCAGCCAGCCAGTTCATCTCCACAGCTGAAGGAGGTCTCGAGGACTGGTGTTTGTGTCACAGACAGTTTTAGCTGTTGGTTTGCAGGTGTGGGCTCCTCAGCACACCGAGATGTGTGGGCTCCTCCCCGTGGCACCTCTGCAAGAATGAACAAACCAAGTTACAGTGGGACATCACGTGCCAAAGGCTTGATGAGTTTGGGGACGATTCCTTCCATGCAGAAACTGGACTGTAAATCCCTGGACACCCCACCCCTCCAGGCCCTGCAGGCAGGTGCCAGCAGGCAGTGGTGGGTCCTGCATGAACACAGGGAGTTGTGTTCCATGCAGACTGTCCTGCTGCATGGCATGCCTGGCTGGGCTTTCCTGCCTGAAGTGGAAAGAATTTCCATGTCTCGCTTTCCATACACATGATTTAAGAGTCAGGAGCAGCTGCATATGAAATATCTAAGGCAATTCAAAATTTTACCTGTAACTTGCAGTATTTTACTTTGACAAAAGAACTCACATAAAATTGTACTTCCAAGTTAAGACTAACATTTAACACAAACCCACATAACTGACCAAAAACCCATATTCTAAGTCACTGAAAAACCTATTCCACAACACTGGTTCTTAATATCTAAATGCAAATTAGTATATCTTGTAGTCTTTATAATGAATCTTGTGGTCATTTAAAGCTGTAAAATATCTAGAATTCATGAGTCATGTTTGATGTCCCATACTAGGAAAAGATTTAAACAGACACCTGTGTTTCCATTCTTGCCCCAGTCTTTGATGCCCAGACCAGTGTTAAAAAAAACAAACAATTGCAAGAAAGGACAGGGAAGCAACCAAATAGAGGGGCCTGGCTCATCTAGAATTTCACCACAAATATATTGACTTTAGGCACATATACAAAATTGTAAAGTGAACATAGACACTGACATGGATATGTTCCTTTGTTTCTGCGGGCACAATATGCTGGAAAAATTATTTTAAAAACTTACTCTGCTGCCAGGCTGACACTTTATGTCAGTGAAATGTGCCAGTGCATAAAGAAATTAAGACATTTGCACACTGCATGGGAGATTAACTGCATTGTGTGCTTGCTGTGGTGTAAACTGAGTGCATATTTTCTGCACAAAATTAAGGCCCTGATTCCTGGTGTTTATAGCTGCCAGAACAGGCATTTGCTTTGTTATCCCCAGCCATCCTGAAACAGGCCAGTTTGAGAAGCAGGTGTTTGGCACCGTAATGTATTTCACTTCAACCGTGAAAGGATAGTGGTCATCATCTACCACACAGGAAAAACCCTTTTTCTTTTTTCTTTTTTTTTTAACCTCAAGTTACATCACAGAAGTGTCTAACTTTGTTTGGCAGTTGTTTTTGTATTTGGTAGATTTGCTTGCTTTACAACTGAACCTCCTTACAGCCAACTCCTGCAAATACAACAAAACTAATTAGAGTTTTTTAGCAAACATCTTACTCCAGCCTGCGTCTGTCTCTTGGTGTGCCCAAAACTCACCCATTTATCTGCCAAACGTGACCAATCAAAAGGTCATTCTGATTTGCTCAATTTTACCTCTGAAAAGTGCAATTGTTTTTTCTTATTCCCTCCTTGCAGGGATCCCTCAATTCTGCCTTTCACATGCCCCTTCAGCCAGCATTTCCCTACATGTCCTGCAGCCATGGCACCCTCCTTCCTTTCAGTTCCCATGACATGGCAATATTACTCTGCAGCACTGACATTAAGATTTTGTCATTGCCACCACCCGTGCTGAAACTGCCCATCATGTCATGCCCCTTACATATCATCTCTTGTTCCTTCTGACTATACAAAGGCTTTTTAATAAGCTCCCAATTTTAGCTGGGGGAAAAAATTGTCTCTCTTTTCTTGA
The DNA here is from genome assembly GCF_022539395.1 of Myiozetetes cayanensis. Classification (NCBI taxonomy): domain Eukaryota; kingdom Metazoa; phylum Chordata; class Aves; order Passeriformes; family Tyrannidae; genus Myiozetetes; species Myiozetetes cayanensis. Next base: position 614,688 of record NW_026087631.1, read on the forward strand.
TTGTAAAAAAAATGCAACTATGTGACATAAATGCTGAACTTTTCCCTTCTTTACATGAAGAGTCAGATGAATAATCACAAGATTGTCAGTTTTATGTACAAACAAGAACCCATCTACGGACATTTTATGGTTCCTACACATACCTACCCCTAGCACTTGCCTCTCCTTTCTTCAGTCAAATCACAGGAATAACAAGTTTTCCACTTGACAACTGAGAAGAAAGAATGGGAATGGGGAAGCAGTCATACTAAGAAAATAGCAAGACCAGTCTTCTTTATTTCTGAAGCTAGCTGATTCTCTCTTTTACCATTATGAAGTAATGCCAGCATCAGCTGAAGGAGAGATGTGATGCTGAGAAAAGCTCCACCAGCAGAACGAAGGTAAATGCTGAAAGTTGGTGTATT